>NC_056450.1:42997994-43297994 GCF_018296145.1 Oncorhynchus tshawytscha
CACTGATTTCAGATCTCTTCTCTTATTTGTACATAGAGGTTATGGGGCAGGCCGGCGAGTTAAGAAACTGATCTAGAAACAGGTCTTGGCATTGATGGTCAGCTAGTGAAGAGGTCCCTATGTGATCATCTCAAGTAGCTTAGACTAGTGAAGAGGTCTCTATGTAATCATCTCAAGTAGCCTAGACTAGTGAAGAGGTCTCTATGTAATCTCATCCCGTAGCCTAGACTAGTGAAGAGGTCTCTATGTAATCACATCCCGTAGCCTAGACTAGTGAAGAGGTCTCTATGTGATCATCTCAAGTAGCCTAGACTAGAGAAGAGGTCTCTATGTGATCATCTCAAGTAGCCTAGACTAGTGAAGAGGTCCCTATGTGATCATCTCAAGCAGCCTAGTTTCACGACTTCCGCCGAAGTCGGTCCCTCTCCTTGTTCGGGTGGCGTTCGGCGGTCGACGTCACCGACCTTCTAGCCATCGCCAATCCACTTTTCATTTTCCATTGGTTTTGTCTTGTCTTCCATCACACCTGGTTCCAATTCCATCAATTACATGTTGTGTATTTAACCCTCTGTTCCCCCCCATGTCCTTGTCTGTAATTGTTTGTTGTCAGTGCTTGTGCACGTTATGTTCTGGTGAGCGTCGGGCTATGTACCCATGTATTTTATTATTCTGTATCCGGTGGGTTTTGATAATTGAACTTAGCCGTTGGAAACACAGGTTCGCTCTCCTGCGTCTGACTTCTCTGCCCCCAGTACGCACCCCTGACACCTAGACTAGTGAAGAGGTCCCTACACAACACATCAAGTAGCCTAGACTAGTGAAGAGGTCCCTACATAACACATCAAGTAGCCTAGACTAGTGAAGAGGTCCCTACATAACACATCAAGTAGCCTAGACTAGTGAAGAGGTCCCTACATAACACATCAAGTAGCCTAGACTAGTGAAGAGGTCCCTACATAACACATCAAGTAGCCTAGAATAGTCAACTGAATTTGAAACAGAGGGAAAGCCAAATCAGAAATTAGGTCTACTAGCGAGTCACACTTGGTGGGATAGGCGGACGGAGAGCAGTGGAAGGGGGGCATTACATACACTGACAAGTGCCCAGAACAGGTACAAGTTGGACGGAGGCTCAGTTCAAGACCAAGCAAACTTATAACACCCTGGCTTGTCAAGCAAATTTCAGCTGGGCTGTACAACATGCACAAAAGGTAGGAAGTTTTGTCCCAGAAAAGACTAGAGGGATGAAACTAGCAAAAGAGTGGGTGGAATATCAACCCCTGACAATTTAGCAGAAGGAAGCATTGTAGACGAGGCTAGAGAGGTCACCTTAACACAGGTTGTAGTTAACAGCTCAAAATTAAAAACAGGAGGCTGAACGTCACAGATCCACTCACGGTTTTGTCAGGAGTTACATGGACTTGACATGATGAGAATTCTCCATTCCAATACTGCTTACTCCAACATAGAGCAACGTATTTAATCTGAAATGAAATGACAACTATTTGGAAGAATAGTAGTACAATTGAGCTCACAGTATTCCATGTGGTTAAAAGAGATTGGATCTATCAATCATTTAAAAAAGAAATCCTTATGGACAAGCTATATACGCTTTATAATGTATCCAACAACAACAACAAACGAATGGAGCTGAGAGAGCAGACAGTTTAGACGTTCAGCCGTGTCAAAATCGTCAGGATTTGGGACACTAGATGTGGCATTCGGTTTCAGAACTCTAAGTTGACCTGACAAGTATTTTACCACATCCA
This sequence comes from Oncorhynchus tshawytscha, assembly GCF_018296145.1. Lineage (NCBI taxonomy): Eukaryota > Metazoa > Chordata > Actinopteri > Salmoniformes > Salmonidae > Oncorhynchus > Oncorhynchus tshawytscha. The sequence continues at coordinate 42,999,764 of NC_056450.1, forward strand.
CTGAGGATGTCTCCAACGATGAGCATGTGTTCTGCTGCAGCCCTAACCCGATTGATTTATTTTGACGCAACCCTTCAGTGGCACAAAATGGCACAAAATCCAGAGCTTCAGTATGGTAATGATAAAGGAGACATTCTAGATGGACTTAAAGAGCTGGTCATGGCGGTTAGCACCGCAGAATGCAAATTGAGATTTTGTCAGACTAAGGTTGGAAGGAAGTCTCTGGTTGTTTGGACACATCTACCCATTCAATTATGTTGAGCGTTCCAGTGCCTTTAACCACTCAACAATAATATTTATCTCCAGGTTCGAGCAGGATTAGAAGCAGAGGCTCAAATAGCCCCTCGAAGAAACCTTTAAAGTTCTTGAAATTGTTCCGTATTGACTGACATTCACGTCTTAATGTAATGATGGACTGGTTTCTCTTTGCTTATTTGAGCTGTTCTTGCCATAATATGGACTTGGTCTCCCTTCTCTCACAATGTAGAAAATAGTAAATATAAAGAAAAACCCTTGAATGGAGGGGTGACACTAAAAATGTTGCTGTACATTGACGTATGTACATGGTCACCCTAGATTAGACATAAGCCTGAACTCTCATTCCAAGTGTAACTAACGCTTGACTATGTGTTGCTCCAAAATATTTGATCAACTTTCTACAAAAGGAGGAGGGGGCTGACAAAGAGCAATGTCTGTCTTCCTCTGAGTCAGTCTTTTTTTAGTGTTGATCTTCATTAGAATGTGACCAGATAGGCTATTGATGGAAAAGAACATCAAAACAACCCCGCCCTTCATAAATAACAAAGAGATCTCAGTCATGTGAAATGTGGTGAATTCATGAAAGTTTTTAAAAAGTGGTGCAGCAGTCTAAGGCAATGCATCTCCGTGTCACTACTAGTCCCTGGTTCAAATCCAGTCACTATCACATCTGGCCGTGAGGAGTACCATAGTGCACAATTGGCCCAAGTCATCCGGGTTTGGCTGGGTAGGCTGTCCTTGTAAATAAGAATTTGGGTGCTATTAAAATAAATGCCACGGCCTCTGCTCTATGCCACTAAGTAGGGTGTTATTTTTTTCATGCACTAAGAACTCAGGTGCTTAAGAATGCACTCAGGTCAGGGCCAGTCAGCTGGTGAACCACAGAACTCAGGTGTTATCAGCACTGGAACCTCAGAACTCTGGTGAACCTACTCTGGCACTCAGAACTCAGGTCTGGTCAGCTATCTGAACTCAGGTCACCCCCCTCTCGTGCTCACTGTTTGTTCCGGCACCTCCCGATTTACAAATGAAGCACTGCCAAGGAGACAGGGAAGGAAAGGAGAAAACATTGACGTGATCCTATATTTACCATGCAAGCATTAGATTTTAGTGTCAACAACGTGCAAGCCGAGAAAGATCCTTGAATGTACATTAAGCACAGGTGAAGACTGGTGGTAAACGACCAGACGTTCTGTTGTACAGAGGACTATATCCAGGGCAAGGTTCAGAGCTGAAGTTGAGCTTCCTGTGGAAATCGTAACATTTAGCTCTTTTTTTCTGCTGATAACAGTAATTATACATAGCTGTTCCATCAATAGAATGGCACAAAATCCAGAGCTTCGTCAGACGAAGGAAGTCTCTGGGTTGTAATTATGTTGAGCGTTCCAGTGCCTTTAACCACTCAACAATAATATTTATCTCCAGGTTCGAGCAGGATTAGAAGCAGAGGCTCAAATAGCCCCTCCCCTCCCTTCTCTCATACATGGTCACTAATACATAATGCTACGGTTCCCTTGGTAACTAACGCTTGGTGTGCTGTCGTGACCTCTGCGGGGAGGGTGGGGGCTGAAAGAGATGTCTGTCTTCCTCTAGTCTCTTTTTCTAGTGTTGATGTATTAGAAGTGACCAGATCTAGAAAAGGAACATCAAAACAACCCCGCCCTTCATAAATAACAAAGAGATCAGAAGGACAGTGACTTCAAAGCAAAAGTGTTTGTATCCCTATAGGCCTGGTCTAATGTAGTGCACTAGGTAGGGTGATATGCACTAAGTAGGGTGCTATGGACTAGGTAGGGTGCTATGCACTAAGAAGGGTGCTATTCACTAAATAGGGTGCTATGCACTAAGTAGGGTGCTATGCACTAAGAAGGGTGTAATGCACTAGGTAGGGTGCTATGAACTAAGTAGAGTGTTATGCACTAAGTAGGGTGCTATGCACTAAGTAGGGTGCTATGCACTAGGTAGGGTGCCATGAACTAGTAGGGTGCTATGCACTAACTATGCACTAAGTAGAGTGCTATGCACTAAGTCGGGTACCAAGCACTAAGTAGGGTGCTATGCACTAAGTAGGGTGCTATGCAGTAAGGAGGGTGCTATGCACTAAGTAGAGTGCTATGCACTAACTATGCACTAAGTAGGGTGTATGCACTAAGTCGGGTACCAAGCACTAAGTAGGGTGCTATGCACTAAGTAGGGTGCTATGCACTAAGTAGGGTGCTATGCACTAAGTAGGGTGCTATGCACTAAGTAGGGTACCAAGCACTAAGTAGAGTGCTATGCACTAAGTAGAGTGTTATGCACTAAGTAGGGTGCTATGCACTAGGTAGGGTGCTATGAACTAAGTAGGGTGCTATGCACTAAGTAGGGTGCCAAGCACTAAGTAGAGTGCTATGCACTAAGTAGAGTGTTATGCACTAAGTAGGGTGCTATGCACTAGGTAGGGTGCTATGAACTAAGTAGGGTGCTATGAACTAAGTAGGGTGCTATGCACTAGGTAGGGTGCTATGAACTAAGTAGGGTGCTATGCAGTAAGTAGGGTACTGTGCACTAAGTAGGGTACTGTGCACTAAGTAGGGTACTGTGCACTAAGTAGGGTACTGTGCACAGTAGGGTGCTGTGCACTAAGTAGGGTACTGTGCACTAAGTAGGGTGCTGTGCACAGTAGGGTGCTGTGCACTAAGTAGGGTGCTGTGCACTAAGTAGGGTACTGTGCACTAAGTAGGGTACTGTGCACTAAGTAGGGTACTGTGCACTAAGCGCCAACCCGATTCACTCATTTATTAAACAAACGTTTCAACAGCTAGGCTGTCCTCATTAGGGTTTCATCTCCATGTCAATACATTATGACAATGTCATAATGATGGTTTAAATTAGACAGCACTGTAATAATTCCGGGACAAAAGTCTGAGAACACGTCATTGTAAATTGGATACACACACATGCGCGCATGCACGCAGACACACACACGCACACACACGAACGTAGACACACACACACACAGACACACATACTGTCTGTGTGTCCATCAGTATTATCAGTGTTATGATCCTCCTGTAATTAAACCACCTGCTGCCTGCCTGCCTGACTCTCAGCATGTGTTTGCGTATATATGTGTGTGTCTGTCTGTGTGTGTTTATCTGTGTGTGTGTCTGTGTGTGTGTGTGTGTGTGTGTGTCAGGAGGAGGGGGAGGAGGAGGTGGAGGAGGTGGAGGGGGAGGAGGAGGGGCAGGAAAAGTAGAAGGAGGAGGTGGAGGAGGTGGAGGGGGGAGGGGGAGGAGGAGGTGGAGGAGGTGGAGGGGGAGGAGGAGGGGGGGGCGGAGGTGGAGGAGGAGGGGGAGGAAAAGTAGAAGGAGGTGGAGGGGAGGGGTGGGGTGGGGGAGGTGGAGGAGGTGGAGGAGGTGGAGGGGGAGGAGGAGGTAGAAGGAGGAGGTGGAGGAGGAGGGGGATAACAGTCAAAAGGAGCTGTTAGTGTGGTGTGTGTTGTCCCGGTGAAAGAAGGTACCCAAGTACACTAACCACAACCACCACAGACTTCACTAACTTTCAGGAGTTTGTATCGCACTTAAGAAAGGCTTGGAATGAAAGGTATGTTTCACAAAGACCTCAAATCAGATCAAATCAAACTTTATTTGTCACATACGCCTATATACAATAAGTGTAGACCTTATCGTGAAATGATGAATACAACAGGTACCTTACCATGAGATGCTGAATACAACAGGTACCGTGAAATGCTGAATACAACAGGTACCTTACTGTGAAATGCTGAATACAACAGGTACTGTGAAATGCTGAATACAACAGGTACCTTACTGTGAAATGCTGAATACAACAGGTACTGTGAAATGCTGAATACAACAGGTACCTTACTGTGAAATGCTGAATACAACAGGTACTGTGAAATGCTGAATACAACAGGTACCTTACTGTGAAATGCTGAATACAACAGGTACCTTACCGTGAAATGCTGAATACAACAGGTACCGTGAAATGAAATGCTGAATACAACAGGTACTGTGAAATGCTGAATACAACAGGTACCTTACCATGAAATGATGAATACAACAGGTACTGTGAAATGCTGAATACAACAGGTACCTTACCATGAAATGCTGAATACAACAGGCACCTTACTGTGAAATGCTGAATACAACAGGTACCTGAATACAACAGGTACTGTGAAATGCTGAATACAGGTACAGCTGAATACAACAGGTACCTTACCATGAAATGCTGAATACAACCTTACCATGGCTGAATACAACAGGTACCTACCATGAAATGTTGAATACAACAGGTACCTTACTGTGAAATGCTGAATACAACAGGTACTGTGAGATGCTTACTTACAAGCTATTAACCAACAGGGCAGTTCAAGAAGAGTTTAGAAAATATTTACCAAATGAACTAAAAAAATAAATTAAATTAAATTATAAAAACACAATAAAATAATATTAGTGAGACTATATACAGGGGGTACCGGTACTGAGTCAGTTTGCTGGGGTACAGGTTAGTCAAGATAATTTGTACATGTAGGTAGGGGTGAAGTGACTATGTATAGATCATAAACAGCGAGTAGCAACAATGTACAAAACAAATGGAGAGAGGGGTGTCAATGTAAATAGTCCTGTTGGCCATTTGATTAATTGTTCAGCAGTCTTATGGCTTGGGGGTAGAAGCTGTTAAGGAGACATTTGGTCCTGGACTTAGTACTCCAGTACCGCTTGCCGTGCGGTAGCAGAGAAAACAGTCTATGACCATTTTTGGGCTTTCCTCTGACACCGCCTATCATATAGGTCCTGGATGTCAGGAAGCTTACCCTCTGTAGCGCCTTACGGTCAGATGTCGAGCAGTTGCCATACCGGGCGGTGATGCAACCAGGCTCTCGATGGTGCAGCTGTAGAACCTTTTGAGGATCTGGAGACCCATGCCGAACATTTTTAGTCTCCTGAGGGGGAAAAGGCGTTGTCGCACCCTCTTCAGATCAGACCTCAGATCAGATAAGGATGAAAACAAACAGTCTTTCCCGTTGACACCCATTTTAAAGAGCCAACTTCGCCGTTGATTTCTTGTTGTAAAGAAATAACAAAACATGGCGAAAAGCTTCTGTGTTGTTCAATGTACAAAAGACGACTTTTCAACATTGTCTCCTCCGGAGAGTTCTCACTACTTAAAAAAAAAAAACATACTATTGTAGAGCTTCCCTCGCGCCCCTTTTAATTACAGTGTTAGCAGGCAAGTGATTGAATGACTGTTAACTACCTACAGGTTACATACCAGGTCAAAAATCCCGACCGAGTGTTTCCAATGTTCCCAGGTAGGGCCTGGGAGAAGAGCCCTGTTGCTTCAGGGTATTCCGTGTGGATATTGTGGGGACACGTATCTATGTGTGTGGAAAGTATTTCCTCATGAGTAAGACATGTAACTTGTTTAGTATAGTCCGTTTTTTAACTCCACTCACTACTTGTAGCTTTGAGTTTTGTTTGTGTTGTTGGTCTTGGCTAGCTTTAATGTTCTGGTTGGTAGGTAGCTAACACTCACTACTTGTAGCTTTACAGTCAGTTTGTTTGTGTTGTTGGTCTTGGCTAGCTTTAATGTTCTGGTTGGTAGGTAGCTAACACTCACTACTTGTAGCTTTACAGTCAGTTTGTTTGTGTTGTTGGTCTTGGCTAGCTTTAATGTTCTGGTTGGTAGGTAGCTAACACTCACTACTTGTAGCTTTTAGTCAGTTTGTTTGTGTTGTTGGTCTTGGCTAGCTTTAATGTTCTGGTTGGTAGGTAGCTAACACTCACTACTTGTAGCTTTACAGTCCGTTTGTTTGTGTTGTTGGTCTTGGCTAGCTTTAATGTTCTGGTTGGTAGGTAGCTAACACTCACTACTTGTAGCTTTACAGTCCGTTTGTTTGTGTTGTTGGTCTTGGCTAGCTTTAATGTTCTGGTTGGTAGGTAGCTAACACTCACTACTTGTAGCTTTGAGTTTTGTTTGTGTTGTTGGTCTTGGCTAGCTTTAATGTTCTGGTTGGTAGGTAGCTAACACTCACTACTTGTAGCTTTTGAGTAACACTCACTACTTGTAGCTTTACAGTCAGTTTGTTTGTGTTGTTGGTCTTGGCTAGCTTTAATGTTCTGGTTGGTAGGTAGCTAACACTCACTACTTGTAGCTTTACAGTCAGTTTGTTTGTGTTGTTGGTCTTGGCTAGCTTTAATGTTCTGGTTGGTAGGTAGCTAACACTCACTACTTGTAGCTTTACAGTCAGTTTGTTTGTGTTGTTGGTCTTGGCTAGCTTTAATGTTCTGGTTGGCTTTACAGTCAGTTTGTTTGTGTTGTTGGTCTTGGCTAGCTTTAATGTTCTGGTTGGTAGGTAGCTAACACTCACTACTTGTAGCTTTACAGTCAGTTTGTTTGTGTTGTTGGTCTTGGCTAGCTTTAATGTTCTGGTTGGTAGGTAGCTAACACTCACTACTTGTAGCTTTACAGTCCAGTTTGTTTGTGTTGTTGGTCTTGGCTAGCTTTAATGTTCTGGTTGGTAGGTAGCTAACACTCACTACTTGTAGCTTTACAGTCAGTTTGTTTGTGTTGTTGGTCTTGGCTAGCTTTAATGTTCTGGTTGGTAGGCTTTAGCTAACACTCACTACTTGTAGCTTTACAGTCAGTTTGTTTGTGTTGTTGGTCTTGGCTAGCTTTAATGTTCTGGTTGGTAGGTAGCTAACACTCACTACTTGTAGCTTTACAGTCAGTTTGTTTGTGTTGTTGGTCTTGGCTAGCTTTAATGTTCTGGTTGGTAGGTAGCTAACACTCACTACTTGTAGCTTTACAGTCAGTTTGTTTGTGTTGTTGGTCTTGGCTAGCTTTAATGTTCTGGTTGGTAGGTAGCTAACACTCACTACTTGTAGCTTTACAGTCAGTTTGTTTGTGTTGTTGGTCTTGGCTAGCTTTAATGTTCTGGTTGGTAGGTAGCTAACACTCACTACTTGTAGCTTTACAGTCAGTTTGTTTGTGTTGTTGGTCTTGGCTAGCTTTAATGTTCTGTTGTTAGGTAGCTAGGTAGCAGTCAACACTTTAATGTTCTGGTTGGTAGGTAGCTTTACAGCTTTCAGTTTGTTTGTGTTGTTGGTCTTGGCTAGCTTTAATGTTCTGGTTGGTAGGTAGCTAACACTCACTACTTGTAGCTTTACAGTCAGTTTGTTTGTGTTGTTGGTCTTGGCTAGCTTTAATGTTCTGGTTGGTAGGTAGCTAACACTCACTACTTGTAGCTTTACAGTCAGTTTGTTTGTGTTGTTGGTCTTGGCTAGCTTTAATGTTCTGGTTGGTAGGTAGCTAACACTCACTACTTGTAGCTTTACAGTCAGTTTGTTTGTGTTGTTGGTCTTGGCTAGCTTTAATGTTCTGGCTTTACAGTCAGTTTGTTTGTGTTGTTGGTCTTGGCTAGCTTTAATGTTTGGTAGGTAGCTAACACTCACTACTTGTAGCTTTACAGTCAGTTTGTTTGTGTTGTTGGTCTTGGCTAGCTTTAATGTTCTGGTTGGTAGGTAGCTAACACTCACTACTTGTAGCTTTACAGTCAGTTTGTTTGTGTTGTTGGTCTTGGCTAGCTTTAATGTTCTGGTTGGTAGGTAGCTAACACTCACTAGTCAGTTTGTTTGTGTTGTTGGTCTTGTAGTTCTTTACAGTCAGTTTGTTTGTGTTGTTGGTCTTGGCTAGCTTTAATGTTCTGGTTGGTAGGTAGCTAACACTCACTACTTGTAGCTTTACAGTCAGTTTGTTTGTGTTGTTGGTCTTGGCTAGCTTTAATGTTCTGGTTGGTAGGTAGCTAACACTCACTACTTGTAGCTTTACAGTCAGTTTGTTTGTGTTGTTGGTCTTGGCTAGCTTTAATGTTCTGGTTGGTAGGTAGCTAACACTCACTACTTGTAGCTTTACAGTCAGTTTGTTTGTGTTGTTGGTCTTGGCTAGCTTTAATGTTCTGGTTGGTAGGTAGCTAACACTCACTACTTGTAGCTTTACAGTCAGTTTGTTTGTGTTGTTGGTCTTGGCTAGCTTTAATGTTCTGGTTGGTAGGTAGCTAACACTCACTACTTGTAGCTTTACAGTCAGTTTGTTTGTGTTGTTGGTCTTGGCTAGCTTTAATGTTCTGGTTGGTAGGTAGCTAACACTCACTACTTGTAGCTTTACAGTCAGTTTGTTTGTGTTGTTGGTCTTGGCTAGCTTTAATGTTCTGGTTGGTAGGTAGCTAACACTCACTACTTGTAGCTTTACAGTCAGTTTGTTTGTGTTGTTGGTCTTGGCTAGCTTTAATGTTCTGGTTGGTAGGTAGCTAACACTCACTACTTGTAGCTTTACAGTCAGTTTGTTTGTGTTGTTGGTCTTGGCTAGCTTTAATGTTCTGGTTGGTAGGTAGCTAACACTCACTACTTGTAGCTTTACAGTCAGTTTGTTTGTGTTGCTTTACAGTCAGTTTGTTTGTGTTGTTGGTCTTGGCTAGCTTTAATGTTCTGGTTGGTAGGTAGCTAACACTCACTACTTGTAGCTTTACAGTCAGTTTGTTTGTGTTGTTGGTCTTGGCTAGCTTTAATGTTCTGGTTGGTAGGTAGCTAACACTCACTACTTGTAGCTTTACAGTCAGTTTGTTTGTGTTGTTGGTCTTGGCTAGCTTTAATGTTCTGGTTGGTAGGTAGCTAACACTCACTACTTGTAGCTTTACAGTCAGTTTGTTTGTGTTGTTGGTCTTGGCTAGCTTTAATGTTCTGGTTGGTAGGTAGCTAACACTCACTACTTGTAGCTTTACAGTCAGTTTGTTTGTGTTGTTGGTCTTGGCTAGCTTTAATGTTCTGGTTGGTAGGTAGCTAACACTCACTACTTGTAGCTTTACAGTCAGTTTGTTTGTGTTGTTGGTCTTGGCTAGCTTTAATGTTCTGGTTGGTAGGTAGCTAACACTCACTACTTGTAGCTTTACAGTCAGTTTGTTTGTGTTGTTGGTCTTGGCTAGCTTTAATGTTCTGGTTGGTAGATGGCTAACAGTCATTCAATCACTTGCCTGCTAACACTGTAATTAAAAGGGGAGCGAGGGAAGCTCTACAATGGTATGTTTTTTTAAGTAGTGAGAACTCTCCGGAGCAGACAATGTTGAAAAGTCATCTTTAGACATGTTGTGCTTGTCTTACATGTAATTTTGAAATTGACTAAAACAAGCAGACAGCAAAAACAATTGTTTTGCACAATTTTTTTTGTTGCTGAGAGTCAATGGGGTAACCCAGGTAACCACGACGTTTCATCTAATACCGATTGGGACTGTAAACCACGGAACATTGTAGAGGAGCCGGTTGCCACGGAGACAGATGGTTCACTCTGGAACACCCGGTAGTCATAAAGCTTGTTTTCTTCCGTCTGGCTGTCGGCACTTAGATACCAGACAGAAAAGAGCGTCTGTTTTGGTTTGCCACCCCCGCTTGCCGCGTGACCTCCTAAAGACCCGAAGAGGACGGGATGTTCTCAGCTTCAGAGTGGTGACAGTCAGTGGCTCTGGTTGTTTGAGCAGTGAGGGAGAACGTATTCAAATGTCTGATGAAAAGGGGTCTCAACACCAGTGGAAGCAAAACAGCCCCATAACATCAAAGATCAACAACCATATATTACAGTAGTCTTTTCTGCTCATGCATTGTCATTTCAACACCAAACCCACCACTGGTGTGCGTGGCCAAAGAACTCTATTTTAATTTCATCTGACCAAAACACTGTTTCCAATCCATGTGCTAATTCTATATTTAGCAAACTCCAGGCATTCATATTTGTTAAATGACATGAATATTCAGCTCTATGGTCACACATACCATTGGTGGGTTTGATGTTGAATTGAAAATGCATGAGCAGAAAAGAAACACTAAGTGGAACTTGGACGCATCTTCCAGCAAGACAATTTCCCAAAGAACACATCAAAATTCACAAAACAAATGTGTTAATTAATAGGTCACAAAAATGAACATTTTCAGTCTCCGGACTTGAAACCCATTGAAAAGCTGTGGTTTGAATTGAAGAGGGCCGTCCAAAAGTGCAGGCGAAGGATTTCAAAAATCTGGAAAGATTCTGTATGGAGGACTGTTCTAAGATCCCTCCCAATGTGTTCTAGAACTCAGAAATCATTTCAGAAAAAGGCTCAGTGCCATTAGGTACTGAAAGGTATTCAAAACACTGGTGGCAATCATTTTGACCTTTTTGAGGAAAAACATATTACTTGTTAATTAAACTAAATATTTGTTCTCTGAGCAATTGTATTACTGTAAAATAATATACTTTTTTTTAACGTACACTATCATTATTTATTTTATACAGTCATTTTTGCTCATCTTTATCAACGGTGTCAATAATTTGTGAACCCACTGTACTGTCTAGAGTAGTGGTCACCAACCGGTGACAATGGACTGGTCAATCTTCAAGGCATTCCTAGTCAATCACAATGAACTGGTCAATCTTCAAGGCATTCCTAGTCGATCACAATGAACTGGTCAATCTTCAAGGCATTCCTAGTCAATCACAATGAACTGGTCAATCTTCAAGGCATTCCTAGTCGATCACAATGAACTGGTCAATCTTCAAGGCATTCCTAGTCGATCACAATGGACTGGTCAATCTTCAAGGCATTCCTAGTCGATCACAATGAACTGGTCAATCTTCAAGGCATTCCTAGTCGATCACAATGGACTGGTCAATCTTCAAGGCATTCCTAGTCGATCACAATGAACTGGTCAATCTTCAAGGCATTCCTAGTCGATCACAATGGACTGGTCAATCTTCAAGGCATTCCTAGTCGATCACAATGAACTGGTCAATCTTCAAGGCATTCCTAGTCGATCACAATGGACTAGTCAATCTTCAAGACCAGTCCATTGTGATCCACTAGGACTGGTCAATCTTCAAGGCATTCCTAGCCGATCACCAAACTCTTCTGTAGAAAATAAAGGCCTGCGAACCTTTAAAGAAATGTGTGTTGCCTGTTGGCCGTAGGTGGACTTGAATCAGAAGCCCTGTTGGCGATAGGTGCACTTGATTCAGAAGCCCTGTTGACCGTAGGTGCACTTTATTCAGAAGCCCTGTTGGCCGTAGGTGCACTTTATTCAGAAGCCCTGTTGGCCGTAGGTGCACTTGATTCAAAAGCCCTGTTGGCTGTAGGTGCACTTGATTCAGAAGCCCTGTTGCCCGTAGGTGCACTTGATTCAGAAGCCCTGTTGGCCGTAGGTGCACTTGATTCAGAAGCCCTGCGCACCAGGTAGGCAAAAGGTTCCCATTTTGAACCCATTCATGTGTCTGAAAATACAAATTCTCCCTACCTGCTGGAATAGGAGATGTGTGGCTAAATCGAGTGTCGGATACCTCCAAATCACTGTGCCTACGACTTCCACATTCCCAGCCACAGTTTGATACTATCCTACTTGAGATACAGTAAAACCATGACCAGACAGAGACTGTCAAAGAATACAGCAAGGAGTTGCTGTTTTCATGAGTGAGTTCATGTTTAAGTTTATATTCACCACTGTCAACAATGTTTTTAATCAACACCATTGCCAAACCCAAAATAAGCTTCTCCCTGATTTTTATTATTATTAGCAGCTTGTCGTGTCTATTTTAATATGAATTATTTGACATTCTCTGGTTATAGGAACAACATGAATTTGTGCATGAGGCAGATGCAGATGTGGTGCGACTCGAGTTTGGCCATCAGGTGGAAGATGGTGTCCCCTCTCTCTGGTCAGAAGGATAGAGCAGGCACTGTGAGAGGCTGATCCTCTGCTTCTCTCTCCCTCTGTTGAGACTAATGCCGTGTTCAAAACAACTGGGAACTCGGAATGTGGAATTCTCAGACTTCTGACTTCATTTAAGACAACTGGAAACTTTGAAAAAAAGCAGATCCGACTGGGAAAAATACTTTTGAACAGTCATCCAACTCGGACTTCCAAGTCGGAAACCAAGGTTGTATTTTTTATTATATACAGTGCCTTGCGAAAGTATTCAGCCCCCTTGAACTTTGCGACCTTTTGCCACATTTCAGGCTTCAAACATAAAGATATAAAACTGTATTTTTTGTGAAGAATCAACAACAACCTGAATCCAATCGAGAATCTGTGGAAAGAACTGAAAACTGCTGTTCACAAATGCTCTCCATCCAACCTCACTGAGCTCGAGCTGTTTTGCAAGGAGGAATGGGAAAAATTTCAGTCTCTCGATGTGCAAAACTGATAGAGACATACCCCAAGTGACTTACAGCTGTAATCGCAGCAAAGGTGGCGCTACAAAGTATTAACTTAAAGGGGCTGAATAATTTTGCACACCCAATTTTTCAGTTTTTTGATTTTTTTTTAAAGTTTGAAATATCCAATAAATGTCGTTCCACTTCATGATTGTGTCCCACTTGTTGTTGATTCTTCACAAAAAATACAGTTTTATATCTTTATGTTTGAAGCCTGAAATGTGGCAAAAGGTCGCAAAGTTCATGGGGGCCGAATACTTTCGCAAGGCACTGTATATATATATATATTATTTTTTTTTTTGGGGGGTTCCCAGTTGTCTTGAAAGCATTCCAGTAAAATAAAACATGTAATTATTTACAAATTATTTCAATTTATGCTCAGCTGTGCCTCAAGTTGTATCTCTGGTTGTATCTGTATCTCAGTTCACTGGTCACCATGGCAACGCCCACCCGTAGCACACGCTCCAGCAGGTATATTAGACTGGTCATCCTCAAAGCCAACACCTCCTTTGGCCGCCTTTCCTTCCAGTTCTCTGCTGCCAATGACTGCAACGAATTGCAAAAATCACTGAAGCTGGAGACTTATATCTCCCTCACTAACTTTAAGCATCAACTTTAAGTTCAAATCCCCGGGCTGACTAGGTACAATTTCTGTTGCTCTGTTCCTGAACAAGCCAGTTAACCCACTGTTGAAAATAAGAATGTTTTATTTTAACTGACTTGCCTGGTAAAATAAAAAAATATATATTTATTTGTTATTGACTGTACTTTTGTTTGTCCCTTACTCCATTTACACTCACTGTATATAGAAATCTGTCGTTCTGCCCCTGAACAGGCAGTTAACCCACTGTTCCTAGGCCATCATTGAAAATAAGAATTTGTTCTTAACTGACTTGCCTGGTTAAATAAATTGTCCCACTGCTTTACTTTATCTTGGCCAGTTGTAAATGAGTATTTGTTCTCAACTGGCCTACCTGGTTAAATAAAGGTGAAATGAAACAATTAAAAATGTAAAAGTGCCACAACAACTGATCTATTTCATAATCAAAGCTTGAGTTTTGAAATATAATATGGTCTGAGAAGAACAACATTGGCAGACCAGGCATATAGCCAACATGCTGTGATAATGTATTCGACCTACTGCACAAACCTCACTACAGAACAGTTTTTATTAGGTTCATGTTACATTGTAACCCTCCTGTTGTGTTCATGTTAGTTCATTCTGTGTTCCTGGTCCAAAATGGCCGCCCCCATTATAGCTGATTATATATCCATAATAATCCATATGTTATAACCTAATGTTGTGTTAGATCTTTTTATCAACTTATGTTCTTCTGAACATTACAAGTTTTGAACTTGTATGTGATATTTATGGCCTGTAGGCCTCATTGACCTGAGCTCATACAACTAGGTTTTGAGTTTAAAAAAGCATAATATATGAATTATTTTGACTATGACAAAAGTCTCAGATAAAATATATTGTGCTATCTATCACAGACTACTTTGTGTCAAAGTTTAACCAGGACATTTGTTTTGAAACCATTTCTAATTTTTAAATAATGTCACAAAATAGCATTTGTTGTGTTCACAGGTCAAAACAGACCGGTATGATTTTATTAGTAAAGAAAGGACATAGGCCTAAAACTACACATGAAAACTTTACCATATTGCAAAATGTCATGTCTTGAACACATGAAAGAACAACAGTAACAATAACAGTATTACCAACATTATCAAAGACATTAAAATGTTCACAATCTGTCAATCAACAGTGGTTCCATTTGGTGTTGTTCTCATGCACATGTTGTACAATACGTGGTGGTTTCCCTGGTTCCTTTCGGGAACACCATCAGCAGGTTTCCTGGTTCCTTTTGGGAACACCATCAGCAGGTTTCCCTGGTTCCTTTCGGCAACACCTTCAGCAGGTTTCCCTGGTTCCTTTCGGGAACACCATCAGCAGGTTTCCCTGGTTCCTTTCGGGAACACCATCAGCAGGTTTCCCTGGTTCCTTTTGGGAACACCTTCAGCAGGTTTCCCTGGTTCCTTTCGGGAACACCTTCAGCAGGTTTCCCTGGTTCCTTTCGGGAACACCATCAGCAACCTGGTTCCTTTTGGGAACACCATCAGCAGGTTTCCCTGGTTCCTTTCGGGAACACCTTCAGCAGGTTTCCCTGGTTCCTTTCGGGAACACCTTCAGCAGGTTTCCCTGGTTCCTTTCGGGAACACCTTCAGCAGGTTTCCCTGGTTCCTTTCGGGAACACCATCAGCAGGTTTCCCTGGTTCCTTTCGGGAACACCGTCAGCAGGATTCCCTGGTTCCTTTCGGGAACACCTTCAGCAGGTTTCCCTGGTTCCTTTCGGGAACACCTTCAGCAGGTTTCCCTGGTTCCTTTCGGGAACACCTTCAGCAGGTTTCCCTGGTTCCTTTCGGGAACACCTTCAGCAGGTTCCCTGGTTCCTTTTCGGGAACACCATCAGCAGGTTACCTTGGTTCCTTTCGGGAACACCATCAGCAGGTTTCCTTGGTTCCTTTCGGGAACACCTTCAGCAGGTTTCCTTGGTTCCTTTCGGGAACACCGTCAGCAGGTTCCCCTGGTTCCTTTCGGGAACACCGTCAGCAGGTTTCCCTGGTTCCTTTCGGGAACACCGTCAGCAGGTTTCCATGGTTCCTTTCAGGCACACCGTCAGCAGGTTTCCCTGGTTCCTTTCGGGAACACCGTCAGCAGGTTTCCATGGTTCCTTTAAGGCACACCGCCAGCAGGTTTCCATGGTTCTTTTCGGGAACACCGTCTGCAGGTTTCCCTGGCTCCTTTCGGGAACACCATCAGCAGGTTTCCCTGGATCCTTTCGGGAACACCGTCAGCAGGTTTCCCTGGCTCCTTTCAGGGACACCTCAGCAGGTTTCCCTGGCTCCTTTCAGGGACACCCTCAGCAGGTGTCCCTGGCTCCTTTCGGGAACACCCTCAGCAGGTGTCCCTGGCTCCTTTCGGGAACACCCTCAGCAGGTTTCCATGGCTCCTTTCGGGAACACCGTCAGCAGGTTTCAGGCATAACATGTCCTGACATCACTTGCTGCCCCTATCTTTATTCCATATTGAGACAGTTTGCTTGGCATGAACTGTTTGAATGGGCAGAGCGCACTAAAAGCAATCAGACGCTCATCCACTTTGATGTCTGGACTTGGGTTATTGATGAGTGGAACGCGCTCCAACCTCTGTTGCCAAACCTCTCTGATCGTTGCCAGCTTGACTTGTTAACGGCGGCCTGGTTTTGTATCACGGTTGTCGAAGCAAATCACCCGTGAAATGTCCGGAGTGAAGTAGTGGCACGAAGAATTGCAGGACCATAAACTGGTGGTAAATTAGTTTCTGGATCTGTACACCGGCCAAAATAAAGAGACCCACATATGCTTGGACATCTGTCCGGTCCACCTCCTTCCAGTTGTCTTTGTGAACACGTCTCCCCTCCAAGAACAGTTCGAAACAGGATTTTATGTCATCAACCCGGGATATGGCATATCTCGTTGGCCCTGGGGTTCATCCTGATAACAGCCGAACAACTGACCTCTCCTCTGAGGTAGGGATGAACACCAGGAAAAATGTCAATTCTTTGACCCGGAATGTAACAACAACCTCAGCAGGGCCCTCTTCCTCATCACTGGAATGTAACAACAACCTGAGCAGGGCCCTCTTCCTCATCACTGGAATGTAACAACAACCTGAGCAGGGCCCTCTTCCTCATCACTGGAATGTAACAACAACCTCAGCAGGGCCCTCTTCCTCATCACTGGAATGTAACAACAACCTCAGCAGGGCCCTCTTCCTCATCACTGGAATGTAACAACAACCTCAGCAGGGCCCTCTTCCTCATCACTGGAATGAATGTAACAACAACCTCAGCAGGGCCCTCTTCCTCATCACTGGAATGTAACAACAACCTCAGCAGGGCCCTCTTCCTCATCACTGGAATGTAACAACAACCTCAGCAGGACCCTCTTCCTCATCACTGGAATGTAACAACAACCTCAGCAGGGCCCTCTTCCTCATCACTGGAATGTAACAACAACCTCAGCAGGGCCCTCTTCCTCATCACTGGAATGTAACAACAACCTCAGCAGGGCCCTCTTCCTCATCACTGGAATGTAACAACAACCTCAGCAGGGCCCTCTTCCTCATCGCTGGAATGTTCCACATCGGATGTCTCGGGGTCTGGATCATATTCTGTGTTGTCTTCAACTTCTGACACTTCCTCCTCTCATGCATCTTCCCTGTCAGTTTCCTGGCCTCTCTCCCTCCTCACCTGTGTCGATCCTCACATACAGTATATCGTTTGGTCATTGTGCTGCCACAGAATGAATTGTGAGCAAGGCCTCATAAAAGCTTTATATAACAGAGCTGCTATATGTTATTAAAACAATATTGTGATTGTGAGAATGCCAACAGGTGTGGTTCCCGTGGGGGTTGCCATCGAAGCCAAGAAGGGGAGTGTTGGTGTGTGTGTGTGTGTGTGTGTGTGTGTGTGTGTGTGTGTGTGCACTCAAAGACACATGCATGTAGGGGTCTGGGAGAGGCAGTGTGTTTATCTGATGAATGGGCTTGTGCCTGAACTCAATTGTATACACTAGTCGTAGTCTCACCCATTAATTTCTAAAGACCGGTCATTTTTGGGCCCGGGAAAACCACAGGTGTACAAAAGTTCAAGAAAACACCCAAAATATGATGTATTTTGTGTGTTCAGATTCCCTGTGTGGACAAAGTCATGGTACCTTATGACAATCAGATTAAATTAACAACATTTTTCAGAGAGAAAACTTGTAAATCGGTCCAATTCGACCGGAACACAATAGGAGGGTTTTAAGTCATGTTTAAAAGTGGTTGGGGTCCACTGGTCCAGACACATAGGACTCTCTGTTTTCTCAGTGGGCACTATAGGACCTTGTATCGTTCTGTTAAAGCACATGAGGGAGTGAAGGACTTCGGTCGAGCTTCGTACTGGTATTGATGCTTCGTTCATCTCCTGTGAACAGAGTAGGAATATAGCTGAGGTGAAACAACAGGTTCCAAGGTCCTTTTCTAGGAGTTGGGCGAAGCTAGTGTGCTGTTATAGGAGAGTGTGCTGTTATAGGAGAGTGTGCTGTTATAGGAGAGTGTGCTGTTATAGCTGTTATAGGAGAGTGTGCTGTTATAGCTGTTATAGGAGAGCGATTGTGCGTTTTCTGTAAAACACATGACACTCCCAATGTCTGCTTGTGCAAAGTTGAGGATCACTAGACTGTTGTTCTGCCCCTGAACAAGGCAGTTAACCCACCGTTCCCTGGGAGGCCGTCATTGAAAATAAGAATTTGTTCTTAACTAACTTGCCTAGTTAAATAAAGGTTCAAAAAATGTTATTAAAAAAAATTTTCATAGTATTGACGTCAGATGGAATTGTGTGACTCCCTGTGTGACTCCCTGTGTGACTCCCTGTGTGACTCCCTGTGTGACTCCCTGTGTGAACCCCTGTGTGAACCCCTGTGTGAACCCCTGTGTGACTCCCTGTGTGACCCTGTGTGAACCCCTGAACCCCTGTGTGACTCCCTGTGTGAACCCCTGTGTGAACCCCTGTGTGACTCCCTGTGTGACTCCCTGTGTGACCCCTGTGTGACTCCCTGTGTGAACCCCTGAACCCCTGTGTGACTGAACCCCTGTGTGACTCCCTGAACCCCTGTGTGAACCCCTGTGTGACTCCCTGTGTGACTCCCTGTGTGACTCCCTGTGTGACTCCCTCCCTGTGTGACTCCCTGTGTGAACCCTGTGTGACTCCCTGTGTGACTCCCTGTGTGACTCCCTGTGTGAACCCCTGTGTGAACCCCTGTGTGACTCCCTGTGTGAACCCCTGTGTGAACCCCTGTGTGACTCCCTGTGTGACTCCCTGTGTGACTCCCTGTGTGAACCCCTGTGTGAACCCCTGTGTGACTCCCTGTGTGACTCCCTGTGTGAACCCCTGTGTGAACCCCTGTGTGACTCCCTGTGTGACTCCCTGTGACTCCCTGTGTGACTCCCTGTGTGACTCCCTGTGTGAACCCCTGTGTGACTCCCTGTGTGACTCCCTGTGTGACCCCTGTGTGACTCCCTGTGTGAACCCCTGTGTGACTCCCTGTGTGAACCCCTGTGTGACTCCCTGAACCCCTGTGTGACTCCCTGTGTGACTCCCTGTGTGACTCCCTGTGTGAACCCCTGTGTGACTGTGAACCCCTGTGTGAACCCCTGTGTGACTCCCTGTGTGAACCCCTGTGTGACTCCCTGTGTGAACCCCTGTGTGACTCCCTGTGTGACTCCCTGTGTGAACCCCTGTGTGACTCCCTGTGTGACTCCCTGTGTGACTCCCTGTGTGACTCCCTGTGTGACCCCTGTGTGACTCCCTGTGTGAACCCCTGTGTGAACCCCTGTGTGACTCCCTGAACCCCTGTGTGACTGAACCCCTGTGTGACTCCCTGTGTGACTCCCTGTGTGACTCCCTATGACTCCCTGTGTGACTCCCTATGACTCCCTGTGTGACTCCCTATGACTCCCTGTGTGAACCCCTGATGTTGTGAGATTCTCTCCGGTGTTTACATAACATTGGTGCTGTGCGATCAGGATACGGGCCAGCTTAGAGAAAGCAATTGTATGTATACAATGTATGAGAAGAAAGGAGAGGCTGCCAACATTAGTGATGATTTTCAGTATATGATGCACGGAATGTTTGAAGGTGCAGAAATCGCTTCTCCGTTTCCTTTGCTAAAATTCTAATAGTTCGCCTAATTTCAGTTTTATGACTAAACAAGCAAACTGCCATCTTAACTGCTGTGAAATATCCTTTCAATAACCAAAAAATATTATATTTTCAGCTGTTTGAAGCTGGTGAACAAAACCAAAAGCACAAGACGGAAAAACTAAACTTACGAATTTTGAAGCACAATAATAGTGCACATAGATAATATCTTAAACTTGCTTTGAATGAGAATGACAGATCTATAAGTCACATTTCTATGTGATGTGGAATAAGTTATTGCAAGCATAATTTGTAATATATATTTTTTGTTGGATTGATGCTGTTACTGTTTAGTTTATACATATTTTGTAACATCTCTTGGTTTGAACAGAACTTAATTGGTAGAAAAACATTATTTGTTGAGTCGTCAGGACGACAAAAAATGACATATTGCAAGATAACGGAGATCCTTAATAAACAACCAGGAAGAGGAGCTGCAGGAGATAACGGAGATCCTTAATAAACAACCAGGAAGAGGAGCTGCAGGAGATAACGGAGATCCTTAATAAACAACCAGGAAGAGTAGCTGCTGCTTCAGCAGGAGATAACGGAGATCCTTAATAAACAACCATGAAGAGTAGCTGCTGCTTCAGCAGGAGATAATGGACATCCTTAATAAATAACCAGGAAGAGGAGCTGCTGCTTCAGCAGGAGATAATGGACATCCTTAATAAACAACCAGGAAGAGGAGCTTCTGCTTCAGCAGGAGATAATGGACATCCTTAATAAACAACCAGGAAGAGGAGCTGCTGCTTCAGATAACGGAGATCCTTAATAAACAACCAGGAAGAGGAGCTGCTGCTTCAGATAACGGAGATCCTTAATAAACAACCAGGAAGAGGAGCTGCTGCTTCAGCAGGAGATAACGGACATCCTAATAAACAACCAGGAAGAGTAGCTGCTGCTTCAGCAGGAGATAATGGAGGTCCTTAATAAACAACCAGGAAGAGGAGCTGCTGCTTCAGATAATGGAGATCCTTAATAAACAACCAGGAAGAGGAGCTGCTGCTTCAGCAGGAGATAATGGAGATCCTTAATAAACAACCAGGAAGAGGAGCTGCTGCTTCAGATAACGGAGATCCTTAATAAACAACCAGGAAGAGGAGCTGCTGCTTCAGATAACGGAGATCCTTAATAAACAACCAGGAAGAGGAGCTGCTGCTTCAGATAACGAAGATCCTTAATAAACAACCAGGAAGAGGAGCTGCTGCTTCAGATAACGGAGATCCTTAATAAACAACCAGGAAGAGGAGCTGCTGCTTCAGATAACGGAGATCCTTAATAAACAACCAGGAAGAGGAGCTGCTGCTTCAGCAGGAGATAATGGAGATCCTTAATAAACAACCAGGAAGAGGAGCTGCTGCTTCAGATAACGGAGATCCTTAATAAACAACCAGGAAGAGGAGCTGCTGCTTCAGCAGGAGATAACGGAGATCCTTAATAAACAACCAGGAAGAGGAGCTGCTGCTTCAGCAGGAGATAACGGAGGTCCTTAATAAACAACCAGGAAGAGGAGCTGCAGGAGATAACGGAGATCCTTAATAAACAACCAGGAAGAGTAGCTGCTGCTTCAGCAGGAGATAACGGAGATCCTTAATAAACAACCAGGAAGAGGAGCTGCTGCTTCAGCAGGAGATAATGGAGATCCTTAATAAAATACAACAATACCATTCTTGAAATGTCAGATGAAAGTATTTTTGTGTAAGTTATTGAGTGATTTTGTTACTATCATAAGTACTTAGCTGTCAAAATACTTCAACATCTGCATCTCTCTCTCTCTCTCTACCCTCTCTCTCTCTCTCTACCCTCTCTCTCTCTCTCTCTCTCTACCCTCTCTCTCTCTCTTCTCTCTCTCTCTCTCTCTCTCTCTCTCTCTCTCTCTCTCTCTCTCTACCCTCTCTCTACCCTCTCTCTCCCCATCCCCCTAGCGCCCCCTACTGCCTAGTGGTTGGAGCATTGGGTCTGTTACCAAACAATCGATGGTTCGAATCCCAAACCCAACAAGGTGAAAAATCTGCCGATGTGCCCTTAATCAAGGCACTTAACCCTAATTGCTTCTGTAAGTCACTCTGGATAAGAGCTTCTGTTAAATGTACATGTCTCCCTCTGTCTCCCACCATCCCTTTATTCTGATTCAGAACAGGTTAAATGTACATGTCTCCCTCTGTCTCCCACCATCCCTTTATTCTGATTCAGAACAGGTTAAATGTACATGTCTCCCTCTGTCTCCCACCATCCCTTTATTCTGATTCAGAACGGGTTAAATGTGGACGACACCTTTCGGTTGAACGTTTCTCTCTCTCCCTTTTACCTCCCTCTCTCTCTCTCTCTCTCATTCCCCTTCCTCCCTTCCACCTCCCTCTCTCTTTCTCCCCTCCCTCCCTTTCACTTCCCTCTCTCGCTCCCCTCCCTCCCTTTTACCTCCCTCTCTCTCTCTCTCATTCCCCTTCCTCCCTTCCACCTCCCTCTCTCTCCCCTCCCTCCCTTTCACTTTCCTCCCTCTCTCTCTCCCCTCCCTCCCTTTCACTTCCCTCTCTCTCTCATTCCCCTTCCTCCCTCCCTCTCTCTCTCCCCTCTGTCCCTCCCAATCCCCTCCCTCCCTTTTCTCTTTCTCTCTCACTCACTCACCCTCCCTCCTCCACCCTCTCTCCCTGGGAGTGAGTGATGAGGATGTTTACAGAGGCTTTTCTCTCTCAGCAGGATTTTAATCCCGTAGATATAACGTCTTATGATCTCAGCACGGGAAACACCATAGATCTAAACAATGACAACAACAACAACACATGCAGAGGTACAGTATAAGTTAGGGTAATTATGATGCTAATAGAGAGAGAGGATAGGTGGAGAACAGTGAACCAATAGAATGGCATTTAGCAGCAGCATCAGCAGAAGAGGGAAGTCTGTTTTATAAAAGGCAGTTATTACCTTACGTCTCTTTCTCATTAGCCGAACATTAAACCTCTCTTACACACTCACGACGCAAGCATGAATACAAGCACACGCACATATTATATCTTACGCACGCACACACGCAAGCACACACACACACAAACACACACACACACACGTCTCTCTGCTGTCCTCATAACCGTAGTGGTTGGCCAGGACATAGAGATATTATCCATAATGCACTGCTCTGCCCTTGTCCTGATCCTGCCTGCTGCTTCCACTCAAAGACCTAAGATAATGAAATATGAAAAAAAATGAAATGTAAAATCAATTGGAGGACAATTTTTAGTAGGAGAGAGAGCGAGAGAAGAGAACGAAATGTCTCAATTCAATCTGTAGCGCTGAAGATTCGCTTCGTAGACGGGTTGGTTGTTTAGCAACAAAACTGACCTGTGTGTAACTATGGGGCAAAACAGACGGGGTTGGCTTAGATTTGTTGATAACGTAAACTATATTTAGTCTCCAATGTTTATTGAACAAATATAGAACATTTGCATAATGACCACTTGTTGTCTCTCAAATACATTGTTACAGTTGTTGGTTAGCTAGCTAGTGATTTTTTAGCCACATTAACATGACATCAGTCAAAACACCTCAAAACAATGGTATCATGGTATCAAGAACAAGATGAAATGACCCACATGGCAGTTTCTTGTCATTCTTGCTAGCAGTCTGGCCATCCAGAATCACAACAACACCCTGACTTCAGCAGTCTGGCCATCCAGAATCACAACAACACCCTGACTTCAGCAGTCTGGCCATCCAGAATCACAACAACACGCTGATTTCAGCAGTCTGGCCATCCAGAATCACAACAACACGCTGATTTCAGCAGTCTGGCCATCCAGAATCACAACAACACCCTGACTTCAGCAGTCTGGCCATCCAGAATCACAACAACACGCTGATTTCAGCAGTCTGGCCATCCAGAATCACAACAACATGCTGACTTCAGCAGTCTGGCCATCCAGAATCACAACAACACGCTGACTTCAGCAGTCTGGCCATCCAGAATCACAACAACACGCTGATTTCAGCAGTCTGGCCATCCAGAATCACAACAACATGCTGATTTCAGCAGTCTGGCCATCCAGAATCACAACAACACGCTGACTTCAGCAGTCTGGCCATCCAGAATCACAACAACACGCTGACTTCAGCAGTCTGGCCATCCAGAATCACAACAACACGCTGACTTCAGCAGTCTTGTCATCCAGAATCACAACAACACGCTGACTTCAGCAGTCTGGCCATCCAGAATCACAACAACACGCTGACTTAAGACTCTTTATGTTGGTGTTACCTTTACAAGGAGCAGTCGAAGCTGTTCTGGCTGGTGGTGACCCAACGACCCTATTAAGACTCTCTATGTTGGTGTTTTCTTTATTTTGGCAGTTAGATATATATTGTGTTGTTAAAGGTATTGTCTAAATGTAACTGTGCATTCTGCATGAAATAAATCAAATCAAACACACACACACACACCTCCTTAACAGGAAGGACATTGACCCCCCCCACATCATGATACCTGTGATAGCTTCCCCGTTATCGTCCTAATTAGACTGCCAAAATTCACAATGTGAGTATATAGTAGATCTGTCCTTCTCATTGAAAACAAGTCTAAGAAGTTGCAGATCTGTTCTATTTGTACTATTTCTATGCTTCGCATTATTAAGTTGAAGTTTTTTTACATTCGGGTTTTGTACACCAGCTTCAAACAGCTGAAAAATGCAACATTTGTAGTGATGGAGAATATATTTGACATCGGTTTAGAAGGTACAATGATTCTCTACACTAAACTTTCTTGTTTTGTTTACAGACTGAAAATTCGGCAAACTATTAATATTTTATCAACCAGGAAATAGCAGAGTGATTTCTACATAGTGCATCTCTAAAAAAAAAAAGTGTATTTCTCTATTCCAGAAATCAACTAACCCAAGATAGAGCTGTTTCCAATGTTGCCATATTGTAATTACTTGGCCACCATGACCTATTTATTGCCTTAACTCCCTTATTTGACCTCATTTGCACTCACTGTATATAGACTTTGTTTTCTTTTGTTCTACTGTATTATTGACTATGTTTTGTTTATTCCATGTGTAACTCTGTGTTGTTGTATGTGTCGAACTGCTTTGCTTTATCTTGGCCAGTTGCAAATGAGAACTTGTTCTCAACTAGCCTACCTGGTTAAATAAAGGTGTTCTCAACTAGCCTACCTGGTTAAATAAAGGTGTTCTCAACTAGCCTACCTGGTTAAATAAAGGTGAAATAAAAAATAAATAAAAAAATAGGAGCAAAGTGGGCAGAACAAGCAAGGAGGTGGGCAGAGCCAAGGACGAGCTAGTGAGATCCTATTGGCGCGTTCTAGCGTATATTAGCATAATTCTGTGAGCGAACTCGGGGAAGTGTGCATGTTCAATAACTCAATTCGCCCTTTTTAGAAACATTGGCAAAGGGCCCTTTTACTCCTTATATTGCATTCTTCGATCTTGTCTCATCGCTGCAACTCCCCAACGGGCTCTGGAGGTGAAGGTCGAGTCATGCGTCCTCCGAAACATGACCCGTCAAACCGCGCTACTTAACACACGCCCACTTCAACCGGAAGCCTGCCACACCAACGTGTCAGAGGAAACGCCGGTCAACTGACGACCGAGGTCGGACTGAAGGCGCCCGGACCACCACAAGGAGTCGCTAGAGCACAATGAGCCAAGTAAAGGCCCCTCGGCCAAACCTTCCCGTAACCCAGAGGACCCCGGGTCAATTGTGCACCGCCCTATGGGACTAGAGATCACAGCCGGTTGTGATACAGCCCAGGATCGAACCCGAGTCTGCAGAGACGCCTCAAGCATTGCGATGAACGACTGTGAGGCCCGCACTCCTTCTAAACAATGCAGTTTTTAGAAACTGTCTAGAAAACGTAGTCTAGAAAACGTAGTCCACTCTGTTTGTTACAGATTTTTTTTTGGAAACAGAAAACTGTATGGAAAACCAATGTGTCATCG
Organism: Oncorhynchus tshawytscha; assembly: GCF_018296145.1. Taxonomy (NCBI): domain Eukaryota; kingdom Metazoa; phylum Chordata; class Actinopteri; order Salmoniformes; family Salmonidae; genus Oncorhynchus; species Oncorhynchus tshawytscha. The sequence continues at coordinate 43,025,002 of NC_056450.1, forward strand.
ATGAGAAAATGTGCAGAATGTTGACCAAAATCCATCTGACCAAAATCAACACCATCTCGCCAACCACCATTTTATCTTGAAACATCTGTCTCATTGTTCCATCTGTGGACATGTTTCTACCTACCTAGCTTTTTCAAACAGCTGGAGGGGACTTCCTCTCAACACCATATTTGGTCGTGAGTGGAAACACCATATTTGGTCGTGAGTGGAAACGCCAACCACCATTTTATACATTTGGAAACATCTGTCTCATTGTTCCATCTGTGGATGTTTCTACCTACCTAGCTTTTTCAAACAGCAGGATGACTTCCTTCACCATTTGGTTTTATTTGGTCATGGAAACGCCAACCTGTGAAACATCTGTCTCATTGTTCCATCTGTGGCTATATTCTACATGTTTCTACCCACCATTTTCAAGGATCAATCTGCAGTTCAAACAATATCAAAGATGTCACTCTACCACTGTTTCAACAAACAGCTGGAGGACGGGGATGGATTAACGTAACTATTTATAGACAGAGCTATGGATGCAAAGACTGACCATCCATGATATGAACATCATTGTTTTAACCCGTGTTTTGAAGCTATACAGTATTTGTTAACAAACAATGGAGTAAAACACGCTTATATTGTGGGTTCTGATGGGCTTAAGACAGATGAACTAAGCTCATGTGGAAGTCATGTGTTATATTCTTCAACAATCAATTGGTGAGGCGGTATACTTAACGAACAAAAAATACAACCACAACACGTAACAAATACAATGATTTTACTGAGTTATAGTTTATATAAGGAACTCAATCAATTTAAATGAATTAATTAGTCTATGGATTTCACATGACTGGGAATACACATATACAGCTATTGGTCACAGATACCTTTAAAAAGGTATGGATCAGAAACCCTGTCAGTATCTGATGTGACCACCATTTTCCTCATGCAACGCGACATCTCCGCCACGTAGAGTTGATCAGGCTATCTCTTCTTCTTATTGGTGTCCTTTAGTAGTGGTTTCTTTGCAGCAATTCGACCATGAAGGCCTGATTCATGCAGTCTCCTCTGAACAGTTGATTTTGAAATATGTCTCTTACTTGAACTCTGTGAAGCATTTATTTGGGCTTCAATTTCTGAGGCTGGTAACTCTAATGAACTCTGCAGCAGAGGTAACTCTGGGTCTTCCTTTCATCATAGCGCTTGATGGTTTTTGTGACTGCACTTGAAGAAACTTTCAAAGTTCTTGAAATTTCCGGATTGACTGACCTTCATGTCTTTAAAGTAATGATAGACTGTCATTTCTCTTTGCTCATTTGAGCTGTTCTTGCCATAATATGGACTTGGTCTTTTACCAAATAGGGCCATCTTCTGTATACCACCCCTACCTTGTCACAACATAACTGATTGGCTCAAACGCATTAATTAAGAAGGATAGAAATTCCACAACTTAACATTTAACAAGGCACACCTTGTATTCTTGAGAGCTAAGTTAGCTCCGGTCCTCCTTAGCTAGCTAGTTATGGTTTTCAAACAAACCTTGTTTTGTGAAAAATTTGAAAGTGCATGTGTATGATTTAGAGTGCCCAGTGCAGTAAAAACAAACACAGCTAGATTATTTGATGCAATATACCCTTATATACCCAAATGGCTACCCGGAGTATTTGCATTGCGTTTATTATCAAGAACAACTACTGCATTTAATTTGCTATCTATACAAGTGGTTATTTTATTATCTACATTAGTTATCAGTTAGTTATTGTCATGTTGTGTAGCCTATTGACTTTTTAAGTGTGCGAGACCTTCTGCATTAGAATCCTTATTAATTATCGGCTACATCTTATAAGATGTACTGAAAACAATAAAATACCTTTTTTCACATGTCAACAATGATGTTGACATGTGTTTATTCTGTTTGTTCCAGTTTTTAAGAGCAGCAGTCACCCCCCCCCCCATTTGACTTGGACAGAGGAGTTGGAAATAGGGGAGAGGAAGAGGTAGGGCTGCAGAACGACAAGGAGAGGAAGACCGTGAGTAGGCTACCCAACTGACAGAAGAGGCCCAGATGAAGGTTGGTGTTAATCTTTCACTTGCATTTCTGTTTACCCGTTTCACAACATTCAAATAAAATTACACAATATTTGACTTAATTCAGTTTCTTTTTTATTACTATCTATACAGGCTAAGTTTAGAGAGCTGGCCTTTGAGGAAAAGAGAGAGGTGCTGGAGCAAGTCGCTACTCGTCTACCTGGAGTGATGTTTGACATAATGGATTTGTGGAGGCTTGTCCTAGGATCTCCAGACATCCCAAACCGAGGACAGCCCTGCTGTCACACCCTGCCAGTACCCGAAAAGTTGCTGGTTGAAATATCAGAGACTGGGATTTAGAAAAATATGTTATGGCACTTCGTCCCCAATTGCTCCAGGGTCGCGTACGCTGTCTGGGAATTGGGATGTACAAAATGTGTTTAAAGACCAAAATATCAACAATTGTTATTATCATTAGAGCGCATATCATTTGTAGTTACACTCACCGCATGTAGTTTCTTGCCCAGATTTTTTGGCACCGTGCCACGTGTCAAGGGAATTAAGAATACTACAGTCCTCGTATAATTCCTTCCTCTGGATTTGTAATGGATGTAGGACTGATTGGAATATCACATGTTCAAACACACCGAGAAGACAATAAAACGTTGCGTAATCACAACGTAAATACACCCAGACAGTTGGTACTTAACTCGTTAGGGTCGAAATCTGCATCTACGTGTCAGTGCAGATCTTCCTCAACTTTCACCTCCAAGAATAGCTGGTCAATCGTCCCAGTTAAAAGGTCTACTTTTCCATCACGACAGAGCTCCCTTTCCACAACTCATTCACCGGGACAATGTGGATGATGTTCTTCGACTCATTCTCAATGGTGGTAAACGTGCAAAACTGTGCACAATGGCCTATGGAAGTGTTGACAGATACAGTAATGGAAGTGTTGACAGATACAGTAACAGTAATGAATTGTGGGTCGGTACCGTTATGGGAAGTAGTGGAACGTCGTATCAGTGCTCTTCTCATTTTATCTGACATCAGTTAGAATAGACACACACACATAAACAAAAAACACATGTTTAGTAATCAGAGAATGAAACATCAAGAATAGTAAGTCAGAACAAAATGCATTACAAATGTAATACTATGTTGATGACAGAAGATATAGTACCACTTCGTATAAGTGGTAGATTCGTATCTCAACTAGGACCACAATATGATCCTTTGTTTTGCAGGCGGTCAATGACTTCAGCCTTCTTCTCCTGCCAATGACTTCAGACCTCTTCTCCTGCCAATGACTTCAGACCTCTTCTCCTGCCAATGACATCAGCCCTGTTCTCCTGCCAATGACATCAGCCCTGTTCTCCTGCCAATGACATCGGCCTTCTTCTCCTGCCAATGACATCGGCCTTCTTCTCCTGCCAATGACTTCAGACCTCTTCTCCTGCCAATGACTTCAGACCTCTTCTCCTGCCAATGACATCAGCCCTGTTCTCCTGCCAATGACATCAGCCCTGTTCTCCTGCCAATGACTTCAGACCTCTTCTCCTGCCAATGACATCAGCCCTGTTCTCCTGCCAATGACATCAGCCCTCTTCTCCTGCCAATGACATCAGCCCTGTTCTCCTGCCAATGACATCAGCCCTGTTCTCCTGCCAATGACATCAGCCCTGTTCTCCTGCCAATGACTTCAGCCTTCTTCTCCTGCCAATGACTTCAGATCTCTTCTCCTGCCAGTGACTTCAGCCTTCTTCTCCTGCCAATGACATCAGCCCTGTTCTCCTGCCAATGACATCAGCCCTCTTCTCCTGCCAATGACATCAGCCCTGTTCTCCTGCCAATGACATCAGCCCTGTTCTCCTGCCAATGACTTCAGCCTTCTTCTCCTGCCAATGACTTCAGCCTTCTTCTCCTGCCAATGACTTCAGATCTCTTCTCCTGCCAGTGACTTCAGCCTTCTTCTCCTGCCAATGACTTCAGCCCGCAAGTCCGGGCTCTGGTTGGGCAACTCAAGGACATTCAGAGACGTGTCCCAAAGCCACTCCTGCGTTCTCTTGGCTGTGTGCTTAGGGTCATTGTCCTACTGGAAGGTGAACCTTCACCCCCAGGCTGAGGTCCTGAGCACTCTGGAGCAGGTTTTCATCAAGTATCTCTCTGTACTTTGCTCCTGATTGTTAGGGTGCTGCATACATGGTTGTCCTTCTGGAAGGTTCTCCCATCTCCACAGAGGAACTCTAGAGCTCTGTCAGAGTGACCATCGGGTTCTTGGTCACCTCCCTGACCAAAGCCCTTCTCCCCGGATTGCTCAGTTTGGCCGGGCAGCCAGCTCTAGGAAGAATCTTGGTGGTTTGAAACTTCTTCCATTTAAGAATGATGGAGGCTACTGTGTTCTTGGAGACCTTCAATGCTGCAGAAAATGTTTGGTACCCTTTCTCAGATCTGTGCTTCTACACAATCCTTTGTCGGAGCTCTACTAAAAATGATTTCGACCTCAAAGCTTGGTTTTTGTACTGACCTATAAAGACAGATAGATGCGTGCCTTTCCAAATGATGTCCAATCAATCAAGTTGTAGAAACATCTCAAGGATGATCAATGGAAACAGGATGCACCTGATCTCAAATTCGTGCCTCAATGCAAAGGGTCTGAATACTAATGTAAATAAGGTATTTCTGTTTTTGTTTTTTTATATACATTTTGCAAAAATTCTTAAGACCTGTTTTTCCCTTTTGTCGTTATGGATTATTGTGTGTAGATTGATGAGGGGAAAAAAACAATTTAATCCATTTTATAATAAGGCTGTAACGTAACAAAATGTGGAGAAGGTCATGGGGTCTGAATGTGCCTTCCACACCTTGTCATAAAAAAACGCAAACTCACAAAGGAAAAAAAAAATATTAGCCTTTTTTATAGACTTTCAAAAAGTCTTTGATGCCATATATGGCATGAAGGATGTTCTTAAAACTCCTTCAAATTTGTGTAAGAGGTCTATGATATTATTAATGTGATCTATAAGGAAAACTAATGTTGTGTAAAAGTTGAATACAAAAATAACACAATTCTTTAGTCAGGACAGAGCAGTGAGAGAGGTTTTCAGTATTAGTACAACCTTATTCAATATGTATATAAATGAACTGGCTACCATATTAGAACTATCTACGTCTCTGGGACTCACCCAAGGAGACAAAGAAATAAAGTTTATATTATATGCAGATGACTTAGTAATCTTGACACCAACAGAACAGGGGCAACAAAGCCTGTCCTTATTAAAGCAGTAGTGTAAGGACTGGGTACTATCCATTAATATAATAATACAAATATAAAATATAAAATATAAAATAATAATGATCTTTCAGGAAAATACTCAGTGACCATAGCATGGCAATAGATACAGTCCAATGTACAGACTCAGTGACCATAGCATGGCAATAGATACAGTCCAATGTACAGACTCAGTGACCATAGCATGGCAATAGATACAGTCCAATGTACAGACTCAGTGACCATAGCATGGCAATAGATACAGTCCAATGTACAGACTCAGTGACCATAGCATGGCAATAGATACAGTCCAATGTACAGACTCAGTGACCATAGCATGGCAATAGATACAGTCCAATGTACAGACTCAGTGACCATAGCATGGCAATAGATACAGTCCAATGTACAGACTCAGTGTAGACTCAGTGACCATAGCATGGCAATAGATACAGTCCAATGCAGACTCAGTGACCATAGCATGGCAATAGATACAGTCCAATGTACAGACAGTGACATGGCAATAGATACACCAATGTACAGACTCAGTGACCATAGCATGGCAATAGATACAGTCCAATGTACAGACTCAGTGACCATAGCATGGCAATAGATACAGTCCAATGTACAGACTCAGTGACCATAGCATGGCAATAGATACAGTCCAATGTACAGACTCAGTGACCATAGCATGGCAATAGATACAGTCCAATGTACAGACTCAGTGACCATAGCATGGCAATAGATACAGTCCAATGTACAGACTCAGTGACCATAGCATGGCAATAGATACAGTCCAATGTACAGACTCAGTGACCATAGCATGGCAATAGATACAGTCCAATGTACAGACTCAGTGACCATAGCATGGCAATAGATACAGTCCAATGTACAGACTCAGTGACCATAGCATGGCAATAGATACAGTCCAATGTACAGACTCAGTGACCATAGCATGGCAATAGATACAGTCCAATGTACAGACTCAGTGACCATAGCATGGCAATAGATACAGTCCAATGTACAGACTCAGTGACCATAGCATGGCAATAGATACAGTCCAATGTACAGACTCAGTGACCATAGCCTGGCAATAGATACAGTCCAATGTACAGACTCAGTGACCATAGCCTGGCAATAGATACAGTCCAATGTACAGACTCAGGACCATATAGCCTGGCAATAGATACAGTCCAATGTACAGACTCAGTGACCATAGCCTGGCAATAGATACAGTCCAATGTACAGACTCAGTGACCATAGCCTGGCAATAGATACAGTCCAATGTACAGACTCAGTGACCATAGCCTGGCAATAGATACAGTCCAATGTACAGACTCAGTGACCATAGCATGGCAATAGATACAGTCCAATGTACAGACTCAGTGACCATAGCATGGCAATAGATACAGTCCAATGTACAGACTCAGTGACCATAGCATGGCAATAGATACAGTCCAATGTACAGACTCAGTGACCATAGCATGGCAATAGATACAGTCCAATGTACAGACTCAGTGACCATAGCATGGCAATAGATACAGTCCAATGTACAGACTCAGTGACCATAGCATGGCAATAGATACAGTCCAATGTACAGACTCAGTGACCATAGCATGGCAATAGATACAGTCCAATGTACAGACTCAGTGACCATATGGCAATAGATACAGTCCAATGTACAGACTCAGTGACCATAGCCTGGCAATAGATACAGTCCAATGTACAGACTCAGTGACCATAGCCTGGCAATAGATACAGTCCAATGTACAGACTCAGCGACCATATAGCCTGGCAATAGATACAGACCAATGTACAGACTCAGTGACCATAGCATGGCAATAGATACAGTCCAATGTACAGACTCAGTGACCATAGCATGGCAATAGATACAGTCCAATGTACAGACTCAGTGACCATAGCCTGGCAATAGATACAGTCCAATGTACAGACTCAGCGACCATATAGCCTGGCAATAGATACAGACCAATGTACAGACTCAGCGACCATAGCCTGGCAATAGATACAGACCAATGTACAGACTCAGTGACCGTAGCCTGGCAATAGATACAGACCAATGTACAGACTCAGTGACCATAGCCTGGCAATAGATACAGACTCAGCGACCATATAGCTTGGCAATAGATACAGACCAATGTACAGACTCAGTGACCGTAGCTTGGCAATAGATACAGACCAATGTAGACTCAGTGACCGTAGCTTGGCAATAGATACAGACCAATGTAGACTCAGTGACCGTAGCTTGGCAATAGATACAGACCAATGTAGACTCAGTGACCTCAGCTGCCTGTTGAGGAGAAAATCTGCATTTTGTTAGGAGAAAATATAGACATAGAGGGAGAGAGAGAGAGCGAAGGGGAGAGAGGCAGCTGAGACTGTGTGTGTGTACGTGTGTGTGTGTGTGTACGTGTGTGTGTGTGTGCCTGTGTGCGTCAGTCATGTTGGATGTATAACCTCGAGCGACTCTGGTTTCTGTTGTTCAGATGTGACAGACAAACAGCCATGCAGCCAACAGGGATACCTTGTCTCATCACTCAGACGACACAAACTGTGTTTGAACTCCACTGTCTACTGCTTGTTGTAGTACTTCAGGGCTGTGGTGGTGTTGCTGTCGAAGAACTAGTTGTTTTTTTCAGTTTGCAGACAGTTTTACAGACAACAGCTGCTTCAGTAGACAATCAGCTGTACCAGACAAACGTTAGTAAGCGATAAGCAAGAGACACACTGTGTTTGTTGTTGATAAGGATGTAAAGCACATTATGAAATTGATCCTTTGTAGCCTAGTGGTTAGAGCGTTGGACTAGTAACCGAAAGGTTGCAAGTTCAAATCCCCAAGCTGACAAGGTACAAATCTGTTGTTGTGCCCCTGAACAGGCAGTTAACCCACTGTTCCTAGGCCGTCATTGAAAATAAGAATTTGTTCTTAACTGACTTGCCGAGTAAAATAAAAGTAAAATAAAAAAATGGATTAGTTATTCACGATAATCCACTGGTAATTCCTGTTGACTGTTCTATTTGAATAATCACTCACTGTTACCACAGTCACTCCTCTTTGTGTCTATGAGCAGACGTGAGCTGTGTGTCATTCAAGATAATCCACAAATTCTCCTGCCTTATTGCGAATAATGCTTATTGCTTATAATGAAACTCATTAAATGGAAGGTATAGTGTCTGCAGGTTTTCACTCCTTCCTTGTACTTGACTGATCAGGTCATTGATTAGTAAGAAACTCACCTCACCTGGTATTTGTTATTTTAATAGGATCGTCATTAGCTGTTATGAAAGCTACAGCTACTCTTCCTGGTTGTCTGGTTGACTAGGTCTTAATGAGATACGAATTGAAAGGACACTACAACAACCAGTAGACCCTCTGATATAAAGGACACAACAACCAGTAGACCCTCTGATATAAAGGACACAACAACCAGTAGACCCTCTGATATAAAGGACCCAACAACAACCAGTAGACCCTCTGATATAAAGGACACAACAACCAGTAGACCCTCTGATATAAAGGACACAACAACAACCAGTAGACCCTCTGATATAAAGGACACAACAACAACCAGTAGACCCTCTGATATAAAGGACACAACAACCAGTAGACCCCCTGATATAAAGGACACAACAACCAGTAGACCCTCTGATATAAAGGACACAACAACAACAACCAGTAGACCCTCTGACATTAAGGACACAACAACCAGTAGACCCTCTGATATAAAGGACACAACAACCTGTAGACCCTCTGATATAAAGGACACAACAACCAGTAGACCCTCTGATATAAAGGACACAACAACAACCAGTAGACCCTCTGATATAAAGGACACAACAACCAGTAGACCATCTGATATAAAGGACACAACAACAACAACCAGTAGACCCTCTGATATAAAGGACACAACAACAACCAGTAGACCCTCTGATATAAAGGACCCAACAACCAGTAGACCCTCTGATATAAAGGACACAACAACCAGTAGACCCTCTGATATAAAGGACACTACAACAACCAGTAGACCCTCTGATATAAAGGACACAACAACAACAACCAGTAGACACTCTGATATAAAGGACACAACAACAACCAGTAGACCCTCTGATATAAAGGACACAACAACCAGAAGACCCTCTGATATAAAGGACACAACAACAACCAGTAGACCCTCTGATGTAAAGGACACAACAACAACCAGTAGACACTCTGATATAAAGGACACAACAACAACCAGTAGACACTCTGATATAAAGGACACGACAACAACCAGTAGACCCTCTGATATAAAGGACCCAACAACAACCAGTAGACCCTCTGATATAAAGGACCCAACAACAACCAGCAGACCCTCTGATATGAAGGACACAACAACCAGTAGACCCTCTGATATAAAGGACACTACAATAACCAGTAGACCCCCTGATATAAAGGACACAACAACAACAACCAGTAGACCCTCTGATATAAAGGACACAACAACAACCAGTAGACCCTCTGAACAACAACCAGTAGACCATCTGATATAAAGGACACAACAACAACCAGTAGACCCTCTGATATAAAGGACACAACAACAACCAGTAGACCCTCTGATTTAAAGGACACAACAACCAGTAGACCCTCTGATATAAAGGACACTACAACAACCAGTAGACCCTCTGATATAAAGGACACAACAACAACAACCAGTAGACCCTCTGATATAAAGGACACAACAACAACCAGTAGACCCTCTGATATAAAGGACACAACAACCAGTAGACCCTCTGATATAAAGGACACAACAACAACAACCAGTAGACCCTCTGATATAAAGGACACAACAACCAGTAGACCCTCTGATATAAAGGACACTACAACCAGTAGACCCTCTCTCGTCATGACCACCAAATGAACATTTTCATATTCCATCTCTCGTCATGACCACCAAATGAACATTTTCATATTCCATCTCTCGTCATGACCACCAAATGAACATACATTTTCATATTCCATCTATCGTCATGACCACCAAATGAACATTTTCATATTCCATCTCTCGTCATGACCACCAAATGAACATTTTCATATTCCATCTATCGTCATGACCACCAAATGAACATTTTCATATTCCATCTCTCGTCATGACCACCAAATGAACATTTTCATATTCCATCTCTCGTCATGACCACCAAATGAACATTTTCATATTCCATCTCTCGTCATGACCACCAAATGAACATTTTCATATTCCATCTCTCGTCATGACCACCAAATGAACATTTTCATATTCCATCTCTCGTCATGACCACCAAATGAACATTTTCATATTCCATCTCTCGCCATGACCACCAAATGAACATTTTCATATTCCATCTATCGTCATGACCACCAAATGAACATTTTCATATTCCATCTCTCGTCATGACCACCAAATGAACATTTTCATATTCCATCTCTCGTCATGACCACCAAATGAACATTTTCATATTCCATCTATCGTCATGACCACCAAATGAACATTTTCATATTCCATCTATCGTCATGACCACCAAATGAACATTTTCATATTCCATCTATCGTCATGACCACCAAATGAACATTTTCATATTCCATCTATCGTCATGACCACCAAATGAACATTTTCATATTCCATCTATCGTCATGACCACCAAATGAACATTTTCATATTCCATCTCTCGTCATGACCACCAAATGACATACATTTTCATATTCCATCTCTCGTCATGACCACCAAATGAACATTTTCATATTCCATCTATCGTCATGACCACCAAATGACATACATTTTCATATTCCATCTATCGTCATGACCACCAAATGAACATTTTCATATTCCATCTATCGTCATGACCACCAAATGAACATTTTCATATTCCATCTCTCGTCATGACCACCAAATGAACATTTTCATATTCCATCTCTCGTCATGACCACCAAATGAACATTTTCATATTCCAAATGACCACCAAAACATTTTCATATTCCATCTATCGTCATGACCACCAAATGAACATTTTCATATTCCATCTCTCGTCATGACCACCAAATGAACATTTTCATATTCCATCTATCGTCATGACCACCAAATGACATACATTTTCATAGTCCATCTATCGTCATGCCCACCATTGTGGCTGACGGAAACCATTGTTCCAAAGTCCCTTTATTTCATTTAATGTTCTGAGGTTGGTTCTCCATAGTAACAGGACAAAGGAATTTGTCTGTGGCCTGAGATTTACCAGGGGCGTGAGGGGCCATAAAACCCCCACATCTTCAGACCCCTAGATCTCTCCTCCTCTGTTGGGGTTGAGAGATAATCTGTAGGGTTGTGGTCTCCTGTAACCTGACCTGATCAGGACAGTCATGACAGTAGTGAGGTCTGCACAACGCATCACCGGGGGCAAACTACATGCCCTCCAGGACACCTACACCACCCGATGTCACAGGAAGGCAAAAAAGATCATCAAGGACAACAACCACCCGAGCCACTGCCTGTTCACCCCGCTATCATCCAGAAGGCGAGGTCAGTACAGGTGCATCAAAGCTGGGACCGAGAGACTGTAAAACAGCTTCTATCTCAAGGCCATCAGACTGTTAAACAGCCATCACTAACATTGAGTGGCTTCTGCCAACATACTGACTCAATCTCAAGCCACTTTAATAATTAAAAATTGATGTAAAAAATGTATCACGAGTCACTTTAAACAATGCCACTTAATATAATGTTTAATTATCCCACATTACTCATCTCATCTCATATGTATATACTGTACTCGATACCATCTACTGCATCTTGCCTATTCTGTTCTGTACCATCACTCATTCATATCTTTATGTACATATTCTTCATTCCTTTCCACTTGTGTGTATAAGGTAGTAGTTTTGAAATTGTTAGGTAAGATTTCATGTTAGATATTACTGCACGGTCGGAACTAGAAGCACAAGCATTTCGCTACATTCGCTTTAACATCTGCTAAACATGTGTATGTGACAATTAAAATTTGATTTGATTTGAGAAGACCCCCAGTGGTATTAGTCAAGAGGACCCAGTGGTATTCATCAAAAGAGTAGTGGTAATTGTACAAGTGTGTGTGTGTGTGTGTGTGTGTGTACGTGTGTGTGTGCTTGTGTGTGTGTGTGTGCGTAATTGTGTGTGTGCGAGCTTGTGTGTGTGTGTGTGTGTGTATGCATAGAAACCTGAGAGGTAATTGTCACAGAGGTGTCTCAGCTCTCCCACTCATATTAACAACAGTTTAACTGGTTCTGGTGGGAATCGGCCTGATACAGACTCTCCGTGACATTACATTAACACAGCCTTGGCATATCTCACTTCACCCATTAAACCGTATGGCGCTGCTGTGTTTAATCAAGTCATCTCAGCCGTAGGCCACAGTCTTCAATAGAGCGGTGTTCTCGGGCATATCAAGGTATATTTGCTGGGAATTAACATCAAATTCAAGGACGGGAGGAGGTATAAGGTTGAGTATATCGTAAAATAGACACTGCGGTAGTGACAGACATTTAGCAGTGACTAGTCACTCACTATGATGAGCAATACCATGGGCATCATTTATAACCAATATCAATGCCATGGGCCTAATTATAACCAATAGCAATACCAGGGGCCTCATTTATAACCAATAGCAATACAATGGGCCTCATTTATAACCAATAGCAATACCAGGGGCCTCATTTATAACCAATAGCAATACCAGGGGCCTCATTTATAACCAACAGCAATACAAGGGGCCTCATTTATAACCAACAGCAATACCAGGGGCCTCATTTATAACCAACAGCAATACCAATGGGCCTCATTTATAACCAATAGCAATACAATGGGCCTCATTTATAACCAATAGCAATACCAGGGGCCTCATTTATAACCAACAGCAATAGCAGGGGCCTCATTTATAACCAATAGCAATACCAGGGGCCTCATTTATAACCAACAGCAATAGCAGGGGCCTCATTTATAACCAACAGCAATAGCAGGGGCCTCATTTATAACCAATAGCAATACAATGGGCCTCATTTATAACCAATAGCAATACAATGGGCCTCATTTATAACCAACAGCAATAGCAATGGGCCTCATTTATAACCAACAGCAATACAATGGGCCTCATTTATAACCAATAGCAATACAATGGGCCTCATTTATAACCAATAGCAATACAATGGGCCTAATTTATAACCAATAGCAATACAATGGGCCTCATTTATAATTTATTACAATAAATTTATTCTACAGTGGTTAGCAATACAATGGGCCTAATTTATAACCAATAGCAATACCAGGGGCCTCATTTATAACCAATAGCAATACAATGGGCCTCATTTATAACCAATAGCAATACAATGGGCCTAATTTATAACCAATAGCAATAGCAGGGGCCTAATTTATAACCAATAGCAATACCAGGGGCCTCATTTATAACCATTGCGTACATTTCTCAAAACAATTCACACAAAGGTGATACATTTATTCTACAGTGGTTATGAAAATAAAATAAATAATTTCCTCAGAACACACTCATCAGCCCACTTCCTGCTGTTTCCGAAGCATTTGACAAATACATTTGATTTGACTAAAGGTGATTGGTTTGGGAATTCAACCAGTGATCAGGAGATCCGGCTGTTTTCAGGTAAGCTACATCAGGTCAGTGGGATAGGTAGGAGCTTACGTAGAAATAAGAAAGAGCACAATACTCAAAGAAATTGCACGTCAAGAGATGTCTTTCTATGTTGTCTGATATATCTTTACGTTCCAATCATGGCTCAATCAAATAGCAATGCCAGGGATGTTTACATAATGATTACATGACATGGTTTGACCAACTCAGTGTCCTTGTGGTTATAGTGTCCGTCCTGAGATTGGAAGGTTGAGAGTTTGATCCTCGGCAGAGTCATACCAAAGACTGTGAAAATGGGACTGGATGCATCTCTGCTTTGTAGCATTAAGGAGAGCTTGGGGGTAAGGCCCTGCGATACACTAGTGTCCAGGGGGTGTAGTCATGTATCAAGGGGTAAGGCCCTGTGATAGACTAGTGTCCAGGGGGTGTAGTTGTTTATCAAGGGGTAAGGCCCTGTGATACACTAGTGTCCAGGGGTGTAGTTGTGTATCAAGGGGTAAGGCCCTGTGATACACTAGTGTCCAGGGGTGTAGTCATGTATCAAGGGGTAAGGCCCTGTGATAGACTAGTGTCCAGGGGTGTAGTTGTTTATCAAGGGGTAAGGCCCTGTGATACACTAGTGTCCAGGGGGTGTAGATGTGTATCAAGGGGTAAGGCCCTGTGATACACTAGTGTCCAGGGGTGTAGATGTGTATCAAGGGGTAAGGCCCTGTGATACACTAGTGTCCAGGGGTGTAGTTGTGTATCAAGGGGTAAGGCCCTGTGATAGACTAGTGTCCAGGGGGTGTAGATGTGTATCAAGGGGTAAGGCCCTGTGATACACTAGTGTCCAGGGGGTGTAGTCGTGTATCAAGGGGTAAGGCCCTGTGATACACTAGTGTCCAGGGGGTGTAGTTGTGTATCAAGGGCTAAGGCCCTGCGATACACTAGTGTCCAGGGGGTGTAGTCGTGTATCAAGCTGTTTCCTTCATATCCTCAGACAGTATTAAACTGACTGGAAATATGTATCCATCAAAAACAGATATGCAAATTCTGTTTCATCAATGTGGCTCGTACGTTAAGAGAATGGAGATCAATCCATTGGGCACAGATGTCTAATTCCACGTTGGTTCAACGTAAGTTTGTTTAAATGACGTGGAAACAACATTGCTTCCACCAGTGTGTGTCCATTTGGAAGAGAGTCAATTCAACTTTCTAACAGACTAAACAGACTGTGTGTGTGTGTGTGTGTGTGTGTGTGTGTGTGTGTGTGTGTGTGTGTGTGTGTGTGTGTGTGTGTGTGTGTGTGTGTGTGTGTGTGTGTGTGTGTGTGTACGTGTGTGTTTCAGTCTGTCTGATGTGATGTGCCAATGACTTGTGAGCAGTGAGCTGTGAGCAAATCCAATTGATTGATCTGTGGGCTGAAGGAAACAGACTGATGGTCTAACAGCACCAATCTGACACGGTTCATCCATCACGTATAGACTGTTTCCCCAGCCGATACGGCCTAGACGTCAGCCTTGGAGCGTGTCAAATCCTGGTCATGTCGAATACCATTCTAAAGGCCTTCCAACAGTATCCAAGAACACTATGCACCAACGGACAGAAAAAAAACCTACCAAGTCTGAACCAACTATGTACACCAACCACAGAGAAAACAAACAAGAACTCTTCTAATAGAACATTCAAGAACTCTTCTAGTAGAACATTCAAGAACTCTTCTAGTAGAACATTCAAGAACTCTTCTAGTAGAACATTCAAGAACTCTTCTAGTAGAACATTCAAGAACTCTTCTAGTAGAACATTCAAGAACTCTTCTAATAGAACATTCAAGAACTCTTCTAGTAGAACATTCAAGAACTCTTCTAGTAGAACATTCAAGAACTCTTCTAGTAGAACATTCAAGAACTCTTCTAGTAGAACATTCAAGAACTCTTCTAATAGAACATTCAAGAACTCTTCTAGTAGAACATTCAAGAACTCTTCTAGTAGAACATTCAAGAACTCTTCTAGTAGAACATTCAAGAACTCTTCTAGTAGAACATTCAAGAACTCTTCTAGTAGAACATTCAAGAACTCTTCTAGTAGAACATTCAAGAACTCTTCTAGTAGAACATTCAAGAACTCTTCTAATAGAACATTCAAGAACTCTTCTAGTAGAACATTCAAGAACTCTTCTAGTAGAACATTCAAGAACTCTTCTAATGAACATACAGGAACTCTCATCTAATGGAACATACAAGAACACTTCTAATAGAACATAGTTCTAAAAAAGTCATGATTTCGAACAAACTAAACACTTTCTTTGCCCGCTTTGAGGATAATACAGTGCCACCCCCGCGGCCCGCTAAGAAGGACTGCGCCCCCCACTCCCTTTTTCTAGTGGCCGACGTGAGTAAAACATTTAAACGTTCTAACCCTCGCAAGGCCGCTGGCCCAGACGAGATCACTCGACACGTCCTCAGAGCGCAGACCATGTTTACGGACTTATTCAATCGCTCCCTATCCCAGTCTGCTGTCCCCACATGCTTCAAAATGGCTACCATTGTTCCTTTACCTTTACTAAATGACTACTGCCCAGTAGCACTCACTTCTGTCATCATGAAGTGCTTTGAGAGACTGGTCAAGGATCATATCACCTCCACCTTACCGGCCACCTTAGACCCACTTCAGTTTGCATACCGCCCCAACAGGTCCACAGACCATGCAATCACCATCACACTGCCCTATCCCATCTGGACAAGAGGAATACCTATGTAAGAATGCTGTTCATTGACTAAACCTCAGCATTCAACACCATAGTAGTATTCAACACCATAGTACCCTCCAAGCTTATCATCAAGCTGGAGGCCCTGGGTCTCAACCTCGCCCTCTACAATTGGGTCCTGGACATTCTGATGGGCCGCCCCCAGGTGGTGAAAGTAGGAAACAACATCTCCACTTCGCTGACCCTCAACACTGGGGCCCCACAAAGGTGCGTGCTCAGCCCCCTCCTGCACTCCCGGTTCACCCACGACTGCGTGGCCATGCACGCCTCCAACTCAATCAAGTTTGCAGATGACACAACAGCAGTGGCTTGATTACCAACAATGACGAGACAGCCTACAAGGAGGAGGTGAGGGCACTCGGAGTGTGGTGTCAGGAAAACAACCTCTCACTCAACGTCAACAAAACAAAGGTGATGATTGTGGACTTCAGGAAACAGCAGAGGGAGCACCCCCCTATCCACATCGAAGGGACAGCAGTGGAGAAGGTAGAACGTTTTTAAACCTCAAGAGGCTGAAGAAATGTGTCTTGTCAACCAAAACGCTGACAAACTTTTACAGATGCAGAATCGAGAGCATCCTGTCAGCCTGTATCACCGCCTGGTATGGCAGCTGCACTGCCCACAACCACAAGGCTCTCCAGAGGGTAGTGAGGTCTGCACAACGCATCACCGGGGGCAAACTACCTGCCCTCCAGGACATCTACAAAACTCAATGTCACAGGAAGGCAAAAAAGATCATCAAGGACAACAACCACCCGAGCCACTGCCTGTTCACACCGCTACCATCCAGAAGTCAGTACAGGTGCATCGAAGCTGGGACAGAGAGACTGAAAAACAGCTTCTATCTCAAGGCCATCAGACTGCTAAACAGCAATCACTAACTCAGAATGGCTGCTACCTACATTGAGACCCAATCGCTGGCCACTTGAATAAATGGATCACTAGTCACTTTAAACAATGCCACTTTAAATAATGTCACTTTAATAATGTTTACACATCTTATTTACGCATATCACATGTATATACTGTATTTTATACCATCTATTGCACCTTGCTTATGCCGTTCGGCCATCGCTCATCCATATATTAATGTGTACATATTCTCATTCATCCCCTTAGATTTGTGTGATTTAGGTAGTTGTTGGGAAAATGTTAAATAACTTGTTAGATATTACTGCACTGTCGGAACTAGAAGCACAAGCATTTCACAAGACTCGCATTAAAAATCTGCTAACCATGTTTACGTGACCAATAAAATGTGATTTGATTTGATGTGACTTGACTGTGTAGACTGTGTAAGACAAAACCCACAAAGAAGAGACAACAGGCAAATACATATGTGGTCTCAATGTCTACACAGCGACAGCAGGGCGAGTTCAAACCGCAGTAGGATGGCTCTTCTCACAGGTGAGTGGATCAGCTGAGCGCATGTTTGTGAATAATAATAATATTAACCCATTTTATTTGGCGGAGGCCTGTCAGGGTCCTCAAAGGCCTACATACAGTATGAGCCCAGTGCAGTATGTCAGGAGGCCTACATGCAGTATGAGCCCAGTGCAGTATGTCAGGAGGCCTACATACAGTATGAGCCCAGTGCAGTACGTCAGGAGGCCTACATACAGTATGAGCCCAGTACAGTATGTCAGGAGGTCTACATAAAAGCCTGTGCAGTACATAAGATCATTCCATCAATTTCATCAATCAAAGTCAAATTTGATTCAAAGGACCTGACAAAACAGGAGAGAAAAAGAGGATGGAGGGGGGGTAGAGGATACAAACCTGGTTCAGGGTAGAGGTTACAAACGTGGTTTAGGGTAGAGGTTACAAACCTGGTTTAGGGTAGAGGTTTAAGGGTTGGGGTTGGGTAGAGGTTGCGAACCTGGTTTGGGGTAAAGGTTTAAGGGGTGGGTTGGGTTGGGTTGGCTATGGTAGACGAAACAAACCTGTTTTAGGGTAAATGTTTAGGTGGTGGGGTTGCACTTGGTGGATCTCTGGGAGCAGGACATAGGAGAGCTAAATAGATAATGGGAGACAAAAGTGAGAGACAAGAATGAATCAAAGAAATCGGGACAACAAAGGAATGTAGTTATTGAGCTAGAAATGAACATCCCGACCGTGTAAACAATGACAACACCTATGAGAGAGGATAGAGGCAGGGTGCTGACATCAGCAAACCGCTCGCCCACACGACTCCATGCACATGGTCCGCAGTGGTGAAGTACTGCCAAATCATCTGAAATTATTTTTGGAGGAGGCTTATGGTAGAAAAATGAAATTTTGATTGACGTTCCTGCAGTCAGCATGCCAATTGCACACTCCAGCAAAACTTGAGACATCTGTGGCATTGTGCTGTGTGACAAAACTACACATTTTAGAGTGGCCTTTTATTGTTCCCAGCACGAGGTGCACCAGTGTAATGATCGCGCTGTTTAATCAGCTTCTTGATATGTCACACCTGTCAGGTGGATGGATTATATTGGTAAAGGAGAAATGCTTATTAACAGGGATGTAAACAAATTTGTGCACTAAAGTTGGGCAGCATCCTTATTATCGCCTGCCGGTGTCTCGTTGAACCATCGATACGTGCTGAAAGATAATTCCTTTTATTGTTCCCAGCACAAGGTGCACCTGTGTAATGATCGCTCTGTTTAATCAGCTTCTTGATATGCCACACCTGCACGGAGGATCTCAATTGCAAACATTATTTGTCACCTTATTACCGCTCCCTAAAAGATGCTTGCAAAGTATTTCAAGATATGTTCAGCCTCTAGTTGGTATTGTCATCGCAACAACTTAGTCCATTTTTTTTAATAAACAGGCTATGGCCGATGTATCTACTTGACAAGCATTCCTTTCAGTAGGAATAAAGAATTTCCTCGTTTAGCAAATCTGCTGTGGCAATGTACCCCACACTTTGTGTGAAAAGGAAACTGTTGGTGTAGAGGAGTGTCAAACTCTTTCCCACAGACGGACGAGTGTCTGCAGGGGTTTGGTTTTTCCTTTCAATTAAGACCTAGACAAGGGTAGTTCCTTACTAATTGGTGGCCTTAATTCAGCAATCAAGTACAAGGGTGGAGCGAAAACTCGCACACTAAGCCATCCGTGGAATGAGTTTGACATGTGGTATAGCCTACCGTTATTGTTTTATTAGTTTCCTATTTATGTTGTCAACAGTGTCTGGTGTGCTCTCTTCATATTAAGATCAGAGGTAAAATATCCCTGGACTGTCCATGTTTAAAATGTCTAACTACATAATGTCAATCGAGGGATTGAGTTATTTTGCCAGAAAGGTGTGGGCTGGAACCTACTGTGAGGGTTGGAAATATGCTTGGCCTATCATGAGGGTGTCTGTGTGTGCTGGAAGTAGCATTTTGCAACATAATGTGTGACTAGCGGAAAGGCTGTGGCTAACCTTGGGTGTAGGCAGTTCTCATGAGTTGTGGGGGACACATACAGAACGTAGTGTAGCAAAACAACAGACTGTCTTTTGTTAGAACTCAAACTTGGCAATAACGGGAAACAGAGGTGTGGGCTCAACAGATATTCTGCCCAGCAACAACTACACCTGCCAACGGGAGCGCCTGGGGGCTGGGACCAGCCTGTCTGTGCCAACGATAGGCTGAGTGAGTCTAAACCACGCCCAGCCTCTACTCTGATAGGCTCAGAAGCGGGAACTACTTCTGTCAGAGTACATGAGAAGAACTTTATCAGGAACTAGTCAGTTCTCTGTTCTGCCCTGCGTGGTGTTACAGTGAACCCGTATAGACGGAAATGGCATTTACCATTTATTGCTTACATAATAAAGAAGTTATAGTATACAATCAATGATTACTTTGCATTTTGATACCAGATTCGAATTAACGCAACCTTAACACTACACAGTAGCTCTATATATGTGGTCTGGAACCTACACAGTAGCTCTATATATGTGGTCTGGAACCTACACAGTAGTTCTATATATGTGGTCTGGAACCTACACAGTAGTTCTATATATGTGGGCTGGAACCTACACAGTAGCTCTATATATGTGGTCTGGAACCTACACAGTAGCTCTATATATGTGGGCTGGAACCTACACAGTAGCTCTATATATGTGGGCTGGATCCTACAACGTAGCCCTATATAAACTCAGCAAAAAAAGAAATGTCCTCTCACTGTCAACTGTGTTTATTTTCTGCAAACTTAACATGTGCAAATATTTGTATGAACATAACAAGATTCAACAACTGAGACATAAACTGAACAAGTTCCACAGTCATGTGACTAACAGAAATGGAATAATGTGTCCCTGAACAAAAGGGGGGGTCAAAATCAAAAGTAACAGTTAGTATCTGGTGTGGCCACCAGCTGCATTAAGTACTACAGTGCATCTCCTCCTCATGGACTGCACCAGATGTGTCAGTTCTTGCTGTGAGATGTTACCCCACTCTTCCACCAAGGCACTTGCAAGTTCGCAGAAAATTTCTGAGGGGAATGGCCCTAGTCCTCACCCTCCGATCCAACATGAGGGAGGAGGATGTCTTCCCTGTAATGCACAGCGTTGAGATTGCCTGCAATGACAACAAGCTCAATCCGATGATGCTGTGACACAAAGATTCCCCATAAAAATAAGTTGGTTTAAGATAAACTTTTATCTCTCTATTTTGCAATGGATGAATCCACCGCATCCACCAATGTCACCCTTCCGCGTCTGCATTGAAAGGTGACAGAGCTAAAGCAGTATTTGTCAGACCATGAGACATTCCCGAAAATTGGTCTTCTCACAGAATTGTCTGTAGCGTCCCCTCTATGGAAAGATGAGACTCTCACGATGATGTTCTCCATTTTGTTCTACGACCCCACACAAGTGTCTTGGGACTCATCTGAATTCGGGTACAGCCGATCTACCAACTTCTCTGTCTGTAGCGTCTGAACAGTTTGGGCTACACACGAATATGTGAGACTCTCATTAAGACCTGCATGTCGGTTGTTTTGCTGTAGGAAGCCCACAGGCCTCACAACCACCCACATATTGTTGTTTTGCTGTAGGAAGCCCACAGGCCTCACAACCACCCACATATTGTTGTTTTGCTCTAGGAAGCCCACAGGCCTCACAACCACCCACATATTGTTGTTTTTTGCGTTGTTTTGCTAGGCCCACAGGCCTCACAACCACCCACATAGGCCTCACAGGCCTCACCACCCCACATATTGTTGTTTTGCTCTAGGAGCCCACAGGCCTCACAACCACCCACATATTGTTGTTTTGTTAGGAAGCCCACAGGCCTCACAACCACCCACATTTGTTGTTTTCTAGGCTGTAGGAAGCCCACAGGCCTCACAACCACCCACATATTGTTGTTTTGCGCCCACAGGCCTCACAACCACCCACATATTGTTGTTTTGCTCTAGGAAGCCCACAGGCCTCACAACCACCCACATATAGGACACAGGTGTTGTTTTGCTCTAGGAAGCCCACAGGCCTCACAACCACCCACATATTGTTGTTTTGCTCTAGGACAGGCCCACAGGCCTCACAACCACCCACATATAGGAAGCCCACAGGTGTTGTTTTGCTGTAGGAAGCCCACAGGCCTCACAACCACCCACATATTGTTGTTTTGCTCTAGGCCTCACAACCACCCACATATGCCCACAGGCCTCACAACCACCCACATATTGTTGTTTTGCTGTAGGAAGCCCACAGGCCTCACAACCACCCACATAGTGTTGTTTTGCTGTAGGAAGCCCACAGGCCTCACAACCACCCACATATTGTTGTTTTGCTCTAGGATGCCCACACAACCACCCACATATTGTTGTTTTGCTCTAGGAAGCCCACAGGCCTCACAACCACCCACATATTGTTGTTTTGCTCTAGGAAGCCCACAGGACCCACAGGCCTCTCAACCACCCACATATTGTTGTTTTGCTCTAGGAAGCCCACAGGCCTCACAACCACCCACATATTGTTGTTTTGCTCTAGGAAGCCCACAGGCCTCACAACCACCCACATAGTGTTGTTTTGCTGTAGGAAGCCCACAGGCCTCACAACCACCCACATATTGTTGTTTTGCTCTAGGAAGCCCACAGGCCTCACAAGACTTGTCTGAAGGTCCCCTGGTACCAGTTGAAATAATGAATGAAGGTATGGAGACAGTTTATTGACATAATCAAGGGGTTATTAAATACATGTCAACATTTGAAAACGTTTGTTTCCTAATCTTTCTCATACCTCTAAGATGTAGGACAGACACTTCAGAACAAACTTCATTTAGATGATCTGTTGTTCCATGTAGTGACTCTTGTTTTTCAATGCGTTTCTATGGTTTAACGTGTCTTTTAGTCTAAACTTTTTGTTGAAGGTACTACACAGCGCAGAGACCTCCCTCGTGCCCTCAACGTCGTGGAGATATGTCGAGTTTCCTCATAGGTCTATTTTGGCAGAGAAACTGAAGCTCTAAAGCCTATTGTCTGTTTCTTTTTATTCAAGTATTTTAATTAAAGAATGTGAAACATTATGTCTGTTTGCTGTTTTCATTATATCACTCATAGCTGTTCTTTTATATGGCCTGAAATAAATCTGTTCATATGGGCAGGATATTATCTATAGGTTTTATAGCAGACCCAATTTTGATCAGTTATGAAAAATAAACATTTCACCTGGGGAAAAACATGATATAGTAAAAAGCCAACAATTGGGCTTTTAATTGAAAAAAAAGACTCTTTGTCACATGACTATAGAAATGTAAACAGTGTGATATAACCATGACCTCTGATGACCTCTGATGAAAGGGTTAGGTTATACTGGGTCCTCATCACCATTAGCATTATTCACATTCTAATTCAACCAAGTCACAATTATCAGCTTTGCTGTTGACATCCGTGAGCAGTGGGTTTTCCGAGTGAGGAGAGACACATGGGTAGGTCTACCAACTGAAAAACAAAAATGATTTTGAAATTCAAACCACAGAAATACAATGTTTGCCTAACATTTATACTGACTCTACACACACATTCAATCTTCATTTACGCTGCTGCTACTCTGTTTATCATGCATCCTGACGCCTAGTCTCCTTCCCCCTATACATATCTACCTCCATCACTCCAGTATCCCTGTCCCCTTCCCCCTCTACATATCTACCTCCATCACTCCAGTATCCCTGTCTCCTTCCCCCTCTACATATCTACCTCCATCACTCCAGTATCCCTGTCTCCTTCCCCCTCTACATATCTACCTCCATCACTCCAGTATCCCTGTCTCCTTCCCCCTATACATATCTACCTCCATCACTCCAGTATCCCTGTCCCTTCCCCCCATATCTACCTCCATCACCCAGTATCCCTGTCACCTTCCCCCTATACATATCTACCTCCATCACTCAGTATCCCTGTCTCCTTCCCCTATACATATCTACCTCCATCACTCCAGTATCCCTGTCTCCTTCCCTATACATATCTACCTCCATCACTCCAGTATCCCTGTCTCCTTCCCCTATACATATCTACCTCCATCACTCCAGTATCCCTGTCTCCTTCCCCCTCTACATATCTACCTCCATCACTCCAGTATCCCTGTCACCTTCCCCCTCTACATATCTACCTCCATCACTCCAGTATCCCTGTCACCTTCCCCTATACATATCTACCTCCATCACTCCAGTATCCCTGTCTCCTTCCCTATACATATCTACCTCCATCACTCCAGTATCCCTGTCTCCTTCCCCCTATACATATCTACCTCCATCACTGCAGTCTCCTTCCCCCTATACATATCTACCTCCATCACTCCAGTCCCTGTCTCCTTCCCCCTATACATATCTACCTCCATCACTCCAGTCCCTGTCCCTTCCCCCTATACATATCTACCTCCATCACTGCAGTCACCTTCCCCCTATACATATCTACCTCCATCACTCCAGTATCCCTGTCTCCTTCCCCCTATACATATCTACCTCCATCACTCCAGTATCCCTGTCTCCTTCCCCCTCTACATATCTACCTCCATCACTCCAGTCTCCCTGTCTCCTTCCCCCTATACATATCTACCTCCATCACTGCAGTCTCCTTCCCCTATACATATCTACCTCCATCACTCCAGTATCCCTGTCTCCTTCCCCCTATACATATCTACCTCCATCACTCCAGTATCCCTGTCTCCTTCCCCCTATACATATCTACCTCCATCACTGCAGTCTCCCTTCCCCTATACATATCTACCTCCATCACTCCAGTATCCCTGTCTCCTTCCCCTATATATATCTACCTCCATCACTCCAGTATCCCTGTCACCTTCCCCCTCTACATATCTACCTCCATCACTCCAGTATCCCTGTCTCCTTCCCCCTATACATATCTACCTCCATCACTCTAGTATCCCTGTCTCCTTCCCCCTCTACATATCTACCTCCATCACTCCAGTATCCCTGTCTCCTTCCCCTATACATATCTACCTCCATCACTCCAGTATCCCTGTCTCCTTCCCCCTATACATATCTACCTCCATCACTCCAGTATCCCTGTCTCCTTCCCCCTATACATATCTACCTCCATCACTCCAGTATCCCTGTCTCCTTCCCCCTATACATATCTACCTCCATCACTCCAGTATCCCTGTCTCCTTCCCCCTCTACATATCTACCTCCATCACTCTAGTATCCCTGTCTCCTTCCCCCTATACATATCTACCTCCATCACTCCAGTATCCCTGTCTCCTTCCCCCTATACATATCTACCTCCATCACTCTAGTAGTCTCCTTCTATACATATCTACCTCCATCACTCCAGTATCCCCCTATACATATCTACCTCCATCACTCCAGTATCCCTGTCTCCTTCCCCTATACATATCTACCTCCATCACTCCATTATCCCTGTCTCCTTCCCCCTATACATATCTACCTCCATCACTCCAGTATCCCTGTCTCCTTCCCCCTATACATATCTACCTCCATCACTCCAGTATCCCTGTCACCTTACCCCTCTACATATCTACCTCCATCACTACAGTATCCCTGTCACCTTCCCCCTATACATATCTACCTCTATCACTCCAGTATCCCTGTCACCTTCCCCTCTACATATCTACCTCCATCACTCTAGTATCCCTGTCACCTTCCCCTATACATATCTACCTCCATCACTCCAGTATCCCTGTCCCTTCCCCTATACATATCTACCTCCATCACTCTAGTATCCCTGTCTTCTTCCCCTATACATATCTACCTCCATTACTCCAGTATCCCTGTCCCCTTACCACTACACATATCTACCTCTATCAGTCCAGTATCCCTGTCCCCTTCCCCCTCTACATATCTACCTCCATCACTCCAGTATCCCTGTCTCCTTCCCCCTATACATATCTACCTCCATCACTCCAGTATCCCTGCACATTGTTAATATGGTACAGACCCTGTATATAGTCACCTTACCCCTCTACATATCTACCTCCATCACTCCAGTATCCCTGTCCCCTTACCACTACACATATCTACCTCTATCAGTCCAGTATCCCTGTCCCCTTACCACTATACATATCTACCTCCATCACTCTAGTATCCCTGTCTCCTTCCCCCTATACATATCTACCTCCATCACTCCAGTATCCCTGTCACCTTCCCCCTATACATATCTACCTCTATCACTCCAGTATCCCTGTCACCTTCCCCCTATACATATCTACCTCCATCACTCCAGTATCCCTGTCTCCTTCCCCCTACATATCTACCTCCATCACTCCAGTATCCCATATCTACCTCCATCACTCCAGTATCCCTGTCACCTTCCCCCTCTACATATCTACCTCCATCACTCCAGTATCCCTGTCACCTTCCCCCTATACATATCTACCTCCATCACTCCAGTATCCCTGTCACCTTCCCCCTCTACATATCTACCTCCATCACTCCAGTATCCCTGTCTCCTTCCCCCTATACATATCTACCTCCATCACTCCAGTATCCCTGTCACCTTCCCCCTATACATATCTACCTCCATCACTCCAGTATCCCTGTCTCCTTCCCCCTATACATATCTACCTCCATCACTCCAGTATCCCTGTCTCCTTCCCCTATACATATCTACCTCCATCACTCCATCCCTGCCATTGTTAATATCCCTGTCTCCTTCCCCCTATACATATCTACCTCCATCACTCCAGTATCCCTGTCTCCTTACCCCTATACATATCTACCTCCATCACTCTAGTATCCCTGTCTCCTTCCCCCTATACATATCTACCTCCATCACTCCAGTATCCCTGTCACCTTCCCCTATACATATCTACCTCCATCACTCCAGTATCCCTGTCTCCTTCCCCTATACATATCTACCTCCATCACTCCAGTATCCCTGGTCACCTTCACCTTACCCCTCTACATATCTACCTCCATCACAGTATCCCAGTATCCCTGTATATAGTCCTTACCCCTATACATATCTCCATCCTCCATCCCTGCCAGTATCCCTGTCTCCTTACCCCTATACATATCTACCTCCATCACTCTAGTATCCCTGTCATTGTTCCTTGACCCCTATACATATCTACCTCCATCACTCCAGTATCCCTGTCTCCTTCCCCCTATACATATCTACCTCCATCACTCCAGTATCCCTGCACATTGTTAATATGGTACAGACCCTGTATATAGTCACCTTACCCCTCTACATATCTACCTCCATCACTCCAGTATCCCTGTCCCCTTACCACTACACATATCTACCTCTATCAGTCCAGTATCCCTGTCCCCTTACCACTATACATATCTACCTCTATCAGTCCAGTATCCCTGTCTCCTTCCCCCTATACATATCTACCTCCATCACTCCAGTATCCCTGTCACCTTCCCCCTATACATATCTACCTCTATCAGTCCAGTATCCCTGCACATTGTTAATATGGTACTGACCCTGTATATAGTCACCTTCCCCCTATACATATCTACCTCCATCACTCCAGTATCCCTGTACATTGTTAATATGGTACTGACCCTGTATATAGTCACCTTACCCCTCTACATATCTACCTCCATCACTCCAGTATCCCTGCACATTGTTAATATGGTACTGACCCTGTATATAGTCACCTTACCCCTCTACATATCTACCTCCATCACTCCAGTATCCCTGCACATTGTTAATATGGTACTGACCCTGTATATAGTCACCTTACCCCTCTTCATATCTACCTCTATCAGTCCAGTATCCCTGTACATTGTTAATATGGTACTGACCCTGTATATAGTCACCTTACCCCTCTACATATCTACCTCCATCACTCCAGTATCCCTGTACATTGTTAATATGGTACTGACCCTGTATATAGTCACCTTACCCCTCTACATATCTACCTCCATCACTCCAGTATCCCTGTCACCTTCCCCCTCTACATATCTACCTCCATCACTCCAGTATCCCTGTCACCTTACCCCTCTACATATCTACCTCCATCACTCCAGTATCCCTGTCTCCTTCCCCTATACATATCTACCTCCATCAGTCCAGTATCCCTGTCTCCTTCCCCCTCTACATATCTACCTCCATCACTCCAGTATCCCTGTCTCCTTCCCCTATACATATCTACCTCCATCAGTCCAGTATCCCTGTCTCCTTCCCCTCTACATATCTACCTCCATCACTCCAGTATCCCTGTCTCCTTCCCCCTATACATATCTACCTCCATCACTCCAGTATCCCTGTCTCCTTCCCCCACATTGTTACTCCAGTATGGTACAGACCCTGTATCATCCAGTATCCCTGTCTCCTTCCCCCTCTACATATCTACCTCTATCAGTCCAGTATCCCTGTCTCCTTCCCCCTCTACATATCTACCTCCATCACTCCAGTATCCCTGTCTCCTTCCCCCTCTACATATCTACCTCCATCACTCCAGTATCCCTGCACATTGTTAATATGGTATCAGACCCTGTATATAGTCACCTTCCCCCTCTACATATCTACCTCCATCACTCCAGTATCCCTGTCTCCTTACCCCTCTACATATCTACCTCCATCACTCCAGTATCCCTGTCTCCTTCCCCCTCTACATATCTACCTCCATCACTCCAGTATCCCTGTCTCCTTCCCCCTATACATATCTACCTCCATCACTCCAGTATCCCTGTCACCTTCCCCCTCTACATATCTACCTCCATCACTCCAGTATCCCTGTCTCCTTCCCCCTCTACATATCTACCTCCATCACTCCAGTATCCCTGTCTCCTTCCCCCTCTACATATCTACCTCCATCACTCCAGTATCCCTGTCTCCTTCCCCCTATACATATCTACCTCCATCACTCCAGTATCCCTGCACATTGTCAGTATGCTGTTGGAACTGACCCTGTATGTAGCTTCTTACTTTCTGTGTTCTTCTTAATTCTTGTTTGTATTTTTTGTGTTTTAGAATTGTATTTACAGTTGTAGAATTTTAGCTAAAGCAAAACCTAATCCTAACCCTTTTCCTAACCTAATTATCTTAACCTGCCTTTTTAATTTTCCTAAACTGCTACTTTAATTCGCCTAACCTGCTATATTAATTCTCCTAACCTGTTAAGTTAATTCTCCTAACCTACTTCATGAATTATCCTAACTGTTATGTTAATTATCCTAACCTGCTATGTTAATTTTCCTAACCTGTTATCTTAGTTATCCTAACCTTCTACGTTAATTATCCTAACCTGCTATGTTAATTATTCTAATCTGCTATGTTAATTACCCTAACATGTTATGTTAATTTTCCGAACCTGCTGGGTTAATTAATTATACTAATCTGCTATGTTAATTACATAACTTGTTATGTTAATTTTCCTAACCTGCTGCATTAATTATCCTAACCTGCTCTGTTAATTCTCCAAATCTGTTATGTTAATTTTCCTAAACTACTGCGTTAATTATCCTAACCTGCTATGTTATTTATCCTAACCTGCTATGTTAATTATCCTAACCTGCTATGTTAATTATCCTAACCTGCTATGTTAATTATCCTAACCTGCTATGTTAATTATCCTAACCTGCTATGTTATTTATCCTAACCTGCTATGTTAATTATCCTAACCTGCTATGTTATTTATCCTAACCTGCTATGTTAATTATCCTAACCTGCTATGTTAATTATCCTAACCTGCTATGTTATTTATCCTAACGTGTTTCTCTAATTATCCTAACCTGCTATGTTAATTATCCTAACCTGCTATGTTATTTATCCTAACCTGCTATGTTAATTATCCTAACCTGCTATGTTATTTATCCTAACCTGCTATGTTAATTATCCTAACCTGCTATGTTATTTATCCTAACCTGCTATGTTAATTATCCTAACGTGTTTCTCTAATTATCCTAACCTGCTATGTTAATTATCCTAACCTGCTATGTTAATTATCCTAACCTGCTATGTTAATTATCCTAACCTGCTATGTTAATTATCCTAACCTGCTATGTTATTTATCCTAACCTGCTATGTTAATTATCCTAACCTGCTATGTTATTTATCCTAACCTGCTATGTTAATTATCCTAACCTGCTATGTTATTTATCCTAACCTGCTATGTTAATTATCCTAACCTGCTATGTTATTTATCCTAACCTGCTATGTTATTTATCCTAACGTGTTTCTCTAATTATCCTAACCTGCTATGTTAATTATCCTAACCTGCTATGTTATTTATCCTAACCTGCTATGTTAATTATCCTAACCTGCTATGTTATTTATCCTAACCTGCTATGTTAATTATCCTAACCTGCTATGTTATTTATCCTAACCTGCTAGTTAATTATCCTAACGTGTTTCTCTAATTATCCTAACCTGCTATGTTAATTATCCTAACCTGCTATGTTAATTATCCTAACCTGCTATGTTATTTATCCTAACCTGCTTGTTAATTAACACAAACCTGCTATGTTAATTATCCTAACCTGCTATGTTATTTATCCTAACGTGTTTCTCTAATTATCCTAACCTGCTATGTTAATTATCCTAACCTGCTATGTTATTTATCCTAACCTGCTATGTTACTTTCCTAACCTGCTATGTTATTTATCCTAACCTGCTATGTTAATTATCCTAACCTGCTATGTTATTTATCCTAACCTGCTATGTTAATTATCCTAACATGTTTCTCTAATTATCCTAACCTGCTATGTTAATTATCCTAACCTGCTATGTTATTTATCCTAACCTGCAATGTTAATTATCCTAACCTGCTATGTTAATTATCCTAACCTGCTATGTTATTTATCCTAACGTGTTTCTCTAATTATCCTGATTTGCTATGTTAATTATCCTAACCTGCTATGTTAATTATCCTAACCTGCTATGTTATTTATCCTAACCTGCTATGTTATTTATCCTAACCTGCTATGTTATTTATCCTAACCTGCTATGTTAATTATCCTAACCTGCTATGTTATTTATCCTAACCTGCTATGTTATCAATCCTAATCTGCTATTTATTTATCCTAACCTGCTATGTTAATTATCCTAACCTGCTATGTTATTTATCCTAACCTGCTATGTTAATTATCCTAACCTGCTAATCCTAACCTGCTATGTTATTTATCCTAACCTGCTATTTTTATCCTAACCTGCTATGTTATTTATCCTAATATGCTCAAATGTTAATTATCCTAACCTGCTATGTTATTTATCCTAACCTGCTATGTTAATTATCCTAACGTGTTTCTCTAATTATCCTAACCTGCTATGTTAATTATCCTAACCTGCTATGTTAATTATCCTAACCTGCTATGTTAATTATCCTAACCTGCTATGTTAATTATCCTAACCTGCTATGTTAATTATCCTAACCTGCTATGTTAATTGTCTAACCTGCTATGTTAATTATCCTAACCTGCTATGTTAATTATCCTAACCTGCTATGTTATTTATCCTAACCTGCTATGTTATTTATCCTAACCTGCTATGTTATTTATCCTAACCTGCTATGTTAATTATCCTAACCTGCTATGTTATTTATCCTAACCTGCTATGTTAATTATCCTAACCTGCTATGTTATTTATCCTAACCTGCTATGTTAATTATCCTAACCTGCTATGTTATTTATCCTAACCTGCTATGTTAATTATCCTAACCTGCTATGTTAATTATCCTAACCTGCTATGTTATTTATCCTAACCTGCTATGTTAATTATCCTAACCTGCTATGTTATTTATCCTAACCTGCTATGTTAATTATCCTAACCTGCTATGTTATTTATCCTAACCTGCTATGTTAATTATCCTAACGTGTTTCTCTATTATCCTAACCTGCTATGTTAATTATCCTAACCTGCTATGTTAATTATCCTAACCTGCTATGTTAATTATCCTAACCTGCTATGTTATTTATCCTAACCTGCTATGTTAATTATCCTAACCTGCTATGTTAATTATCCTAACCTGCTATGTTAATTATCCTAACCTGCTATGTTAATTATCCTAACCTGCTATGTTATTTATCCTAACCTGCTATGTTAATTATCCTAACGTGTTTCTCTAATTATCCTAACCTGCTATGTTAATTATCCTAACCTGCTATGTTAATTATCCTAACCTGCTATGTTAATTATCCTAACCTGCTATGTTAATTATCCTAACGTGTTTCTCGAATTATTCTAACCTGCCACGTTAGTAATCATAAACCGCTACATAAAGTCAATCAATCAGTTCTGAGAAAACCCATCAGTCATCACCACACCGGAATGCACCTCCACACTGTTACACAAACACAAAACGAGTCTAATTT
This sequence comes from Oncorhynchus tshawytscha, assembly GCF_018296145.1. Classification (NCBI taxonomy): domain Eukaryota; kingdom Metazoa; phylum Chordata; class Actinopteri; order Salmoniformes; family Salmonidae; genus Oncorhynchus; species Oncorhynchus tshawytscha. Next base: position 43,057,415 of record NC_056450.1, read on the forward strand.
CACTCCAAAGGTGCGTTCACACAACAGACACAAGAAGAAAAGCGAATAGCTCAATCATATTTTCATGGCGACAACAACAACAACAACAACAAAAATGTTGACTTTCCAAAGTCCATATCAGCGTCCGACTGGACACCAGTTCCGCACAGCAGCGGCGCGGCACGCAATGCGGAAGTGGTCAGCCGTAGCGTGCTTCTATGACAACGGCAGTAAACAACATGGCGCCGTGTGTGTGATCTCAACTTCATCACCCACCACCCCCCCATCTCTCTCTCTCTCTCTCTCTCTGAAAGGTAGAACAACATTCAATACTTTTCTTGGAAATGCGTTGATGAAATGAGTGTATCTCCCGTTTTTTTTAATTTACGTGATGATACATGTTTGACATTGAGTGCAGCTTTGTGATTGCTACTGTTGTTGACTGACTGTATGCTACTGTATCAACAGTTCGCTGTTTTTTTTTTTAAATATGCAACATTTCAAAAAGTAGCTAACAACCTGTCAAAGTTGTATTTGGTAAGATATACCTATTCATTTTGAAACCAGGAAGGCCTATCGATATGTCGTCAAAAAGTGACAACAAGCTCAGCACCTGTGGCAACCGGAGGAGATCGAGCGCGACTAAAGAGGATGTGAAGCGGATGTGTCCGCAGCAGCGGGCCCGGTACCTGGCCTACGAGGAGCCGCCGAAAGAGGCGAAGACCTGGATGGCGATGTCTCGGCAGCGGGTGTCCGCCTGGGAGTCTTCCGGCGCTGGGGGGAAGAGACATACAACTGTCGGTCATCATCAGTGCGACGAGAGGGACGAGGAAGAGAAGAAACGGCAAGACCTGATCATAGGACAGCTGAAGGCCGCGGAAGCCCGCAACAGAGTTCGGCAGATGAGACTGCAGTATCGGAGTATGAGGGTACGGATATCCTCCCCCTCGTTCTGTTCCAAAACGGCACCCTATTCTATATATATATATATATATATATATATATATATATATATATATATATATATATATATATATGAGCCTTATATATATATATATATATATATATATATCATATATAGAATACATAAGGGGAACTAATATATATATATATATATATATATATATATATATATATATATAGAATAAATAAGGGGCACTATATATATATATATATATAGAATAAATAAGGGGACTATATATATATATATATATAGAATAAATAAGGGGACTACTATATATATATATATAATAAATAAGGGGACTATATATATATATATATATAGAATAAATAAGGGGCACTATATATATATATATATAATATATATATATATATATATATATATATAATAAATAAGGGGACTATATATATATATATATATATATATATAGAATAAATAAGGGGCACTATATATATATATATATATATATAGAATAAATAAGGGGCACTATATATATATATATATAGTGCCCCTTATTTTGACAATATAAGGGGACAATATTCCTATGGGCCCCTGATCAAAAGTTGTCTCGTCCACAGAATGATATTGAATAGGGTGCCGTCTGTCTCCATATGCACACATAGGTTTTTAAATAATTCACATGGATGTAACTGCTTCTTGTCGAGCTTTGACTGCACACACAGTGATAACAAGCCTACCTTTAAATCCACTTTAGAAGTTCCTGTGGTAAGAAGTCAAATTATCTTCCATTTTTTTCTCTCTCTCTTCCTCTTCCTCTGCCATCCCTCTTAATTATGTCATGATGTCAATTACTGGGCCTGAACCACATTCATAATTGGCTTCCGCTCCCTGAGGTCTGAATAATATGTTTCTCTGTCTGTGCATATCTCCATCCATCCCTCCGTGCAGACCGAGGAAATCAATCTAATTTGGGAAGCACCTCTTGTCATCATATTCACATAGTATTTATTTATTTCTTTTTAAATTAAGATGAATTGAACTGCTCCATGATCATTTGCTAGGCTATAATTCCCCTCTGCACACAATAACAATGAACGTAGCCTCCTAGAAACCCCCCTGTAGTTTCATGTGAGAAACATGTAAGCCTATTATCCTCTTCTATTGTAATGGTTTGTTTACACTTCCTCTGCCCTCCCTCTTCATCAGAGTGGTATTATCAATCATTATGATGTCAATTACTGAGCCTGAACCACAATACTTCACGGTCTCTGCTCCATGGGGCCTGAACCACAATACTTCACGGTCTCTGCTCCATGGGGCCTGAACCACAATACTTCAAGGTCTCTGCTCCATGGACCTGAATACTATGTTTCCTTGTTTGTGCATATCTCCCTCCCTCCATCGATCTGTCCCTCCATCCGTCTATCCGTCCATGCAGACCCAGGAAATCAATCTAATGATTTCGTGCCAGTCCAGCGCCCAGACCGCCGTCCGTCTTGAGTTGCTGCTGCCAACGGAGGAAAGCAAGATAAATACCATCGATTGTCTGGACAAACTGCAGGTGGGTTAAACAGCCCCTCCCTCCCAACCCTCTTCCCTCCATATCTCCCTCCCTCCTTTCCCTTGGAAATATAACTGTGTGTGTGTGTGTGTGTGTGTGTGTGTGTGTGTGTGTGTGTGTGTGTGTGTGTGTGTGTGTGTGTGTGTGTGTGTGTGTGTGTGTGTGTGTGTGTGTGTGTGTGTGTGTGTGTGTGTGTGTGTGTGTGTGTGTGTGTGTGTGTGTGAGACGCTCAATATGGAAGTGGACAGATGAAGTGAATGCTACGCTACAGGACTGTTTTGCAGCACAGACTGGAATAAGTGTGTGTGTGTATCTGTGTGTGTGTCGAGGTACTGTATGTGTGTGTATATCTGTGTGTGTGTGTGTCTATATGTGTGTGTGTGTGTGTATCTATGTGTGTATATCTATGTGTATCTAGGTATTAGAGGTCGACTGATTATGATTTTTCAACACCGATACCGATTATTGGAGGACCAAAAAAAGCCGATACCGATCAATCGGACAATTTGTTTTATTTATTTGTAATAATGACAATGACAACAATACTGAATGAACACTTATGTTAACTAAATATAATACATCAATAAAATCAATTTAGCCTCAAATAAATAATGAAACATGTTCAATTTGGTTTAAATAATGCAAAAACAAAGTGTTGGAGAAGAAAGTAAAAGTGCAATATGTGCCATGTAAGAAAGCTAACGTTTAAGTTCCTTGCTCAGAACATGAGAACATATGAAAGCTGGTGGTTCCTTTTAATATGAGACTTCAATATTCCCAGATAAGAAGTTTTAGGTTGTAGTTATTATAGGAATTCTAGGACTATTTCTCTCTATACCATTTGTATTTCATATACCTTTGACTATTGGATGTTCTTATAGGCACTTTAGTATTGCCATTGTAACAGTATAGCTTCCGTCCCCTCCTCGCTCCTACCTGGGCTCGAACCAGGAACACATCGACAACAGCCACCCTCGAAGCAGTGTTACCCATGCAGAGCAAGGGGAACAACCACTCCACTAACTAACTAGCTCCACTAACCACCCCGCTAACTAGCTAGCCATTTCACATCGGTTACACCAGCCTAATCTCGGGAGTTGATAGGCTTGAAGTCATAAACAGAGCAATGCGTGAAGATTTGCGATGAGCTGCTGGCATTTGCACGAAAGTGCTGTTTGAATGAATGCTTATGAGACTGCTGGTGCCTACCACCGCTCAGTCAGACTTCTCTATCACATATCAAATCATAAACTTAATGATAATAAACACACAGAAATACGAGCCTTTGGTCATTAATATGGTCGAATCCGGAAACTATCATTTCGAAAACAAAACGTTTATTCTTTCAGTGAAATACGGAACCGTTCTGTATTTTATCTAACGGGTGGCATCCATCAGTCTAAATATTCCTGTTACATTGCACAACCTTCAATGTTATGTCATAATTATGTACAATTCTGGAAAATTAATTACGGCCTTTGTTAGGAATAAATGGACTTCACACAGTTCACAACGAGCCAGGCGGCCCAAACTGCTGCATATACCCTGACTCTGCTTGCACGAAACGCAAGATAGGTGACACAATTTCCCTAGTTATAAGAAATTAATATTTGCAGGCAATATGAACTAAATATGCAGGTTTAAAAATATATACTTGTGTATTGATTTTACAGAAAGGCATTGATGTTTATGGTTAGGTTTGGTGCAACGAAAGTGCTAAATCATCACCCGTTTGGCGAAGTAGGCTGTGATTCGATGAAAAATTAACAGGCACCGCATCGATTATATACAACGCAGGACAAGCTAGATAAACTAGTAATATCATCAACCATGTGTAGTTAACTAGTGATTATGTTAAGATTGATTGTTTTTTATAAGATAAGTTTAATGCTAGCTAGCAACTTACCTTGGCTTCTTGTTGCCCTCGTGTAACAGGTAGTCAGCCTGCCACTCAGGCTCCTCGTGGAGTGCAATGTAAGGCAGGTGGTTAGAGCGTTGGACTAGTAACAGGAAGGTTCCAAAAATAAATCCCTGAGCTGACAAGGTAAAAATCTGTCATTCTGCCCCTGAACAAGGCAGCCCACTGTTCCCATGTAGGCCATCATTGAAAATAAGAATTAGTTCTTAATTAACTGACTTGCCTAGTTAAATAAAGGTGTAAAAAATACAGAATACCGATTGTTATGAAAACTTGAAATCTGCCATAATTAATCGGCCATTCCGATTAATCGGTCAAGCTCTACTATGTATATGTGTGAGTCAGTGTGTATGTGTGTGTGTGTGTGTGTGTGTGTGTGTGTGTGTGTGTGTGTGTGTGTGTGTGTGTGTGTGTGTGTGTGTATGTGTGTGTGTGTGTGTGTGTGTGTGTGTGTATGTGTGTGTGTTTATGAGCTGCAGGAAGGAGCCTCTGTGTGTTTAATACCTCTGACAGTCTAAGCCGTTGAGGGTACTACACTGACATATGGAGTTGTTTTAAGATGGTCATACCATGGGTCATTTTGCTATTTGATTTAGTATTTTAGGACCCATTTAGGAATGAAAACATTTAAAAAACACATTCATATATGGCAAAAAAGATAGTCCCAAAAAACGATAATAAGGAATAAGGTTTTGAAGTGTCTGTCCTATATCTAGGAGATATAAGAAAGATCAGGACATATTTTAGTTTGTTTGTACACATATTTAACCCCTTATTTGTGTTGACACAAAACTTCCTCCATGCTTCCATTTGTTTGTATGGGTCACCAAAACGGAGAACTTCCTCCATGCTTCCATTTGCTTGTATGGGTCACCAAAACGGAGAACTTCCTCCATGCTTCCATTTGCTTGTATGGGTCACCAAAACGGAGAACTTCCTCATTGCTTCCATTTGTTTGTATGGGTCACCAAAACGGAGAACTTCCTCCATGCTTCCATTTGCTTGTATGGGTCACCAAAACGGAGAACTTCCTCCATGCTTCCATTTGCTTGTATGGGTCACCAAAACGGAGAACTTCCTCCATGCTTCCATTTGCTTGTATGGGTCACCAAAACGGAGAACTTCCTCCATGCTTCCATTTGCTTGTATGGGTCACCAAAACGGAGAACTTCCTCCATGCTTCCATTTGCTTGTATGGGTCACCAAAACGGAGAACTTCCTCCATGCTTCCATTTGCTTGTATGGGTCACCAAAACGGACAACCACCTCCATGCTTCCATTTGTTTGCGGACGTCTTACATCGGTGGATGGATTGAGACACATCCAATGAAAAAAAGATGTCTCTGGCTTAAACGGACACATGTTTATGGCCACTTTGTTATTATGTTACCGAGATTGACGTACTCTTTGTTAACTGAATTCCCTCGTCTTGTCTTTTTGATGATTTGAGGTACACATTGTAACGGTTTTGACTTGAGGTTATTATTTATAGGGGTGCCAGGTAGGTTGTGCCTACCAGAGAAAACATTGGTTTCTCCTTTTAGTTTGGGTGGGAATGAGTCCCATCTGGTCCGTCAAGTCTACACCAATACAAAGGACTTATGTAAAAGTCAGGATGGAAATAAACTTTTCATGAACCCTTAAAACATTGGAAAGAACTTCAAAAACAACTATATTCTTTTGTGTGGGTTGTATTAGCAACAACAATGATTACACACACACACACATATATAATAATATCACAATGAGTTCTGGTTCCTCCAGAAATGTCCTGTACCTCGGGCCTAAAAAGAGTCCAGCCCGGTAAAGGAGTTCAGTGAACTCAAGTGACTTTTGTCACGCAATGTTTGTCCGTTCATTCCGTGTAGCGTAAACCCAGTATTAAACATACCATCAATATAACAATTATTTTACCACAGAACTTTAAAGCGTATCAACTCTTACTAAGTCCTCAACTACAACTAACTACATAAATCACAGTATACATCACATCAAAACAAATGAAATGAAATACCGTATACAAAAAGGTGGTAGTCAGTCGGTCAGTCAGACAATCCAATCCGCCAATAGATCTCCAGCGGAGAAAGGCCACGAAGAACGGAGAGGTGTAGTCCACGGACGCAAAGAGTGGATCCGATCCTGGTTAAACTCTATTAGCCTACAAAACACACGTTTAACGGCAACAAAACAAACGGAATAGAAGAATTGTTCTTCTGCAGAGAAGAATTGTTCAGCTTTCGAGTAAGGATGAGAGCGAAGCCACACCCGATCACGAAGCTGGAACTGCATGTCTCGTCTGTTCTTATCATAATTTCTCTTCTGCTTGAGTCGAGCCTGGATCGTGTTCTTTGAGACAAGAGCTCTCAAGTCGTGGAGATGGACTACCTGGTCATAGCAAGCAGCGTCTGGAGTAAGCTGCTGGGGCTGTAGCACCATATCCAAGGGTCCTCGGAGAGGACGACTTAGGTTCAGCTCTGCAGGTGTGACTCCAGTGGACTCTTGCACAGCAGAATTCAGGGCAAATCGAAACTCGTGAAGGTGCTTGTCCCAGTGTTTGTGCTGGGTCCCTACATAGGAAGCAATCATCGTCTTCAAGGTTCGATTTACTCTCTCAGTGAGATTGGTCTGTGGGTGATAGGCCGTGGTCAACTTCTGTCTCAGGTTCCATCTTTGGCAGGTCTCCTCAAAGAGATCAGAGACAAATTGGGAACCTCGATCAGACAGGATGTAATCAGGCACTCCCCAGCGAGTCAGGATCTCTTTCGTAAGGATGTTAGAGACGGTGCTTGCTGTGGCCTGACGCAGGGAAGATAGCTCCACCCACTTTGAATAATAATCAACAAAAACAAGCATGTACACATTCTGATTGGAGCTTCTAGGAAATGGACCCATCAAATCCACTCCTAACATTTCCCAAGGTCGGGTAACCACCGTTTGCTGCAACTTGCCAGCAGGCTTTCTACCTTCTGGTTTGTACATTTGACAAACCTGACAGTTTCGGATGTGCGACTTCACATCCATGCCCAGATTTGGCCAGTACAGTAACGCTTGCAACCGCTTGTAGGTTTTGAACCTGCCCAAATGACCAGCTAATGGGTCTTCATGGAAATGTTGAAGCAGTTGAAGGCGTAGAGTTTCAGGTATGTACATTTGGTAGAGTGTTCTGTGAGGTAGTTGTACAACACGGTAGACTTTGTCTTCAATGATGGTCAGCTTTGTGGTAGGATTGACCATCTTTTCTCCATCTTCCAGGATAGTCTGGTACAAAGCCTGTACTTCTGGATCATCCTGTTGGGCTTTCCATATGGCCTCATCAGAGATGGGAAAGTCCGTTTTGGGCGAGTCTCGACTGCTTGACAGGACAGTAGCACATGTAAGATGAGGGCCACCGTTATCACAAGCAGGAGCTCTGGACAAGGCATCTGGAACAGTGTTGTATTTTCCTTTCCTGTATTCTACTGCAAAGGTGAACTCTTGCAACCGTAGAGCCCATCTTATGAGTCTGGTACTTGGTTTGTTGGTCTTGAACACCCACACAAGGGAGGAATGGTCAGTGACCACAGTGAAGTGTCTTCCCTCCAGGTAGTACCTCCACTTTTCCAAAGCCCAGACAACTGCAAGGCACTCTTGCTCGGTTGTGGAGTAGTTCCGTTCTGCTCCATTCAATGTCCGACTGGCGAACGCTAGCACTTCTTCAGTGCCAAGTCCAGTCTGTTGGACTAGGACAGCACCAAGTCCAACATCACTTGCATCAGTGTAAACAACAAAAGGGCAATCAAAGTTGGGATGACCTAAAATGGGAGGTGTGACGAGGTGTCGTTTCAGGGTTTCAAAGGAGGTCTGGCACTCTGCCGTCCATTGGAATTTCACTCCTTTTCGCTTCAACGCGTTGAGGGGTTCTGCCACCTGGGAGAAGTTCGACACAAACCGATGGTACCATCCAGCCATACCAAGGAACCGTTGAAGGGCCTTGAGTGTGGTTGGCACAGGGAAGTCTTGTACAGCCTTCGTCTTTTCAGGATCCACATGAATGCCGTCAAAAGACACAATATGGCCAAGGAACTTCAGGGAGGTTTGGCAGAAGTTGCTCTTCTTCATATTCAAGGTCAGACCAGCTTCTCTTAGCTTGTCCAACACTGCTTGAAGATCTTGAAAGTGTCTTTCTCTGTTCTGAGAGTAGATAATTATATCGTCCAGGTAGACGAAACAGATCTTCCCTTTGAGCTCACCTAACGCAATCTCCATGAGTCTTTGGAAAGTGGCAGGGGCATTCTTTAATCCAAAGGGCATCACCTTAAAGGAAAACAAGCCCTCAGCACAGACAAAAGCAGTCTTGTCCTTGCTTTCCTGGTCCATCTCAACCTGCCAATAACCACTATTGAGGTCAAGGGTAGTGAACACAACAGCGCCAGACAATGACTCCAGGATCTCGTGGATGGTAGGAAGAGGATAGGCATCAGTCTGGGAAACATTGTTGGTCTTCCTATAGTCCACACAAAATCTAAGACCACCAGTCTTTTTTGGGATGAGGACAACAGGAGCAGCCCAGGGAGAGGAGGAACGTTCTATTATATCTTGTGTTAACATATCATTAATGAGTCCCTTTTGGATGATTAGCTTCGCTGGGGACAAACGATATGGCTTTTGCTTGATCGGCATTTCCTGTGTAAGGAATATTTTGTGCTTCAGGAGCCCAGTGCGTCCTAGCTTTGAAGTACATACATCAGCATTATTCTGCAGCTGTTCCAACAGCCTTAACTCCTCTGGCTGTTCCAGCTGAGCTCTTCTCACAGCCTGTAAAAGGAGATCGTCAGAAGGATTATCAAGGGTTAGTGGTACCGGAGCAACGGCAGAGAAGAGTGCCACATTTGAACCCCAATCATGTAACTTTGTAGCTTCTGATTGGTGCGGTATTAACTGAAAGGAAGGGGATGTCGATGGGGGGGCGTAGGCAGTGACTCTTGGAGTTTCAGCTCTGGTTAAAGCACCCAGAGTAGGATGGTCATTCCTGCAAAGAGAGTTAGGTGTGTTGGCCTGTTGTGATTTGTGGTTTCTGGAAGGGTTTACTTGATACGGTCTTGGACATGTAGCTGAAGAATGTCCCTTTTGGCTACATCTCCAACAGAACATGAGAGGGGTCTTGGCTGGAGACTCTGGCTGTTGTTGATGGTCTGTCTTGGGTAACTGTTTGGGTGTCTGTTTCTTTCTCTGGTCATATTGCTGTTGGCATTCTCTGTCCTTCTCAAACTGCTGTCCCAAGCGAACCAGTCCATCGACAGTGGTGACTCGTTCTCGGAGTTGACTGGCTAGTAGTGGGTTGATGTTCTTCAAGATCAATTTAATGACCTCTTCCTCCTCAATGCCAGGTTTCCACCTTCTGCACAGGGAGTGGTAACCGTATGCAAAGTCACGGATACTCTCTTTCTCGCTTTGCACTCGATTCCTGACTCTGTCTGCCAGCTCATCTGTGTAGTCCTCAGACAGAAATGCAGAGGAAAACTTGGCCTCAAAGTCAGCCCAGGAGGTAGTGGTGAGACGTGCCACATCCCACCAGTCTCGAGCTGTCCCATGCAACACATTCCTCAATGTGGCAAGGAGTTCTTCGTCAGCCAGGGGATTGAGGGCAAGAAAGTCACAACATCTTTCTAGATACATTAGCGGATCAGGACTGTCATCTTTTTTCCCAAAGGTGGGAAATTGCAATTTAATGGGCATCGCCCCCACATGACGTCTACTCATATCACCATGAACAAACGAGCTAGGAGGGATTGAGGAAGTAGAGGGGGAGGGAGTTATCGGACCATGAAAATGAACACCAGGATGCATGGTGGATTGCATCCTGCAAGGGGTGGCTGCAGCATGGCCTTGTCTTGGCTGTTCAGAGGTGCCATCTTGGCCCTCAGTGGTCTTAACAGAAGTGGACACCAGAGAAACTCTGTGCAAGGAGTTGTGCCTAATGGAGGCCATGTCCACAGACACGTCATCCAACATTTTAATACAATTAGAGAGTTCTGTCTGCAAGTGGTCTACAGTGTTAACCATGGGAGAAAAAACAGAATTAACGTCCTTGAGGACCTCAGTGTGGTGATGTTGCAGGCGCCATTGGAGAGTGGCAGTGAGTTGGTTTCGTTGGTAGTCAAACTGCCTGTCCATGGCACCAGTAATTTCCCCATCTTCCACTCTCACTGAGCTCGGTCAGCGTGTGGGTTAGAGTGCTCAGTGAGTTTCTGAATTCCATGGCACTCTGTTGTTGCTCTTCACTCAGACATTTGAATTCATGGTGGATTAAGGTTTGGAGATGTTGTTGAGTCCGACGAATATCAAGGATGTCACCTTGAAGTTGTAAGACCACAACCTCTGGAGATAAACCAGACAATGGAGGAAGGCTGGGTGTCAGAGGGAGGGCTAGCTCAGTACTTCCACACAGATCCATGTCAATAAGTGAGTAACTGGTTAGACCTCCTGTGGCCTGTGGTCCAGACCGAGCATTCAGATTCCCAGGGCTCTGGCCCAAATCAACTCCATTATCTCCATTCACCTTAAGATTTGTATTGTCAGCTTGATGGTCAGAATGGCCCTGTGTATTCCCATTGACAGGTATGACATGGATGAGCACATTATCTTGGGGTGAATCCATTGTTTTAATTCCACACAAAAGATTTGCTTTGGTTAGTTCTCAATGTTGAGCTGTCCCATCTGGGGTGCCATTTTTTATGTAACGGTTTTGACTTGAGGTTATTATTTATAGGGGTGCCAGGTAGGTTGTGCCTACCAGAGAAAACATTGGTTTCTCCTTTTAGTTTGGGTGGGAATGAGTCCCATCTGGTCCGTCAAGTCTACACCAATACAAAGGACTTATGTAAAAGTCAGGATGGAAATAAACTTTTCATAAACCCTTAAAACATTGGAAAGAACTTCAAAAACAACTATATTCTTTTGCGTGGGTTGTATTAGCAACAACAATGATTACACACATATAATAATATCACAATGAGTTCTGGTTCCTCCAGAAATGTCCTGTACCTCGGGCCTAAAAAGAGTCCAGCCCGGTAAAGGAGTTCAGTGAACTCAAGTGACTTTTGTCACGCAATGTTTGTCCGTTCATTCCGTGTAGCGTAAACCCAGTATTAAACATACAATCAATATAACAATTATTTTACCACAGAACTTTAAAGCGTATCAACTCTTACTAAGTCCTCAACTACAACTAACTACATAAATCACAGTATACATCACATCAAAACAAATGAAATACCGTATACAAAAAGGTGGTAGTCAGTCGGTCAGTCAGACAATCCAATCCGCCAATAGATCTCCAGCGGAGAAAGGCCACGAAGAACGGAGAGGTGTAGTCCATGGACGCAAAGAGTGGATCCGATCCTGGGTAAACTCTCTTAGGCTACAAAACACACGTTTAACGGCAACAAAACAAACGGAATAGAGAAGCTTCGGCACTGAGGGTTGAACACATCCTCATTCACGTCTCCATCACAACCCCACTTTTGCGCAGCTGATGCTGGCTATTTAATTGGGAATTAAAGGGAAAGCGCCCTATTGGAAGGAGCTGCACTGAGACGGTTCAGAATAATTCAGGGCCGTCACAACATGTCTGTCTGGGAAGATTACATCAAGTCAAATGAGGTACACATGTCTGTCTGGGAAGATTACATCAAGTCAAATGAGGTAGACATGTCTGTCTGGGAAGATTACATCAAGTCAAATGAGGTAGACATGTCTGTCTGGGAAGATTACATCAAGTCAAATGAGGTACACATGTCTGTCTGGGAAGATTACATCAAGTCAAATGAGGTAGACATGTCTGTCTGGGAAGATTACATCAAGTCAAATGAGGTACACATGTCTGTCTGGGAAGATTACATCAAGTCAAATGAGGTACACATGTCTGTCTGGGAAGATTACATCAAGTTATATTTTCCTTTCGTGATGTTTGTTATTTCTGTTCTGTCTCAGTGTTGATATGATAAGTGATATACAGACATACACACAGCACTCTGGAGGCTACACCTGGGTTGACAGTATTTTTAATGAGTCACAACAAATCAAATCAAATCAAATCAAATTTATTTATATAGCCCTTCGTACATCAGCTGATATCTCAAAGTGCTGTACAGACACCCAGCCTAAAACCCCAAACAGCAAGCAATGCAGGTGTAGAAGCACGGTGGCTAGGAAAAACTCCCTAGAAAGGCCAAAACCTAGGAAGAAACCTAGAGAGGAACCAGGCTATGTGGGGTGGCCAGTCCTCTTCTGGCTGTGCCGGGTGGAGATTATAACAGAACATGGCCAAGATGTTCAAATGTTCATAAATGACCAGCATGGTCGAATAATAATAAGGCAGAACAGTCAGGTGGAAGTTGAAACTGGAGCAGCAGCATGGCCAGGTGGACTGGGGACAGCAAGGAGTCATCATGTCAGGTAGTCCTGGGGCATGGTCCTAGGGCTCAGGTCAGTTGAAACTGGAACAGCAGCATGGCCAGGTGGACTGGGGACAGCAAGGAGTCATCATGTCAGGTAGTCCTGGAGCTCAGGTCCTAGGGCTCAGGTCCTCCGAGAGAGAGAAAGAAAGAGAGAAGGAGAGAATTAGAGAACGCACACTTAGATTCACACAGGACACCGAATAGGACAGGAGAAGTACTCCAGATATAACAAACTGACCCCAGCCCCCGACACATAAACTACTGCAGCATAAATACTGGAGGCTGAGACAGGAGGGGTCAGGAGACACTGTGGCCCCATCCGAGGTCACCCCCGGACAGGGCCAAACAGGAAGGATATAACCCCACCCACTTTGCCAAAGCACAGCCCCCACACCACTAGAGGGATATCTTCAACCACCAACTTACCATCCTGAGACAAGGCTGAGTATAGCCCACAAAGATCTCCGCCACGGCACAACCCAAGGGGGGCGCCAACCCAGACAGGATGACCACAACAGTGAATCAACCCACTCAGGTGACGCACCCCCTCCAGGGACGGCATGAGAGAGCCCCAGTAAGCCAGTGACCCAGCCCCTGTAATAGGGTTAGAGGCAGAGAATCCCAGTGGAAAGAGGGGAACCGGCCAGGCAGAGACAGCAAGGGCGGTTCGTTGCTCCAGAGCCTTTCCGTTCACCTTCCCACTCCTGGGCCAGACTACACTCAATCATATGACCCACTGAAGAGATGAGTCTTCAGTAAAGACTTAAAGGTTGAGACCGAGTTTGCATCTCTGACATGGGTAGGCAGACCGTTCCATAAAAATGGAGCTCTATAGGAGAAAGCCCTGCCTCCAGCTGTTTGCTTAGAAATTCTAGGGACAATTAGGAGGCCTGCGTCTTGTGACCGTAGCGTACGTGTAGGTATGTACGGCAGGACCAAATCAGAGAGATAGGTAGGAGCAAGCCCATGTAATGCTTTGTAGGTTAGCAGTAAAACCTTGAAATCAGCCCTTGCTTTGACAGGAAGCCAGTGTAGAGAGGCTAGCACTGGAGTAATATGATCAAATTTTTTGGTTCTAGTCAGGATTCTAGCAGCCGTATTTAGCACTAACCAAAGTTTATTTAGTGCTTTATCCGGGTAGCCGGAAAATAGACCATTGCAGTAGTCTAACCTAGAAGTGACAAAAGCATGGATTAATTTTTCTGCATCATTTTTGGACAGAAAGTTTCTGATTTTTGCAATGTTACGTAGATGGAAAAAAGATGTCCTTGAAATGGTCTTGATATGTTCTTCAAAAGAGAGATCAGGGTCCAGAGTAACGCCGAGGTCCTTCACAGTTTTATTTGAGACGACTGTACAACCATTAAGATTAATTGTCAGATTCAACAGAATATCTCTTTGTTTCTTGGGACCTAGAACAAGCATCTCTGTTTTGTCCGAGTTTAATAGTAGAAAGTTTGCAGCCATCCACTTCCTTATGTCTGAAACACATGCTTCTAGCGAGGGCAATTTTGGGGCTTCACCATGTTTCATTGAAATGTACAACACTATTGATGCTACTGACCAAATGCCTTCCACCAGTGTCAGGGGTGTAAATACCAGGAGAGACAGAGGGTGAGACAGAGAGAGAGGGGACAGAGGGTGAGACAGAAAGAGAGGGGAGGGACAGGGGTTGAGATGGAGAGAGAGAGGAGGGACAGGGGTTAAGACGGAGAGAGAGAGGAGGAAGGGAGGGTGAGACAGAGAGAGAGGAGGCACAGAAGGTGAGATGGAAAGAGAGAGGAGGGACAGAGGGTGAGACAGAGAGCGAGGAGAGACAGAGATAGAGAGGAGGGCCAGAGGGTGAGACAGAGAGAGAGAGAGAGGAGGGACAGAGGGTGTGACAGAGAGAGAGAGGAGGGACAGGGGTTGAGACGGAGAGAGAGAGGAGGGACGGAGGGTGAGACAGAGAGAGGAGGGACAGAAGGTGAGATGGAGAGAGAGAGGAGGGACGGGGGTTGAGACGGGAGAGAGAGGAGGGGCGGAGGGTGAGACCGAGAGAGAGGAGGGACAGAAGGTGAGATGGAAAGAGAGAGGAGGGACGGGTGAGTCAGAGCGAGAGAGAGAGGAGGGACGGAGAGAGACAGAGGGTGAGACAAAAAGAAAGGAGGGACAGAGGGTGAGACAGAGAGAGAAGAGAGACAGAGGGTGAGACAGAGAGAGAGGAGAGACAGAGGGTGAGACAGAGAGAGGGAGAGAGAGAGGAGGGACAGAGAGAGAGAGAGAGGCGGGACAGAGGGTGAGACAGAGAGAGCGAGGAGGGACAGCAGGTGAGATGGAGAGAGAGAGGAGGGACAGGGGTTGACGGAGAGAGAGAGGAGGGACGGAGGGTGAGACAGAGAGAGAGGAGGGACAGTGGGTGAGACAGAGAGAGAGATGCGGGACAGAGGGTGAGACAGAGAGAGAGAGAGAGAGGAGAGAGAGAGAGAGGCGGGACAGAGGGTGAGACAGAGAGAGAGAGGAGGGACAGTGGGTGAGACAGAGAAAGGAGAGTCAGAGAGAAGAGGTGACAGAGAAAGGAGAGACCGAGAGAAGAGGTGACAGAGAAAGGAGAGACCGAGAGAAGAGGTGACAGAGAAAGGAGAGACCGAGAGAAGAGGTGACAGAGAGAAGAGGTGACAGAGAAAGGAGAGTCAGAGAGAAGAGGTGACAGAGCTCAGCAGGTGAAGGGAAGGGAATTTGAATGACTTTGATTTGTTCCACAGACAGAGCCGAGGCACTTCAGCAAATGTCAATATGTTATTGAACAGCGACAGACAGGTGGACCTCGGCAGCATGCTGACCACATTTCACTGACATACAGAGACATTAGGCACACAGGCGGTTCAACAAGGACTTCCTGTCTCCGTCGTGTGTGTGTGTGTGTGTGTGTGTGTGTGTGTGTGTGTGTGTGTGTGTGTGTGTGTGTGTGTGTGTGTGTGTGTGTGTGTGTGTGTGTGAGTGTGTGTGTGTGTGTGTGTGTGTGTGTGTGTGTGTGGTTTGCCAGTCTCTCTATTGAGCTATTGCACTCTGTATAAGACAAATGGCATTTGACACAAAGTACATGGAGTGGAATGTTACAGAGACTGGTACCCAGACTAGTGTTTATGTGTGGAGAGAGGGAGGGGGTCTACGTGTGGGTATGTGTGGAGAGGGTGTACGTGTGGGTATGTGGGTATGTGTGGAGAGGGTGTACGTGTGGGTATGTGTGGACGTGTTTAACTATTCTTTGAGGGGAGGGAGAGAGGAGAGAGGAGAGGAGAGGAGAGGAGAGGGAGGGAGGGGAGGGGAGGAGAGGAGAGGAGACAGAGAGGGGAGGGAGAGGAGAGAGGGGGGGAGGGAGAGGAGAGAGGGGAGGGAGGGAGAGGAGAGAGGGGGGTTCTGTGACAGCAAGTCCTGTGTGGGAGGAGGAGGAGAAGCAGACAGAGGGAAAGCCTGGTTTCTTCCTAGGTTCCTGCCTTTTTAGGGGGTTATTCCTAGCCAACTGTGCTTCTACATCTGCATTGCTTGCTCTCTGGGATTTTAGGCTGGGTTTCTGTGTAAGCACTGTGTAAGCACTGTGTAAGCACTGTGTAAGCACTGTGTAAGCACTGTGTAAGCGCTGTGTAAGTGCTGTGTAAGCACTGTGTAAGCGCTGTGTAAGCACTTTGTAAGCACTGTGTAAACGCTGTGTAAGCACTTGTAAAAAAGGGTTTCATGAATACATTTGATTTGGAGGAGGAGAGGGGGAGGAGGAGGGGGGGAGGAGGGGGATGGAGGAGGAGAGGGGGATGGGGAGGAGGAGGGGGATGTGGAGGAGGGAGGGGAGAGGAGGAGGGGAGGAGGAGAGGGGGATGTGGAGGGGGAGAGGGGGATATGGAGGAGGAGAGGGGGATGGGGAGGGGGAGGAGGAGGAGGGGGGATGTGGAGGAGGAGAGGGGGATGTGGAGGAGAGGGGGATGTGGAGAGGGGGATGTGGAGGAGGAGAGGGGGATGGGGGAGGAGAGGGGGGAGGAGGAGAGGGGGATGTGGAGGAGGAGAGGGGGATGTGGAGGGGGGAGGGGATGTGGGAGGGGGATGTGGAGGAGGAGAGGGGGATGTGGAGGGGGAGAGGGGGATGTGGAGGAGGAGAGAGGGGGGATGTGGAGGGGGAGAGGGGGATGTGGAGGAGGAGTGGGGGATGGGGAGGAGGAGAGGGGAATGGGGAGGAGGAGAGGGGAATGGGGAGGAGGAGAGGGGAATGGGGAGGAGGAGAGGGGGATGTGGAGGAGGAGAGGGAATGGGGAAGAGGAGAGGGGAATGTGGAGGAGGAGAGGGGAATGGGGATGAGGAGAGGGGAATGGGGAGGAGGAGAGGGGAATGATGGAGGAGGGGGAGAGGGGGATGTGGAGGAGGAGAGGGGAGGAGGAGAGGGGGATGTGGAGGGGGATGGGGAGGGGGAGGGGAGGGAGAGGGGGATGTGGAGGGGGATGGGGAGGAGGAGAGGGGAATGGGGAGGAGGAGAGGGGAATGGGGAGGAGGGAGGGGAATGGGGAGGAGAGGGGATGGGGATGAGGAGAGGGAATGGGGAGGAGGAGAGGGGAATGGGGAGGAGGAGAGGGGAATGGGGAGGAGGAGAGGGGAATGGGGAGGAGGAGGAGGGGAATGGGGAGGAGGAAGAGGAGGGAGGGAATGGGGAGGAGGAGAGGGGAATGGGGAGGAGGAGAGGGGAATGGGGGAGGAGAGGGGGAGGAGGAGAGGGGAATGGGGAGGAGGAGAGGGGAATGGAGAGGAGGAGAGGGGAATGGGGAGGAGGAGGAGAGGGGAATGGGGAGGAGGAGAGGGGGGATGTGGAGGAGGAGAGGGGGATGTGGAGGAGGAGAGGGGAATGGGGAGGAGGAGAGGGGGATGTGGAGGAGGAGAGGGGGATGTGGAGGAGGAGAGGGGAATGGGGAGGAGGAGGAATGGGGGGAGTAGAGGGGAATGGGGAGGAGGAGAGGGGGATGTGGAGGAGGAGAGGGGAATGGGGAGAGAGAGGGGGATGTGGAGGGGGAGAGGGGGATGTGGAGGAGGAGATGGGGAGGAGGAGAGGGGGGGAGGATGGGGAATGGGGAGGAGAGGGGAATGGGGAGGAGGAGAGGGAATGGGGAGGAGGAGAGGGGGATGTGGAGGAGGAGAGGGGAATGGGGAGGAGGAGAGGGGGAGGAGGAGTAGAGGGGAATGGGGAGGAGGGAGAGGGTAATGGGGCGGAGGAGAGGGGAATGGGGAGGAGGAGAGTGGGATGTGGAGGAGGAGAGGGGGAATGGGGAGGAGGAGGGGGGAATGGGGAGGAGGAGAGGGGAATGGGGAGGAGGAGAGGGGGATGTGGAGGAGGAGAGGGGAATGGGGAGGAGGAGAGGGGGGGGAGGAGGAGAAGGAGGAGGAGGGGAATGGGGAGGAGGAGAGGGGAATGGGGAGGGGGATGGGGAGGAGGAGAGGGGATGTGGAGGAGGAGTGGAGGAGGAGGGGAATGGGGAGGGGGAGAGGGGATGTGGAGGAGGAGAGGGGATGGGGAGGAGAGGGGAATGGGGAGGAGGAGAGGGGGATGTGGAGGAGGAGAGGAGGGGGGGATGGGGGGAGAGGGGAGGAGGAGAGGAGGATGGGGAGGGGGAGGGGAATGGAGGGGGAAAGGGGGGGGAGGAGGAGAGGGGGATGTGGAGGGGGAGGGGGAGGAGGAGGAGAGGGGAATGGGGAGGAGGAGAGGGGAATGGGGAGGAGGAGAGGGGGATGTGGAGGAGGAGAGGGGAATGGGGAGGAGGAGGAGAGGGAATGTGGAGGAGGAGAGGGGAATGGGGAGGAGGAGAGGGGAATGGGGATGAGGATGGGGAGGAGGAGGAGGGGAATGGGGAGGAGGAGAGGGGAATGGGGAGGAGGAGAGGGGGGGGAGGAGAGGGGAATGGGGAGGAGGGATGGGGAGGGAATGGGGAGGAGAGGGGGAGGAGGAGAGGGGAATGGGGAGGAGGAGAGGGGAATGGAGAGGAGGAGAGGGGAATGGGGAGGAGGAGATGGGGGGAATGGGGAGGAGGAGAGGGGGATGTGGAGGAGGAGAGGGAGAATGGGGAGGAGGAGAGGGGAATGGGGAGGAGGAGAGGGGGATGGAGGAGGAGAGGGGAATGGGGAGGAGGAGAGGGGAATGGAGAGGGGAGGAGGAGAGGGGAATGGGGAGGAGGAGAGGGGAATGGGGAGGAGGAGAGGGGGATGTGGAGGAGGAGGGGGGAATGGGGAGGAGGAGAGGGGAATGGGGAGGAGGAGAGGGAATGGGGAATGGGGAGGAGGAGAGGGGAATGGAGAGGAGGGAGAGGGGAATGGGGGAGGAGGGGAGAGGGGAATGGGGAGGAGGAGAGGGATGGGAGGGAGAGGGGATGGGGAGGAGGAGAGGGGAATGGGGAGGAGGAGAGGGGAATGGGGAGGAGGAGAGGGGAATGGAGAGGAGGAGAGGGGAATGGGGAGGAGGAGAGGGGAATGGGGAGGAGGAGAGGGGGATGTGGAGGAGGAGAGGGGGGATGTGGAGGAGGAGAGGGGAATGGGGAGGAGGAGAGGGGAATGGGGAGGAGAGGGGAATGGGGAGGAGGAGAGGGGGATGGGAGGAGGAGAGGGGAATGGGGAGGAGAGGGGGGGATGTGGAGGAGGAGAGGGGGATGTGGAGGAGGAGAGGGGAATGGGGAGGAGGAGGAATGGGGGGAGGAGAGGGGGGGAGGAGGAGAGGGGGATGTGGAGGAGGAGGGGGGGATGTGGAGGAGGAGAGGGGAATGGGGAGGAGGAGAGGGTAATGGAGGAGGAGAGGGGAATGGGGAGGAGGAGATGGGAGGGGGGGATGTGGAGGAGGAGAGGGGAATGGGGAGGAGGAGAGGGGAATGGGGAGGAGGAGAGAGGGGAATGGGGAGGAGGAGAGGGGGATGTGGAGGAGGAGAGGGGAATGGGGAGGAGGAGAGGGGGGGAGGAGGAGAGGGGAGGGAGGAGGAGAGGGGAATGGGGAGGAGGAGAGGGGAATGGGGGAGGAGGAGAGGGGGATGGGGAGGAGGAGAGGGGGATGTGGAGGGGAGGAGGGGGAATGGGGAGGAGGAGAATGGGGGGAATGGGAGGAGGGAGGGGATGGGGGAGGGGAGGGGGATGTGGAGGAGGAGAGGAGGGGGATGTGGAGGAGGAGAGGGGAATGGGGAGGAGGAGAGGGGAATGGGGCAGGATGTTTTGAGCACTACGAACTCATCATTAAGGGTTGTCGGCCGTCTCGCTCTCTCCCTCTCTATCTCTCTCTCTCTCTCTCTCATTCTCTCTCCCTCTCTATCTCTCTCTCTCTCGCTCTCTCTCGCTCTCTCCCCCCTCTCTTTCTCTCTCTCTCTATCTCTCTCTCTCTCTCTCTCATTCTCTCTCGCTCCCTCTCTCTCTCTCTCTCGCTCTCTCTCGCTCTCTCCCCCCTCTCTTTCTCTCTCTCTCTCTCTCATTCTCTCTCTCTCTCTCTTTCTATCTTTCCTGTTGATTTTTGGTTTGGCGCAGTGCATCCCCTCAGCTGATTATCAGCTGTTGTCAGACAGATGTTGATCTCGAAAGATGATTCTCTTCCTCAAGTCTCGCTCTCTCGTTCCTCATCTCTCTCTCTCTACCTCTCTCTCCCACTGTGTCTCTCGCTCTCCCTGCCTCTACCTCTCACTCGCTCTCTCTTTCTTTCTCTCTCTCTCTCTCTCTCTCTCTCTCTCTCTTTCTCTCTCTGCCTGGTATTTCTTCCCATCTTCATATTATTTTTGTCTACACAGAGAAAGCGAGTCGAGGAGATCCTGGACGACGAGAAAGGATTGACAATAACACGCCGTTGAGAGTCGAGACCGGCCGTCCTCCTGCTTTGTAACCGTCCTCCTGCTTTGTAACTGTCCTCCTGCTTTGTAACCGTCCTCCTGCTTTGTAACTGTCCTCCTGCTTTGTAACCGTCCTCCTGCTTTGTAACCGTCCTCCTGCTTTGTAACTGTCCTCCTGCTTTGTAACTGTCCTCCTGCTTAGTAACTGTCCTCCTGCTTTGTAACTGTCCTCCTGCTTTGTAACCGTACTCCTGCTTTGTAACTGTCCTCCTGCTTTGTAACTGTCCTCCTGCTTTGTAACTGTCCTCCTGCTTTGTAACCGTCCTCCTGCTTTGTAACTGTCCTCCTGCTTTGTAACTGTCCTCCTGCTTTGTAACCGTCCTCCTGCTTTGTAACTGTCTTCCTGCTTTGTAACTGTCCTCCTGCTTTGTAACCATCCTCCTGCTTTGTAACCATCCTCCTGCTTTGTAACTGTCCTCCTGCTTTGTAACCATCCTCCTGCTTTGTAACCATCCTCCTGCTTTGTAACTGTCCTCCTGCTTTGTAACCGTCCTCCTGCTTTGTAACCGTCCTCCTGCTTTGTAACTGTCCTCCTGCTTTGTAACCGTCCTCCTGCTTTGTAACCATCCTCCTGCTTTGTAACTGTCCTCATGCTTTGTAACTGTCCTCCTGCTTTGTAACTGTCCTCCTGCTTTGTAACTGTCCTCCTGCTTTGTAACTGTCCTCCTGCTTTGACGTGTTACAAAAAGGGAACTGTCTATTTCACTGCTCTGGCTTCATAGAAACTCTACTGTACATTTTCTTACCGTTTCAAAAGTCTCCGTAACTACTATTACTGCAGTTAGGTCCCCTGCTGCACTCATCAAACAAGCACCTAGAAGTTTCTACACAGCCCTTCCTCCATTACTGCTGCAGTTGGTTTGCTTCAGCTATAAACGGCTGGCTGTGGAAGCCTCCTGGAGAACGTTGTCCCTCAACTGGCCCCCAATTCCCTTTATAGTGCCCTACTTTAGACCAGGGCCCATAGGGGTAGTGCACTACTTTAGACCAGGGCCCATAGGGTGTAATGCACTACTTTAGACCAGGGCCAATAGGACTCTGTAGTAGTGCACTACTTTAGACCAGGGCCAATAGGACTCTGTGGTAGTGCACTACTTTAGACCAGGGCCCATAGGGGTAGTGCACTACTTTAGACCAGGGCTAATAGGACTCTGTGGTAGTGCACTACTTTAGACCAGGGCTAATAGGACTCTGTGGTAGTGCACTACTTTAGACCTGGAGTAATAGGACTCTGTAGTAGTGCACTACTTTAGACCAGCGCCAATAGGACTCTGTGGTAGTGCACTACTTTAGACCAGGGTCAATAGGACTCTGTAGTAGTGCACTACTTTAGACCAGGACCCATAGGGGTAGTGCACTACTTTAGACCAGGGCCAATAGGACTCTGTAGTAGTGCACTACTTTAGTCCAGGACCAATAGGACTCTGTAGTAGTGCACTACTTTAGACCAGGGCCAATAGGACTCTGTAGTAGCGCACTACTTTAGACCAGGGCCAATAGGACTCTGTAGTAGTGCACTACTTTAGACCAGGGCCAATAGGACTCTGTGGTAGTGCACTACTTTAGACCAGGGCCAATAGGACTCTGTAGTAGTGCACTACTTTAGACCAGGGCCAATAAGACTCTGTGGTAGTGCACTATATAGGGAATATGGTGCCATGTGGGACTCAACTGTTGAGGAGAACTCATGTCCACTAGAGCCTCTGTCTCTCTCAATTCAATTCAATTCAAGGGCTTTATTGACATGGGAAACATGTGTTAACATTGATCTTTATTGGCATGGGGAAACATGTGTTAACATTGATCTTTATTGACATGGGAAACGTGTTAACATTGATCTTTATTGACATGGTAAACGTGTTAACATTGATCTTTATTGACATGGGGAAACATGTGTTAACATTGATCTTTATTGACATGGTAAACGTGTTAACATTGATCTTTATTGACATGGTAAACATGTGTTAACATTGATCTTTATTGACATGGTAAACGTGTTAACATTGATCTTTATTGACATGGTAAACGTGTTAACATTGATCTTTATTGACATGGTAAACATGTGTTAACATTGCCAAAGCAAGTGAGGTAGATAATATACAAAAGTGAAATAAACAATAAAATTGAACACAGTAAACATTACACATACAGAAGTTTCAAAACAGTAAAGACATTACAAATGTCATATTATATGTATATATACAGTGTTTTAACAATGTACAAATGGTTAAAGAACACAAGGGAAAATAAATAAGCATAAATATGGGTTGTATTTACAATGGTGTTTGTTCTTCACTGGTTGCCCTTTTCTCGTGGCAACAGGTCACAAATCTTGCTGCTGTGATGTCACACTGTGGTATTTCACCCAGTAGATATGGGAGTTTATCAAACTTGGGTTTGTTTTCTAATTCTTTATGGATCTGTGTAATCTGAGGTTAATATGTGTATCTAATATGGTCATACATTGGGCAGGAGGTTAGGAAGGTTAGGAAGTGCAGTTCAGCTTCCACCTCATTTTGTGGGCAGTGTGCACACAGCCTGTCTTCTCTTGAGAGCCATGTCTGCCTACGGCGGACTTTCACAATTCAGTTGACTTTATTGACATGGCAAGTTCATTATTACTTACTTTGTCAAAGTATACATGTCGAAAAATAAAATAAATGTATATTTATATATAAAATATATATATTTATATATGAATAAATGGTGGGACCAACAGCAATAATAATAGTAGTAGTGGACATGGGATTACCATTAACAACAACTACAACAACAATATTAATGAGAACAACAATACATTAAAGCAGTGGTAGTGGACCAGTGTCAACATGACTGAGAAGACACATGACCTGGTAGTAGACCAGTGTCAACATGACTGAGAAGACACATGACCTGGTAGTGGACCAGTGTCAACATGACTGAGAAGACACATGACCTGGTAGTGGACCAGTGTCAACATGACTGAGAAGACACATGACCTGGTAGTAGACCAGTGTCAACATGACTGAGAAGACACATGACCTGGTAGTAGGCCATTGTCAACATGACTGAGAAGACACATGACCTGGTAGTAGACCAGTGTCAACATGACTGAGAAGACACATGACCTGGTAGTAGACCAGTGTCAACATGACTGAGGAGACACATGACCTGGTAGTAGACCAGTGTCAACATGACTGAGGAGACACATGACCTGGTAGTAGACCAGTGTCAACATGACTGAGGAGACACATGACCTGGTAGTAGACCAGTGTCAACATGACTGAGAAGACACATGACATGGTAGTAGACCAGTGTCAACATGACTGAGAAGACACATGACCTGGTAGTAGACCAGTGTCAACATGACTGAGAAGACACATGACCTGGTAGTGGACCAGTGTCAACATGACTGAGGAGACACATGACCTGGTAGTGGACCAGTGTCAACATGACTGAGAAGACACATGATCTGGTAGTAGACCAGTGTCAACATGACTGAGAAGACACATGACCTGGTAGTAGACCAGTGTCAACATGACTGAGAAGACACATGACCTGGTAGTAGACCAGTGTCAACATGACTGAGAAGACACATGACATGGTAGTAGACCAGTGTCAACATGACTGAGGAGACACATGACCTGGTAGTGGACCAGTGTCAACATGACTGAGGAGACACATGACCTGGTAGTGGACCAGTGTCAACATGACTGAGAAGACACATGATCTGGTAGTAGACCAGTGTCAACATGACTGAGAAGACACATGACGTGGTAGTAGACCAGTGTCAACATGACTGAGAAGACACATGACCTGGTAGTAGACCAGTGTCAACATGACTGAGAAGACACATGACATGGTAGTAGACCAGTGTCAACATGACTGAGAAGACACATGACCTGGTAGTAGACCAGTCTCAACCTGACTGAGAAGACACATGACCTGGTAGTGGACCAGTGTCAACATGACTGAGAAGACACATGATCTGGTAGTAGACCAGTGTCAACATGACTGAGAAGACACATTACCTGGTAGTAGACCAGTGTCAACATGACTGAGAAGACACATGACCTGGTAGTAGACCAGTGTCAACATGACTGAGAAGACACATGACCTGGTAGTAGACCAGTGTCAACATGACTGAGAAGACACATGACCTGGTAGTAGACCAGTGTCAACATGACTGAGAAGACACATGACCTGGTAGTAGACCAGTGTCAACATGACTGAGAAGACACATGACATGGTAGTAGACCAGTGTCAACATGACTGAGGAGACACATGACCTGGTAGTGGACCAGTGTCAACATGACTGAGGAGACACATGACCTGGTAGTGGACCAGTGTCAACATGACTGAGAAGACACATGATCTGGTAGTAGACCAGTGTCAACATGACTGAGAAGACACATGACGTGGTAGTAGACCAGTGTCAACATGACTGAGAAGACACATGACCTGGTAGTAGACCAGTGTCAACATGACTGAGAAGACACATGACATGGTAGTAGACCAGTGTCAACATGACTGAGAAGACACATGACCTGGTAGTAGACCAGTCTCAACCTGACTGAGAAGACACATGACCTGGTAGTGGACCAGTGTCAACATGACTGAGAAGACACATGATCTGGTAGTAGACCAGTGTCAACATGACTGAGAAGACACATTACCTGGTAGTAGACCAGTGTCAACATGACTGAGAAGACACATGACCTGGTAGTAGACCAGTGTCAACATGACTGAGAAGACACATGACCTGGTAGTAGACCAGTGTCAACATGACTGAGAAGACACATGACCTGGTAGTAGACCAGTGTCAACATGACTGAGAAGACACATGACCTGGTAGTAGACCAGTGTCAACATGACTGAGAAGACACATGACCTGGTAGTGGACCAGTGTCAACATGACTGAGAAGACTATCTCTCCTCTCTCTCTGTCTCCTCTCTGTCTCCTCTCTCTCTCCTCTCTCTCTGTCTCCTCTCTCCTCTCTCTCTGTCTCCTCTCTCTCTCATCTCTCTCTGCCTCCTCTCTCTCTGTCTCCTCTCTCTCTCCTCTCTCTCTCTCCTCTCTCTCTGTCTCCTCTCTCTCTCTGTCTTCTCTCTCATCTCTCTCTGTCTCCTCTCTCTCTGTCTCCTCTCTCTCTCTCTCTCTCTGTCTCCTCTCTCTCTGTCTCCTCTCTCTCTGTCTCTCTCTCTCCTCTCTGTCTGTCTCCTCTCTCTCTCCTCTCTCTCTGTCTCCTCTCTCTCTTTCTCTCTCTCTCTCCTCTCTGTCTCCTCTCTCTCTCCTCTCTCTCTGTCTCCTCTCTCTCTCCTCTCTCTCTGTCTCCTCTCTCTCTTTCTCTCTCTCTCTCCTCTCTGTCTCCTCTCTCTCTCACTCTCTCTCTCTCGCTCCTCTCTCTCTCTCCTCTCTCCTCTCTCTCTGCGTACAGACCTAATCATTACCTTAATTTCTATTGATCCGGTGGAGATTAGAAATGTGATGATATCGTAATGGTTGTCTGCATGGCTGAAGAGAGGAAGCCAAACATTAAATCATAGACAGGATACATAACATGAGAGACAGAACATACACACACACACACACACACACACACACACACACACACACTCACAAACAGGCATTCAAGTGCCATCTAGTGTTTGACTTTGATTGTAATACTCCTGTCTGCTTTTAGCCCTGAAGCCAACATGGAGTTATACTGCTCCCTGGTGGTAGTACTGAGTACTGCAAGGTGTTATACTGCTCCCTGGTGGTAGTACTGAGTACTGCATGGAGTTATACTGCTCCCTGGTGGTAGTACTAAGTACTGCATGGGGTTATACTGCTCCCTGGTGGTAGTACTGAGTACTGCATGGAGTTATACTGCTCTCTGGTGGTAGTACTGAGTACTGCATGGGGTTATACTGCTCTCTGGTGGTAGTACTGAGTACTGCATGGAGTTATACTGCTCTGTGGTAGTACTGAGTACTGCATGGAGTTATACTGCTCTGTGGTAGTACTGAGTACTGCATGGAGTTACACTGCTCTCTGGTAGTAGTACTGAGTACTGCATGGAGTTATACTGCTCTGTGGTAGTACTAAGTACTGCATGGAATTATACTGCTCTCTGGTAGTAGTACTGAGTACCCTATGGTGTTATACTGCTCTCTGGTGGTAGTACTGAGTACTGCATGGAGTTATACTACTCTCTGGTGGTAGTACTGTGCAATTACAACACAGGAGTGAACTGTTGTTGATTTCTGTTTTATTTATTTAGCAGTAAATTGTATTTAAAAAAATGTAGTATTTAAAATAAAGATTACTTCAAGAAGTAAGTTAATCTGTGAGTGTTAATCTGTGAGTGTCAATCTGTGAGTGTTAATCTGTGAGTGTAATGTCAAATTCATATTAGCTGAGCCTGTCTCCAACAGAAGTTCATCATGTGTGATACGTACAGCAACACTGCTGGAAAACATCTAACCATTAAGTCGGTCTGGTCCCTATAAAATCATCTATGTGCAGCTCTACAACATCAACCTAATGTCATTTGTTTAAAGCAGATAAACAAGTTTTGCTTAGCTTTGGTTTTAACAATGTTCTGAAGAAACTTGGCTCTCTTATACAGTTAGACAAGAATCCCCTGAGGGGAATTCACAGACCGCAGCGCCTTCCCAAAAACAGACTCTAGAACAAACTTGTTATAACTATGCTCCTGTTGGACTTGAACTCTCGCAAACACTCAAGAAGAGAATATGTTGAGGATTGTGTGGTAATAGTCTTTAATAGATAATTAAGTGAAATAACTTGTTGTTTACAAATAGTGAAGGGTTAGAGGTAGAGGTTATAGTGGGGTAGAGGTTATAGTGGGGTAGAGGTTATAGTGGGGTAGAGGTTATAGTGGGGTAGAGGTAGAGGTTATAGTGGGTAGAGGTTATAGTGGGTAGAGGTTATAGTGGGGTAGAGGTTATAGTGGGGTAGAGGTTATAGTGGGGTAGAGGTAGAGGTTATAGTGGGGTAGAGGTTATAGTGGGGTAGAGGTAGAGGTTATAGTGGGGTAGAGGTTATAGTGGGGTAGAGGGTAGAGGTTATAGTGGGGTAGAGGTAGAGGTTATAGTGGGGTAGAGGTTATAGTGGGGTAGAGGTAGAGGTTATAGTGGGGTAGAGGTTATAGTGGGGTAGAGGTTATAGTGGGGTAGAGGTAGAGGTTATAGTGGGGGATAGTGGGGTAGAGGTTATAGTGGGGTAGAGGTTATAGTGGGGTAGGGTTATAGTGGGGTAGGTTATAGTGGGGTAGAGGTTATAGTGGGGTAGGTTATAGGTAGAGGTTATAGTGGGGTAGAGGTTATAGTGGGGGGGTAGAGTTATAGTGGGGTAGAGGTTATAGTGGGGTAGAGGTAGAGGTTATAGTGGGGTAGAGGTTATAGTGGGGTAGAGGTTATAGTGGGGTAGAGGTAGAGGTTATAGTGGGGTAGAGGTAGAGGTTATAGAGGTAGAGGTAGAGGTTATAGTGGGGGGGAGGTTATAGTGGGGTAGAGGTTATAGTGGGGGGTTATAGAGGTTATAGTTGGGGTAGAGGTAGAGGTTATAGTGGGGTAGAGGTTATAGTGGGGTAGAGGTTATAGTGGGGTAGAGGTTATAGTCAGGTAGAGGTTATAGTCAGGTAGAGGTTATAGTGAGGTAGAGGTAGAGGTTATAGTGAGGTAGAGGTTATAGTCAGGTAGAGGTTATAGTCAGGTAGAGGTTATAGTGAGGTAGAGGTTATAGTGGGGTAGAGGTAGAGGTTATAGTGGGGTAGAGGTTATAGTGGGGTAGAGGTAGAGGTTATAGTGGGGTAGAGGTTATAGTGGGGTAGAGGTAGAGGTTATAGTGGGGTAGAGAGGTTATAGTGGGGGGTAAAGGTTATAGTGGGGTAGAGGTAGAGGTTATAGTGGGGTAGAGGTTATAGTGGGGTAGAGGTTATAGTGAGGTAGAGGTTATAGTGGGGTAGAGGTAGAGGTTATAGTCAGGTAGAGGTTAAAGTGGGGTAGATGTTATAGTGGGGTAGAGGTAGAGGTTATAGTGGGGTAGAGGTAGAGGTTATAGTGAGGTAGAGGTTATAGTAGGGTAGAGGTTATAGTGGGGTAGAGGTAGAGGTTATAGTGAGGTAGAGGTTATAGTGGGGTAGAGGTTATAATGAGGTAGAGGTTATAGTGTGGTAGAGGTTATAGTGAGGTAGAGGTAGAGGTTATAGTGGGGTAGGGTTATGGGGGGTTAGTGGGGTAGAGGTTATAGTGGGGTAGAGGTAGAGGTTATAGTGGGGTAGAGAGTTATAGTGGGGGAGGTAGAGGTTATAGTGGGGTAGAGGTAGAGGTTATAGTGGGGTAGGGTTATAGAGGTAGAGGTTATAGTGGGGTAGAGGTTATAGTGGGGTAGAGGTAGAGGTTATAGTGGGGTAGAGGTAGAGGTTATAGTGGGGTAGAGGTTATAGTGAGGTAGAGGTTATAGTGGGGGAGGTAGAGGTTATAGTGGGGGGGTAGAGGTTATAGTGGGGTAGAGGTTATAGTGGGGTAGAGGTTATAGTGGGGTAGAGGTAGAGGTTATAGTGGGGTAGAGTTATAGTGGGGTAGAGGTTATAGTGGGGTAGAGTGTTATAGGTAGAGGTTATAGTGGGGTAGAGGTTATAGTGGGGGTTATAGTGAGGGTAGAGGTTATAGTGGGGGGTAGAGGTAGAGGTTATAGTGGGGTAGAGGTTATAGTGGGGTAGAGGTAGAGGTTATAGTGGGGTAGGGTAGAGGTTATAGTGGGGTAGAGGTTATAGTGAGGTAGAGGTTATAGTGGGGTAGAGGTTATAATGGGGTAGAGGTTATAGTGGGGTAGAGGTTATAGTGGGGTAGAGGTAGAGGTTATAGTCAGGTAGAGGTAGAGGTTATAGTGAGGTAGAGGTTATAGTAGGGTAGAGGTTATAGTGGGGTAGAGGTAGAGGTTATAGTGAGGTAGAGGTTATAGTGGGGTAGAGGTTATAATGAGGTAGAGGTTATAGTGGGGTAGAGGTTATAGTGGGGTAGAGGTAGAGGTTATAGTGGGGTAGAGGTTATAGTGGGGGGTAGAGGTTATAGTGGGGTAGAGGTAGGTTATAGGTAGAGGTTATAGTGGGGTAGGAGGGGTTATAGTGGGGTAGAGGTTATAGTGGGGTAGTATAGGGGTAGAGGTTATAGTGGGGTAGAGGTAGAGGTTATAGTGAGGTAGAGGTTATAGTAGGGTAGAGGTTATAGTGGGGTAGAGGTAGAGGTTATAGTGAGGTAGAGGTTATAGTGGGGTAGAGGTTATAATGAGGTAGAGGTTATAGTGTGGTAGAGGTTATAGTGGGGTAGAGGTAGAGGTTATAGTGGGGTAGAGGTAGAGGTTATAGTGGGGTAGAGGTTATAGTGGGGTTATAGTGGGTTATAGTGGGGTAGAGGTTATAGTGGGGTAGAGGTAGAGGTTATAGTAGAGGTTATAGTGGGGTTATAGAGGTAGAGGTTATAGTGGGGGGGTAGAGGTTATAGTGGGGTAGAGGTAGAGGTTATAGTGGGGTAGAGGTTATAGTGGAGGTTATAGAGGTAGAGGTTATAGTGGGGGTTATAGAGGTAGAGGTTATAGTGGTTATAGTGAGGTAGAGGTTATAGTGGGGTAGAGGTTATAGTGGGGTAGAGGTTATAGTGGGGTAGAGGTAGAGGTTATAGTGGGGTAGGGGTAGAGGTTATAGTGAGGTAGAGGTTATAGTGGGGTAGGTAGAGGTTATAGTGGGTAGAGGTAGAGGTTATAGTGGTAGGTAGAGGTTATAGTGGGGTAGAGGTTATAGTGGGGGTAGAGGTTATAGTGAGGTAGAGGTTATAGTGGGGTAGGGGGTTATAGTGGGGTAGAGGTAGAGGTTATAGTGGGGTAGAGGGTTATAGTTAGGTTATAGTGGGGTAGAGGTTATAGTGGGGTAGAGGTTATAGTGGGGTAGAGGTTATAGGTTATAGTAGGGTTATAGTGAGGTAGAGGTTATAGTGAGGTAGAGGTTATAGTGGGGGGTAGAGGTTATAGTGGGGGGGTAGAGGTTATAGTGGGGTAGAGGTTATAGTGGGGTAGGGTAGAGGTTATAGTGGGGTAGGTTAGGTAGAGGTTATAGTGGGGTAGAGGTTATAGTGGGAGTGGGGTAGAGGTAGAGGTTATAGTGGGGTAGAGGTTATAGTGGGTAGAGGTAGAGGTTATAGTGGGGTAGAGGTTATAGTAGAGGTTATAGTGGGGTAGAGGTTATAGTGGGGTAGAGGTTATAGTGGGGTAGGGGTAGAGGTTATAGTGAGGTAGAGGTTATAGTGGGGTAGAGGTTATAGTGGGGTAGGGGTGGGGTAGAGGTAGAGGTTATAGTGGGGTAGAGGTTATAGTGGGGTAGAGGTTATAGTTATAGTGGGGTAGGGTAGAGGTTATAGTGGGGTAGAGGTAGAGGTTATAGTGGGGTAGAGGTAGAGGTTATAGTGGGGTAGGGTTATATAGGTAGGGGTTATAGTGGGGTAGAGGTTATAGTGGGGTGGAGGTTATAGTGAGGTAGAGGTTATAGTGGGGTAGGGTAGAGGTTATAGTGGGGTAGAGGTTATAGTGGGGGGGTTATAGAGGTAGAGGTTATAGTGGTTATAGTGGGGTAGAGGTAGAGGTTATAGGTTATAGTAGGTAGGGGTTATAGTGGGGTAGAGGTTATAGTGGGGTAGAGGTTATAGTGGGGTAGAGGTAGAGGTTATAGTGAGGTAGAGGTTATAGTAGGGTAGAGGTTATAGTGGGGTAGAGGTAGAGGTTATAGTGAGGTAGAGGTTATAGTGGGGTAGAGGTTATAGTGGGGTAGAGGTTATAGTGGGGTAGAGGTTATAGTGGGGTAGAGGTAGAGGTTATAGTGGGGTAGAGGTTATAGTGGGGTAGAGGTAGAGGTTATAGTGGGGTAGAGGTTATAGTGAGGTAGAGGTTATAGTGAGGTAGAGGTTATAGTGGGGTAGAGGTAGAGGTTATAGTGGGGTAGAGGTTATAGTGGGGTAGAGGTAGAGGTTATAGTGGGGTAGAGGTAGAGGTTATAGTGGGGTAGAGGTTATAGGGTAGAGGTTATAGTAGAGGTTATAGTGGGGTAGAGGGGTAGAGGTTATAGTGGTTATAGTGGGGTAGAGGTTATAGTGGGGTAGAGGTTATAGTGGGGTAGGTTATAGTGAGGTAGAGGTTATAGTGAGGGTAGAGGTAGAGGTTATAGTGGGGTAGAGGTTATAGTGGGGTAGAGGTTATAGTGGGGTAGAGGTAGAGGTTATAGTGGGGTAGAGGTTATAGTGGGGTAGTTATAGGTAGAGGTTATAGTGGGGTAGGTAGAGGTTATAGTGGGGTAGAGGTTAGGTGGGGTAGAGGTAGAGGTTATAGTGGGGTAGAGGTTATAGTGGGGTAGAGGTTATAGTGGGGTAGTGGGGTAGGTTATAGTGGGGTAGAGGTTATAGTGGGGTAGAGGAGGTAGTAGGTTATAGTGGGGTAGAGGTTATAGTGGGGTAGAGGTTATAGTGGGGTAGAGGTTATAGTGGGGTTATAGAGGTAGAGGTTATAGTGGGGTAGAGGTTAGAGGTTATAGTGGGGTAGAGGTTATAGTGGGGTAGAGGTTATAGTGGGGTAGAGGTTATAGTGGGGTAGAGGTTATAGTCAGGTAGAGGTTATAGTAGGTAGAGGTTATAGTGAGGTTATAGTGGGGTAGAGGTAGAGGTTATAGTGGGGTAGAGGTTATAGTGGGGTAGAGGTAGAGGTTATAGGTTATAGTGGGGTAGAGGTTATAGTGGGGTAGAGGTTATAGTGGGGTAGAGGTTATAGTAGAGGTTATAGTGGGGTAGAGGTTATAGTGGGGTAGTTATAGGTAGAGGTTATAGTGGGGTAGAGGTTATAGTGGGGTAGAGGTTATAGTGGGGTAGAGGTTATAGTGGGGTAGTTATAGTGGGGTAAATGTTATAGTGGGGTAGAGGTTATAGTGGGGTAGTAGGTTATAGTGGGGTAGAGGTTATAGTGTAGGGTAGAGGTTATAGTGGGGTAGAGGTTATAGTGGGGTAGAGGTAGAGGTTATAGTGGGGTAGAGGTAGAGGTTATAGTAGGGTTATAGTAGTAGGGGTTATAGTGGGGTAGAGGTTATAGTGGGGTAGAGGTAGAGGTTATAGTGGGGGGGTAGAGGTTATAGTGGGGTAGGGTTATAGTGGGGTAGAGGTTATAGTGGGGTAGAGGTAGAGGTTATAGTGGGGTAGAGGTTATAGTGGGGGAGGTAGAGGTTATAGTGGGGTAGAGTTATAGAGGTAGAGGTTATAGTGGGGTAGAGGTTATAGTGGGGTAGAGGTAGAGGTTATAGTGGGGTAGAGGTAGAGGTTATAGTGGGGTAGAGGTTATAGTAGAGGTTATAGTGGGGTAGAGGTAGAGGTTATAGTGGGGTTATAGTGGGGTAGAGGTTATAGTGGGGTTATAGAGGTAGAGGTTATAGTGGGGTAGAGGTTAGTAGTGGGGTGGGGTAGAGGTTATAGTGGGGTAGGTAGAGGTAGAGGTTTAGTAGTAGAGGTTTAGTGGGGGTTAGAGGTTATAGTGGGGTAGAGGTAGAGGTTATAGTGGGGTAGGGTAGGGTAGAGGTTATAGTGGGGTAGAGGTTATAGTGGGGTAGAGGTTATAGTGGGGTAGAGGTAGTGGGGTAGAGGTTATAGTGGGGGAGGTTATAGTGGGGTAGAGGTTATAGTGGGGTAGAGGTTATAGTGGGGTAGAGGTTATAGTGGGGTAGAGGTTATAGTGGGGTAGAGGTAGAGGTTATAGTGGGGTAGTAGAGGTTATAGTGGGGGGGTAGAGGTTATAGTGGGGTAGAGGTTATAGTGGGGGGTAGAGGTTATAGTGTAGGGTAGAGGTAGAGGTTATAGTGGGGTAGAGGTTATAGTGGGGTTAGGTTAGTGGGGTAGAGGTAGAGGTTATAGTGGGGTAGAGGTTATAGTGGGGTAGAGGTTATAGTGGGGTAGAGGTAGAGGTTATAGTGGGGTAGAGGTTATAGTGGGGTAGAGGTTATAGTGGGGTAGAGGTAGAGGTTATAGTGGGGTAGAGGTTATAGTGGGGTAGGGAGGTTATAGTGGGGTAGAGGTTATAGTGGGGGAGGTTATAGTGGGGTAGAGGTTATAGTGGGGTAGAGGTTATAGTGGGGTAGAGGTTATAGTGGGGTAGAGGTAGAGGTTATAGTGGGGTAGAGGTTATAGTGGGGTTATAGAGGTAGAGGTTATAGTGGGGTAGAGGTTATAGTGGGGTAGAGGTTATAGTGGGGTATAGTGGGGTAGTAGAGGTTATAGTGGGGTAGAGGTTATAGTGGGGTAGAGGTTATAGTGGGGTAGAGGTAGAGGTTATAGTGGGGTAGAGGTTATAGTGGGGTAGAGGTAGAGGTTATAGTGGGGTAGAGGTAGGTTATAGTGGGGTAGAGGTTATAGTGTTATAGAGGTTATAGTGGGGTAGAGGTTATAGTGGGGTAGGGTTATAGTGGGGTAGAGGTTATAGTGGGGTAGTTATAGGTAGAGGTTATAGTGGGTTATAGTGGGGTAGAGGTAGAGGTTATAGTGGGGTAGAGTTATAGTGGGGTTATAGTGTAGGGTAGAGGTTATAGTGGGGTAGAGGTTATAGTGGGGTAGTAGGTTATAGTGGGGTAGAGGTTATAGTGAGGTAGAGGTTATAGTGGGGTAGAGGTTATAGTGAGGTAGAGGTTATAGTGGGGTAGAGGTTATAGTGGGGTAGAGGTTATAGTGGGGTAGAGGTTATAGTGGGGGTAGAGGTTATAGGTAGGGTTATAGTGGGGTAGAGGTTATAGTGGGGTGGGAGGTAGAGGTTATAGTGGGGTAGAGGTTATAGTGGGGGGGTAGAGGTTATAGTGGGGGTAGGTTATAGTGGGGTAGGTTATAGTGGAGGTTATAGAGGTAGAGGTTATAGTGGGGTAGAGGAGGTTATAGTGGGGTAGAGGTAGAGGTTATAGTGGGGTTATAGTGGGGTAGAGGTTATAGTGGGGTAGAGGTTATAGTGGGGTAGTAGAGGTTATAGTGGGGTAGAGGTTATAGTGGGGTAGAGGTTATAGTGGGGTAGAGGTAGAGGTTATAGTGGGGTAGAGGTTATAGTGGGGTAGTTATAGTGGGGTAGAGGTTATAGTGGGGTACAGGTTATAGTGGGGTAGAGGTTATAGTGGGGTAGAGGTTATAGTGGGGTAGAGGTTATAGTGGGGTAGAGGTTATAGTGGGGTAGAGGTAGAGGTTATAGTGGGGTAGAGGTTATAGTGGAGGTAGAGGTTATAGTGGGGTAGAGGTTATAGTGGGGTAGAGGTTATAGTGGGGGGTAGGTTATAGGTTATAGTGGGGTAGAGGTAGAGGTTATAGTGGGGAGGTTATAGTGGGGTAGAGGTTATAGTGGGGTAGAGGTTATAGTGGGGTAGAGGTAGAGGTTATAGTGGGGTTATAGTGAGGTAGAGGTTATAGTGGGGTAGAGGTTATAGTGGGGTAGAGGTTATAGTAGAGGTAGAGGTAGAGGTTATAGTGGGGTAGAGGTAGAGGTTATAGTGGGGTAGAGGTTATAGTGGGGTAGAGTTATAGTAGAGGTTATAGTGGGGGTAGAGGTTATAGTGGGGTAGAGGTTATAGTGGGGTAGAGGTAGAGGTTATAGTGGGGTAGAGGTTATAGTGGGGTGGGGTTATAGTGAGGTAGAGGTTATAGTGGGGTAGAGGTTATAGTGGGGTAGAGGTTATTATAGTGGGGTAGAGGTAGAGGTTATAGTAGGTAGAGGTTATAGGTAGAGGTAGAGGTTATAGTGGGGTAGAGGTAGAGGTTATAGTGGGGTAGAGGTTATAGTCAGGTAGAGGTTATAGTGAGGTAGAGGTTATAGTGGGGTAGAGGTAGAGGTTATAGTGGGGTAGAGGTTATAGTGAGGTAGAGGTTATAGTGGGGTAGAGGTTATAGTAGGGTAAATGTTATAGTGGGGTAGAGGTAGAGGTTATAGTGGGGTAGAGGTTATAGTGAGGTAGAGGTTATAGTGGGGTAGAGGTTATAGTGGGGTGAGGTAGAGGTTATAGTGGGGTATAGAGGTTATAGTGGGGTAGAGGTTATAGTGGGGTAGAGGTTATAGGGGTAGAGGTTATAGTGGGGTAGAGGTAGAGGTTATAGTGGGGTAGAGGTTATAGTGGGGTTATAGTGGGGTAGAGGTTATAGTGGGGTAGGGTAGAGGTTATAGTGGGGTAGAGGTTATAGTGGGGTAGAGGTAGAGGGTAGAGGTTATAGTGGGGTAGAGGTTATAGTGGGGTAGAGGGTTATAGTAGTATAGGTAGAGGTTATAGTGAGGTAGAGGTTATAGTGGGGTAGAGGTTATAGTGGGGTGAGGGTAGAGGTAGAGGTTATAGTGGGGTTAGGTTATAGTGGGGTAGAGTTATAGGTTATAGTGGGGGGGTAGAGGTAGAGGTTATAGTGGGGTAGAGGTTATAGTGGGGTAGAGGTAGAGGTTATAGTGGGGTAGAGGTTATAGTGGGGTAGAGGTTATAGTGGGGTAGAGGTTATAGTGGGGTAGAGGTTATAGTGAGGTAGAGGTTATAGTGGGGTAGAGGTTATAGTGAGGTAGAGGTTATAGTGGGGTAGAGGTAGAGGTTATAGTGGGGTGGGGAGGTTATAGTGGAGGTAGAGGTTATAGTGGGGTAGAGGTTATAGTGGGGTAGGGTAGAGGTTAGAGGTAGAGGTTATAGTGGGGGGTAGAGGTTATAGTGGGGTAGAGGTTATAGTGGGGGGTTATAGGTAGTAGGTTATAGTGGGGTAGAGGTTATAGTAGAGTTATAGTTATAGTGGGGTTATAGGTAGGGGTTATAGTGGGGTAGAGGTTATAGTGGGGTTATAGTGAGGTAGAGGTTATAGTGGGGTAGAGGTTATAGTGGGGTAGAGGTTATAGTGGGGTAGAGGTAGAGGTTATAGTGGGGTTATAGTGGGGTAGAGGTTATAGTGGGGGGGTAGAGGTTATAGTGGGGTAGTGGGGGTTATAGTGGGGGGGTAGAGGTTATAGTGGGGTAGAGGTAGAGGTTATAGTGGGGTAGAGGTTATAGTGGGGTAGAGGTTATAGTGGGGTAGAGGTTATAGTGGGGTAGAGGTAGAGGTTATAGTGGGGTAGAGGTTATAGTGGGGTAGGGGTAGAGGTTATAGTGGGGTGGGGTAGAGGTAGAGGTTATAGTGGGGTAGAGGTTATAGTGGGGTAGAGGTTATAGTGGGGTAGAGGTTATTATAGTGGGTTATAGTGGGGGTAGAGGTTATAGTGGGGTAGAGGTTATAGTGGGGTAGAGGTTATAGTGGGGTAGAGGTTATAGTGGGGTAGAGGTTATAGTGGGGTAGAGTAGAGGTTATAGTGGGGTAGAGGTTATAGTGGGGTAGAGGTAGAGGTTATAGTGGGGTAGAGGTTATAGTGGGGTAGAGGTTATAGTGGGGTAGAGGTTATAGTGGGGTGGGGTAGAGGTTATAGTGGGGTAGAGGTTATAGTGGGGTAGAGGTTATAGTGGGGTAGAGGTTATAGTGGGGTAGAGGTTATAGTGGGGTAGAGGTTATAGTGGGGTAGAGGTTATAGTGGGGTAGTTATAGTGGGGTAGAGGTTATAGTGGGGTAGAGGTTATAGTGGGGTAGAGGTTATAGTGGGGTAGAGGTAGAGGTTATAGTGGGGTAGAGGTTATAGTGGGGTAGAGGTTATAGGGGTTATAGTGGGGTAGAGGTTATAGTGGGGTAGAGGTTATAGTGGGGGTAGAGGTTATAGTAGGGTTATAGTGGGGTAGAGGTTATAGTGGGGGGAGGTTATAGTGGGGTAGGTAGAGGTTATAGTGGGGTAGAGGTTATAGTAGAGGTTATAGTGAGGTAGAGGTTATAGTGGGGTAGAGGTTATAGTTATAGGGGTAGAGGTAGAGGTTATAGTGAGGTAGAGGTTATAGTGGGGTTAGAGGTTATAGTGAGGTAGAGGTTATAGTGGGGTGGAGGTTATAGTGGGGTAGAGGTAGAGGTTAGGTTATAGTGGGGTAGAGGTTATAGTGGGGTTATAGAGGTAGAGGTTATAGTGGGGTAGAGGTTATAGTGGGGTAGAGGTAGAGGTTATAGTGGGGTAGAGGTTATAGTGGGGTAGAGGTTATAGTGGGGTAGAGGTAGAGGTTAGGGTAGAGGTTATAGTGGGGGGTAGAGGTTATAGTGGGGTAGAGGTAGAGGTTATAGTGGGGTAGAGGTTATAGTGGGGTAGAGGTTATAGCGGGGGTAGAGGTTATAGTGTGGTAGAGGTTATAGTGAGGTAGAGGTTATAGTGGGGTAGAGGTAGAGGTTATAGTGGGGTAGAGGTTATAGTGGTTATAGGTAGAGGTTATAGTGGGGTAGAGGTAGAGGTTATAGTGGGGTAGAGGTTATAGTGGGGTGAGGTAGAGGTTATAGTGGGGTAGAGGTTATAGTAGGGTAGAGGTTATAGTGGGGTAGGGTAGAGGTTATGGGGTGAGGTAGAGGTTATAGTGGGGTAGAGGTTATAGTGGGGTGGTTATAGGTAGAGGTTATAGTGTGGGGTAGAGGTTATAGTGAGGGTGAGGTAGAGGTTATAGTGGGGTAGAGGTTATAGTGGGGTAGAGGTAGAGGTTATAGTGGGGTAGAGGTTATAGAGGTTATAGTGGGGTAGAGGTTATAGTAGAGGTTATAGGTAGAGGTTATAGTGGGGTAGAGGTAGAGGTTATAGTGGGGTAGAGGTTATAGTGGGGTAGAGGTAGAGGTTATAGTGTAGGGTAGAGGTTATAGTGGGGTAGAGGTTATAGTGGGGGGGTAGAGTTATAGTGGGGTAGAGGTTATAGTGGGGTTATAGGTAGGGGTTATAGTGGGGTAGAGGTTATAGTGGGGTAGAGGTAGAGGTTATAGTGGGGTATAGGTAGAGATTATAGTGGGGTAGAGGTTATAGTGAGGTAGAGGTTATAGTGGGGTAGAGGTAGAGGTTATAGTGGGGTAGAGGTAGAGATTATAGTGGGGTAGAGGTAGAGGTTATAGTGGGGTATAGGTAGAGATTATGGTGGGGTAGAGGGTATAGTGAGGTAGAGGTTATAGTGGGGTATAGGTAGAGATTATAGTGGGGTAGATGTAGATGTTATAGTGGGGTAGAGGTTATAGTGAGGTTGAGGTAGAGGTTATAGTGGGGTAGAGGTAGAGGTTATAGTGGGGTAGAGGTAGAGGTTATAGTGGGGTAGAGGTAGAGGTTATAGTGAGGTAGAGGTTATAGTGGGGTAGAGGTTATAGTGGAGTAGAGGTTATAGTGGGGTAGAGGTTATAGTGGGGTAGAGGTTATAGTGGGGTAGAGGTAGAGGTTATAGTGGGGTAGAGGTTATAGTGGGGTAGAGGTAGAGGTTATAGTGGGGTAGAGGTTATAGTGGGGTAGAGGTAGAGGTTATAGTGAGGTAGAGGTTATAGTGGGGTAGAGGTTATAGTGGGGTAGAGGTTATAGTGGGGTAGAGGTTATAGTGGGGTAGAGGTAGAGGTTAATGTGGGGTAGAGGTAGAGGTTATAGTGAGGTAGAGATAATAGTGGGGTAGAGTTAGAGGTTATAGTGAGGTAGAGGTTATAGTGTGGTAGAGGTAGAGGTTATAGTGAGGTAGAGGTTATAGTGAGGTAGAGGTAGAGGTTATAGTGGGGTAGAGGTAGAGGTTATAGTGGGGTAGAGGTAGAGGTTATAGTGGGGTAGAGGTAGAGGTTATAGTGGGGTAGAGGTAGAGGTTATAGGTAGAGGTTATAGTGGGGTAGAGGTTATAGTGAGGTAGAGGTTATAGTGGGGTAGAGGTAGAGGTTATAGTGAGGTAGAGGTTATAGTGGGGTAGAGGTAGAGGTTATAGTGAGGTAGAGGTTATAGTGGGGTAGAGGTAGAGGTTATAGTGGGGTAGAGGTAGAGGTTATAGTGGGGTAGAGGTTATAGTGGGGTAGAGGTTATAGTGGGGTAGAGGTAGAGGTTATAGTGGGGTAGAGGTTATAGTGGGGTAGAGGTAGAGGTTATAGTGAGGTAGAGGTTATAGTGGGGTAGAGGTTATAGTGAGGTAGAGGTTATAGTGAGGTAGAGGTTATAGTGGGGAGGTAGAGGTTATAGTGGGGTAGAGGTTATAGTGGGGTAGAGGTTATAGTGAGGTAGAGGTTATAGTGGGGTAGAGGTTATAGTGGGGTAGAGGTTATAGTGGGGTAGAGGTAGAGGTTATAGTGAGGTAGAGGTTATAGTGGGGTAGAGGTAGAGGTTATAGTGAGGTAGAGGTTATAGTGGGGTAGAGGTTATAGTGGGGTAGAGGTTATAGTGGGGTACTACTTGTCTGTGAGGCTCCTCCTCTTCTATGTGGCTGTGAGGGTCCTCCTCCTTTGAGATGCTGTAAGGCTCCTTTTCCTCTATGTGGCTGTGAGGCTACTCCTCCTCTATGTGGCTGTGAGATCCTCCTCCACCGTTTCTGTGAGGCTCCTCCTCCTCTATGCGGCTATGAGGCTCCTCCTCCTCTATGTGGCTGTGAAGCTCGTCCTCCTCTATCTGGCTGTGAGGCTCTTCTTCCACCGTTTCTGTGAGGCTCCTCCTCCTCTATGTGGCAATGAGGCTCCTCCTCCTCTATGTGGCTGTGAGGCTCCTCCTCTTCCTCCTAGTGTTGCTTTGAGGCTCCTCCTCTATGTGGCTGTGAGGCTCCTCCTCCCTCCTCCTCCTCTATGTGGCTGTGAGGCTCCTCCTCCCCTATGTGGCTGTGAGGCTCCTCCTCCTCTATCTGGTTGTGAGGCTCCTCCTCCACCGTTTCTGTTAGGCTCCCCCTTTAACATGACATTGTAACATTCTATGGTCCCGATGTTAGCATTTCCATTAACACAACGTGGGAATAGAATCCATTTTCTATTATTTAAATCATGTTATGTATCTGAATGTCCAGCCTGGTTGCCAGTTGTTTTAGATAACATTCCACTCCTTGTCATTGAGTAGGCCTACAAGGAGTGGAATGTTTTCTAAACAGACTGGCAACCAGGCTGGTCTATTGAATGTCTAGAGTTGGCTCAACTCACTAAAAACACTATATGACTCTGGAGATATCTAGGTTAGCACAATGTATCATTGGACATGATTGTTTATTTTATTTTTAATAAGAAATCATTTAGCTTACTGAACAGTGATTGCCTGGTAACATTTATACTGAACAAAAACATAAACGCAAAGTGTTGGTCACATGTTTCATGAGCTGAAATAAAAGATCCCAGAAATGTTCCATTATGAACAAAAAGCTTATTTGTCTAATTTGTTGACATCCCTGTTAGTGAGCATTTCTGCTTTGCCAAGATAATCCATCTACCTGACAGGTGTGGCATATCAAGAAGCTGATTAAACACCATGATCATTACACAGGTGCACCTTGTGCTGGGGAAAATAAAAGGCCACTCTAAAATATGCAGTTTTCTCACACAACACAATGCCACAGATGTCTCAAGATTTGAGAGAGCGTGTAATTGGCATGCTGACTGTAGGAATGTCCACCAGAGCTGGTGCCAGAGAATTTCATGTTAATTTCTCTACCATAAGCAGCTTCCAACGTCGTTTTAGAGAATTTGTCAGTACGTCAAACCAGACTCATAACCTGAAGACCCCGTTTACCCATAGGGGGAGCGAGGCCCAGCCAATCAGAACAAGTTTTCCCCACAAAAAGGGCTTTATTACAGATATAAATACTCCTCAGTTTTATCAGGTGGCTGGTCGTCAGGTGTCCAGGTGTCTGGTCGTCAGGTGTCCAGGTGTCTGGTTGTCAGGTGTCCAGGTGGCTGGTCTCAGACGATTCTGCAGGTTTAGAAGCCAGATGTGGAGGTCCTGGGCTGGTATGGGTAAACGGGTTCTTCGGATTGTGAGTCTGGTTTGACGTACAGACAAATTCTCTAAAACGACGTCGGAAGCGGCTTATGGTAGAGAAATGAACATTCAACGGCTACGTGCCCAGTCACGTGAAATCCATAGATTAGGGCCTAATGAATTTATTATAAAATTGACTGATTTCCTTCTATGAACGCTGCACCTTGGTCCTCCTCTCTTTCTCCAGATGACAATCGTTACAGGTTCTGTGGTTCTACAGGTTCTGTGTATTTAAACAGGACTGTACTTCTAGTATGTAAGTCTATGTGACAGTCAGCAGATAAATCATATCCATTGAGTAAGTAAAGTGTACTGTAATGACTGCTGACATTTTTAAAGGATGGAACTAAACATTGCTTATATCTAACTGCATTATTCATTCATTTCAATGTATTTAAGCACATTTCTTTTTATACTGTATTTTGTTATTAAGTATATATTTACAATATTATTTTTTATGACCTTTTATTAAATATTTGTGAATTATTTTTTTAAGTGTACTGCACTCTTGAGAGCTTGTAAGTAAACATTTCACTGTCACCATTTGCACCCTTTATCCGATGAACGTGACGAAATAAACTGTGATTTGATTAGTTTGGTATTGATGCATACGGCTGGATCTACACATCACATGGCATGGAATGTGGTCGACATGAGACCACACAGTGTGCTCTGTAAGGTCCATTATAAATGATGGCCTATATTTCCCCTCCTACTAATAAACCACAGTGTTCTCTCTAAGGTCCATTATAAATGATGGCCTATATTTCCCCTCCTACA
Organism: Oncorhynchus tshawytscha; assembly: GCF_018296145.1. Taxonomy (NCBI): domain Eukaryota; kingdom Metazoa; phylum Chordata; class Actinopteri; order Salmoniformes; family Salmonidae; genus Oncorhynchus; species Oncorhynchus tshawytscha. Next base: position 43,099,729 of record NC_056450.1, read on the forward strand.
AATAAACCACAGTGTGCTCTGTAAGGTGCATTATAAATGATGGCCTATATTTCCCCTCCTACAAATAAACCACAGTGTTCTCTCTAAGGTGCATTATAAATGATGGCCTATATTTCCCCTCCTACTAATAAACCACAGTGTTCTCTCTAAGGTCCATTATAAATGATGGCCTATATTTCCCCTCCTACAAATAAACCACAGTGTTCTCTCTAAGGTGCATTATAAATGATGGCCTATATTTCCCCTCCTACTAATAAACCACAGTGTGCTCTGTAAGGTCCATTATAAATGATGGCCTATATTTCCCCTCCTACTAATAAACCACATTGTTCTCTCTAAGGTCCATTGTGAACGAGAGCCCCCTACAAATAAACCACGGTGTTCTCTCTAAGGTCCATTATGAACTAGAGCCCCCCTACAAATAAACCAGTGTTCTCTCTAAGGTCCATTATGAACTAGAGCCCCCCTACAAATAAACCAGTGTTCTCTCTAAGGTCCATTATGAACTAGAGCCCCCTACAAATAAACCAGTGTTCTCTCTAAGGTCCATTATGAACTAGAGCCCCCTACAAATAAACCACGGTGTTCTCTCTAAGGTCCATTATGAACTAGAGCCCCCTACAAATAAACCAGTGTTCTTCTAAGGTCCATTATGAACTAGAGCCCCTACAAATAAACCAGTGTTCTCTCTAAGGTCCATTATGAACTAGAGCCCCCTACAAATAAACCACGGTGTTCTCTCTAAGGTCCATTATGAACTAGAGCCCCCTACAAATAAACCAGTGTTCTCTCTAAGGTCCATTATGAACTAGAGCCCCCTACAAATAAACCAGTGTTCTCTCTAAGGTCCATTATGAACTAGAGCCCCCCTACAAATAAACCAGTGTTCTTCTAAGGTCCATTATGAACTAGAGCCCCCTACAAATAAACCAGTGTTCTCTCTAAGGTCCATTATGAACTAGATTTCCCCCCCTACAAATAAACCAGTGTTCTCTCTAAGGTCCATTATGAACTAGAGCCCCCTACAAAGAAACCAGTGTTCTCTCTAAGGTCCATTATGAACTAGAGCCCCCTACAAATAAACCAGTGTTCTCTCTAAGGTCCATTATGAACTAGAGCCCCCTACAAAGAAACCAGTGTTCTCTCTAAGGTCCATTATGAACTAGAGCCCCCTACAAATAAACCAGTGTTCTCTCTAAGGTCCATTGTGAACGAGAGCCCCCTACAAATAAACCACAGTGTTCTCTCTAAGGTCCATTATGAACTAGAGCCCCCTACAAATAAACCACAGTGTTCTCTCTAAGGTCCATTATGAACTAGAGCCCCCCTACAAATAAACCAGTGTTCTCTCTAAGGTCCATTGTGAACGAGAGCCCCCCTACAAATAAACCACAGTGTTCTCTCTAAGGTCCATTATAAATGATGGCCTATATTTCCCCCCCTACAAATAAACCACACAGTTGTTTGCTTATGTTTTATTTGTCATCAGATATAAAAATCAATGAATTGATGTCTGTATGATACAGCGTTTAACTGCTACCTATGAACACAACATGTGGACACTCTTGGTATCGGAAAAAAGCAACAAGTCATTTTCAATGTGTGTCATGTCAACACAAACGATTACTTGAACTTGAACATGGAAATATATTGTTATTATTATCCGTAAGATAGACTGACTGAAAAGTAGAATTAGTTTAGGACTATGCACTATAGTTGACCCAGTTTGTCTATGGTTAACAAGCATTTCGCTACACTCGCATTAACATCTGCTAACCATGTGTATGTGACAAATAAAATTTGATTTGAATGACAGGCCAGAATAACGGCTATGTATTTACAGCAAAGTCTATAGGCTACATCACTGTTAAAGCCCCATAGTTTCACTACAGTGGAGGCTACCTGCCCTCACTACAGTGGAGGCTACCTGCCCTCACTACAGTGGAGGCTACCTGCCCTCACTACAGTGTAGGCTACCTGCCCTCACTACAGTGTAGGCTACCTGCCCTCACTACAGTGGAGGCTACCTGCCCTCACTACAGTGTAGGGCCCTCACTACAGTGGAGGCTACCTGCCCTCACTACAGTGGAGGCTACCTGCCCTCACTACAGTGGAGGCTACCTGCCCTCACTACAGTGTAGGCTACCTGCCCTCACTACAGTGTAGGCTACCTGCCCTCACTACAGTGGAGGCTACCTGCCCTCACTACAGTGGAGGCTACCTGCCCTCACTACAGTGGAGGCTACCTGCCCTCACTACAGTGTAGGCTACCTGCCCTCACTACAGTGGAGGCTACCTGCCCTCACTACAGTGGAGGCTACCTGCCCTCACTACAGTGTAGGCTACCTGCCCTCACTACAGTGTAGGCTACCTGCCCTCACTACAGTGGAGGCTACCTGCCCTCACTACAGTGTAGGCTACCTGCCCTCACTACACAGTGGAGGCTACCTGCCCTCACTACAGTGTAGGCTACCTGCCCTCACTACAGTGGAGGCTACCTGCCCTCACTACAGTGTAGGCTACCTGCCCTCACTACAGTGGAGGCTACCTGCCCTCACTACAGTGGAGGCTACCTGCCCTCACTACAGTGGAGGCTACCTGCCCACACTACAGTGTAGGCTACCTGCCCTCACTACAGTGTAGGCTACCTGCCCTCACTACAGTGGAGGCTACCTGCCCTCACTACAGTGGAGGCTACCTGCCCTCACTACAGTGTAGGCTACCTGCCCTCACTACAGTGGAGGCTACCTGCCCTCACTACAGTGGAGGCTACCTGCCCTCACTACAGTGGAGGCTACCTGCCCTCACTACAGTGTAGGCTACCTGCCCTCACTACAGTGGAGGCTACCTGCCCTCACTACAGTGGAGGCTACCTGCCCTCACTACAGTGGAGGCTGCCCTCACCAGTGGAGGCTACCTGCCCACACACTACAGTGGAGGCTACCTGCCCTCACTACAGTGTAGGCTACCTGCCCTCACTACAGTGGAGGCTACCTGCCCTCACACAGTACAGTACAGTGGAGGCTACCTGCCCTCACTACAGTGGAGGCTACCTGCCCTCACTACAGTGGAGGCTACCTGCCCTCACTACAGTGTAGGCTACCTGCCTTCTCACTACAGTGGAGGCTACCTGCCCTCACTACAGTGGAGGCTACCTGCCCTCACTACAGTGGAGGCTACCTGCCCTCACTACAGTGGAGGCTACCTGCCCTCACTACAGTGTAGGCTACCTGCCCTCACTACAGTGGAGGCTACCTGCCCTCACTACAGTGGAGGCTACCTGCCCTCACTACAGTGTACAGGCTACCTGCCCTCACTACAGTGTAGGCTACCTGCCCTCACTACAGTGTAGGCTACCTGCCCACACTACAGTGGAGGCTACCTGCCCTCACTACAGTGGAGGCTACCTGCCCACACTACAGTGGAGGCTACCTGCCCTCACTCCAGTGTAGGCTACCTGCCCTCACTACAGTGTAGGCTACCTGCCCTCACTCACTCACAGTGTAGGCTACCAGTGCCCTCACTACAGTGGAGGCTACCTGCCCTCACTACAGTGGAGGCTACCTGCCCTCACTACAGTGGAGGCTACCTGCCCTCACTACAGTGGAGGCTACCTGCCCTCACTACAGTGGAGGCTACCTGCCCTCACTCACAGTGTAGGCTACCTGCCCTCACTACAGTGTAGGCTACCTGCCCTCACTACAGTGGAGGCAGTACCTGCCCTCACTACAGTGTAGGCTACCTGCCCTCACTACAGTGGAGGCTACCTGCCCTCACTACAGTACAGTGAGGCTACCTGCCCTCACTACAGTGTAGGCTACCTGCCCTCACTACAGTGGAGGCTACCTGCCCTCACTACAGTGGAGGCTACCTGCCCTCACTACAGTGGAGGCTACCTGCCCTCACTACAGTGGAGGCTACCTGCCCTCACTACAGTGGAGGCTACCTGCCTTCTCAGGACACCAGGGGGAGACAATTGTCCATAAAAAAGAAATACTCCCCTCCAAACCTGGCCAGAATCCATATGATTCCATATTATTTATTCCATGTTATATATTCCATGTTAAATATTAAATATTTAAGTCATACCATGGCAACAATGATAATCACCTAATGTAGATTCAAGCAAACATAAATAATATGATCATAGTTTATTTTTGAATGGCATCAATATTATCATACCATATTGTATCCACTATCCACTAAGCCTGTAGGAAATTACATTCCTGCCGGTCTACATTCTAGCATCTTTTTGAACGCTTTCCTGAAGCTGTCATCCAGAAAGGCGTAAAGAAAAGGGTTCAGACAAGAGTTTGCGTAGCTGAGGCTGGTGATGAAGTAGGACAACCCGATGAGCAGCGGAGTGGTCCTCAGGTCGGTGGTGAGAGCCACTATGGTGCTGAGGTGAAACCCCGTCCAACAGAACAGACACACCGCTAAGACTATAAACACCATAATAGTTACTTTCTTTTTAGCCTTGTCCAGCGCTTTGGCGTTGGAGTTGAGGCGCATGTTCCGTAGTTTGTACAGCATCATGGTGTAGAGAATACAGATGGTCGACACCGGGATGGCAAAGCCGAGGATCAGGGTGTATATCCGGCTCGCCTTGAACCACAAACTCTCCGGGCTCGGGAAGCTGAGGACGCAGCTTTTCCGGTCCAAGTCATCGGGACTAATGTAGACCCCGGCGAATACAGTGAAAGGCATCACGATAAGAATCACGAGGATCCAGACGCACAGGCTCACTATCTTGGCCGCGCGGTACGTGCGGTACGGCATACGCTTGGAACGCACCGTCGCCAGAACGACCAGATAACGGTCCACACTCATGACCGTCAGGAAGTAGATACTGGAGAAGATGTTATAGTGGTCTATGCTCAGGATGACCTTACACAGCACCTCTCCTAAGGGCCAGTAGTGGAGCAGGTGCTCGGCGATGTTGATGGGTAGGACCAGGGTAAACAGGTCGTCGGCTATCGCCAAGTTTAGGATAAACATATTGGTCACCGTCTTCATTTTAGGCGCTTTGAGGATAACGTAGATAACGGCCGTGTTCCCCGTTAAACCCACGGCGCATATTACCGAATAGATCACAGGCAGGACTATGTAGAGGTCCGCGTAAAAGTAGAACTCTGATTGGGGCGTGCAGTTCAGATCTGTCCGGTTAGTCGCGCTCATATAATAGTAGTCCGTGGATTCGTTACACAACACCGGAAATACCCTGCGGCTGTTCGAGATAGATATATTCTCCATCTTCTAAGTCTTCTAATGTTTATTGCAAGTAAGAATAGAGGAAAGCACGTCGTTCAGGATGCATGTTTGTTTAGAGGTAAAACAGGCAGTGGTGAAGTGTCATTTTGGCTCTTGTGTAGGTCGGCTCTGTCTGATTTTACGCATGCATTCCGCATCACGAAATCTATGGAGAGCAGAAATATGGAATACAAATGAAAAGCAGTACATCACAACAAACCTCTTCTGCTGTTAATAGTTCATTCACAACACATTATATCATAATTTAACCCACATCTATCACAATGGATTGGATAAACACAACACCCACCTATACGATTAGACCCACTTGGCACAGACGTCAATTCAACGTATATTCCCAGCCAGCTCCACGTTGGTTCAAAGTAATTGAATTCAAAATGATGTAGAAGCAACGTTGATTCAACCAGTGTGTGCCCGGTGGTGACGCACTGTTTGAGTTATAACCTGCAATAGGACCACAATTACAAATGTTATTTTAAACTGAGAGTGCAGAAATGTATTTCTTTTCCAGACCATACACATGCCATATCTCGTGGGCAATCATGCTTGTGTCATGTTTGTGCCACAATCAAAAGTAACAAAAACAATAGCTCAATTAGGGACTTACCGTGCTCGTGGAGGCTCGCTCCTTTTCCTTTCTGTCTTCTGTGCTGCGGTGAGCAGCAGCAGCAGCAGCGAACTGGAGATGTCCACGTCCCAACCAGTTGGACCGGAGGAAAACACAGACGGGTGACGTCAGTCCACAGCACAGCGCGCAGTGAGGCACGAGACACTCAGCTTGCTGTAGGTACCCAGAAGTGTTGCTATACTTCCTGTCCTGTAGTGAGGAATAGCCAAGTGATGATATTACTCCTCTGCATAGACACTTGGTGTATTTATTGTAAAGCGTAACTGTTGGCATGTTGCTGTGTGGTATGGCTGCTATGAGTGATTATCTTTTTTCTGTATGGATGGAGATCCTAGAGGTTGTTATTGCTCCTGGACTCTAAGTGTATCTGGGCAATATAATGTTATATTGATTGCCTTGGTGTTGTTACAGTGTGAACATTACAGTGTGAACATCACAGGTGTCTATGATGGGAACATTACAGTGGTCTATGATAGGAACATTACAGTGGTCTGTGATGGGGACATTACAGTGGTCTGTGATGGGAGGACACTTTTCATAACCCCTCTGTAATATAGACTTATACATAATTTATATCTGTTAGTTACGGTACATGGCCTCAGACCTCTGGTGTTTCTGAGTTAGGGTGGTCTCTGTTTGGCTTGGTTGAAACAAAGTTAATTCTAGGCTGTAGCTCAGTGGGCTAACACATTCTTGTGGGATTTAGCTCAGTGGGCTAACACAGTCTTGTGGGTCACAGATGAGCCAGAGCCACTTGGGTGGTCAGACCCTCAACCATTGATAATTCTAACCATTTGAGATGCTTCACGTGAATTCCGGGCTCTCTCTCTTTCTCTCAATTTGTGTCAAGCAAAGTTTGAGCCGCTTAGAAACCACTAGGAATGAACTTTCTTAGTGAAGTTTTACCTTCTTTTTCCCAAAGGTATTTTCATGTTTCCCCTAAATATTCCTATAATGTTTCCATTCCTCCCTGGCTTTCATCTCCAATCTCCTCCTTTACCTCTGTGACTGTCAACTCAAATCCACTTTTCTACAATATAGTTCACTTTTTCAATTACCTCTTCCCCCTCTCCTCCCCTCATCCTCTCCTCCTCCTCCCCTCATCTTCGCTTCCTCACCTCCTCTCATTTAATAGATTCATTCTGCATCCATAACGAGGCATCCACGTGTAGTGGGTGGCTAAGTGCTCTGCTACTGCCTTCCTAAGACCTAGAAGTACTGTTACCCAGGATACTGTACCAAGGATTCTCTTCAGCAGTACTGTGACCCAGGATAGTTACCCAGGATTCTCTTCAGCAGTACTGTTACCCAGGATACTGTTACCCAGGATACTGTTACCCAGGATACTGTTACCCAGAATTCTCTTCATGAGTACTGTTACCCAGGGTACTGTTACCCAGGATTATTTTCAGCAATACTGTTACCCAGGATACTGTTACCCAGGATACTGTTACCCAGGATACTGTTACCCAGAATTCTCTTCATGAGTACTGTTACCCAGGGTACTGTTACCCAGGATTATTTTCAGCAATACTGTTACCCAGGATACTGTTACCCAGGAAACTGTTACCCATGATTTTTTTCAGCAGTATTGTTACCCAGGATACTGTTACCCAGGATACTGTTACCCAGGATACTGTTACCCAGGATAGTTACCCAGGATTCTCTTCAGCAGTACTGTTACCCAGGATACTGTTACCCAGGATTCTTTTCAGCAGTACTGTTACCCAGGATACTGTTACCCAGGATACTGTTACCCAGGATACTGATCCTCAGGATTCTTTTCAGCAGTACTGTTACCCAGGATACTGTTACCCAGGAAATTGTTACCCAGGATTTTTTTCAGCAGTACTGTTACCCAGGATACTGTTACCCAGGATAGTATACTTCTACTATAGTAGTGTAGTGTACCATAGTGATGTGGTATTTACTATAGTAGTGTAGTATAACATAGTGATGTGGTATTTACTATAGTAGTGTAGTGGACCATATTGATGTGGTATTTACTATAGTAGTGTAGTATACCATAGTGATGTGGTATTTACTATAGTAGTGTAGTGTATACCATAGTGATGTGGTATTTACTATAGTAGTGTAGTGTACCATAGTGATGTGGTATTTACTATAGTAGTGTAGTGTACCATAGTGATGTGGTATTTACTACCATAGTGAGTATTTACTATAGTAGTGTAGTTACCATAGTGATGTGGTATTTACTATAGTAGTGTAGTGGACCATAGTGATGTGGTATTTACTATAGTAGTGTAGTGGTACCATAGTGATGTGGTATTTACTATAGTAGTGTAGTGTACCATAGTGATGTGGTATTTACTATAGTGTAGTGTACCAGTGTAGTATTTACCATAGTGATGTGGTATTTACTATAGTAGTGTAGTGTATACCATAGTGATGTGGTATTTTACCATAGTGATGTGGTATTTACTATAGTAGTCTAGTAGACCATTGTGATGTGGTATTTACTATAGTAGTGTAGTGTAGTGTACCATAGTGATGTGGTATTTACTATAGTAGTGTAGTGTACCATAGTGATGTGGTATTTACTATAGTAGTCTAGTAGACCATTGTGATGTGGTATTTACTATAGTAGTGTAGTGTAGTGTACCATAGTGATGTGGTATTTACTATAGTAGTGTAGTGGACCATGGTGATGTGGTATTTACTATAGTGAGTAGTGTAGTGTAGTTACCATAGTGATGTGGTATTTACTATAGTAGTGTAGTGGACCATATTGATGTGGTATTTACTATAGTAGTGTAGTATACCATAGTGATGTGGTATTTACTATAGTAGTGTAGTGTACCATAGTGATGTGGTATTTACTATAGTAGTGTAGTATACCATAGTGATGTGGTATTTACTATAGTAGTGTAGTATACCATAGTGATGTGGTATTTACTATAGTAGTGTAGTGTAGTGTACCATAGTGATGTGGTATTTACTATAGTAGTGTAGTGGACCATAGTGATGTGGTATTTACTATAGTAGTGTAGTGTAGTAGACCATAGTGATGTGGTATTTACTATAGTAGTGTAGTATACCATAGTGATGTGGTATTTACTAGTAGTGTAGTGTAGTTAGACCATAGTGATGTGGTATTTACTATAGTAGTGTAGTATACCATAGTGATGTGGTATTTACTATAGTAGTGTAGTGTACCATAGTGATGTGGTATTTACTATAGTAGAGTAGTGTAGTGGACCATAGTGATGTGGTATTTACTATAGTAGTGTAGTGGACCATAGTGATGTGGTATTTACTATAGTGTAGTGTAGTACCATAGTGATGTGGTATTTACTATAGTAGTGTAGTATACCATAGTGATGTGGTATTTACTATAGTAGTGTAGTATAACCATAGTGATGTGGTATTTACTATAGTAGTGTAGTAGTGTAGTGACCATAGTGATGTGGTATTTACTATAGTAGTGTAGTATACCATAGTGATGTGGTATTTACTATAGTAGTGTAGTGTAGACCATAGTGATGTGGTATTTACTATAGTAGTGTAGTGGACCATAGTGATGTGGTATTTACTAGAGTAGTGTAGTGGACCATAGTGATGTGGTATTTACTATAGTAGTGTAGTGTAGTGGACCATAGTGATGTGGTATTTACTAGAGTAGTGTAGTGGACCATAGTGATGTGGTATTTACTATAGTAGTGTAGTGTAGTGGACCATAGTGATGTGGTATTTACTATAGTAGTGTAGTGGACCATGGTGATGTGGTATTTACTATAGTAGTGTAGTAGACCATAGTGATGTGGTATTTACTATAGTAGTTACTGGACCATAGTGATGTGGTATTTACTATAGTAGTGTAGTGGACCATAGTGATGTGGTATTTACTATAGTAGTGTAGTGTAGTGGACCATAGTGATGTGGTATTTACTATAGTAGTGTAGTGGACCATAGTGATGTGGTATTTACTATAGTGTAGTGGACCATAGTGATGTGGTATTTACTATAGTAGTGTAGTAGTACCATAGTGATGTGGTATTTACTATAGTAGTGTAGTGGACCATAGTGATGTGGTATTTACTATAGTAGTGTAGTGGACCATAGTGATGTGGTATTTACTATAGTAGTGTAGTGTATTAGACCATAGTGATGTGGTATTTACTATAGTAGTGTAGTATACCATAGTGATGTGGTATTTACTATAGTAGTGTAGTGGACCATAGTGATGTGGTATTTACTATAGTAGTAGTAGTGTAGTGGACCATAGTGATGTGGGTAGTTTACCATAGTGATGTGGTATTTACTATAGTAGTGTGGACCATAGTGATGTGGTATTTACTATAGTAGTGTAGTATACCATAGTGATGTGGTATTTACTATAGTAGTGTAGTGGACCATAGTGATGTGGTATTTACTATAGTAGTGTAGTATAACATAGTGATGTGGTATTTACTATAGTAGTGTAGTGTACCATAGTGATGTGGTATTTACTATAGTAGTGTAGTGTATTAGACCATAGTGATGTGGTATTTACTATAGTAGTGTAGTATACCATAGTGGTGTGGTATTTACTATAGTAGTGTAGTGTATTAGACCATAGTGATATGGTGTTTACTATAGTAGTGTAGTGTAGTGGACCATAGTGATGTGGTATTTACTATAGTAGTGTAGTGGACCATAGTGATGTGGTATTTACTATAGTAGTGTAGTGTAGTGGACCATAGTGATGTGGTATTTACTATAGTAGTGTAGTGGACCATAGTGATGTGGTATTTACTATAGTAGTGTAGTATACCATAGTGATGTGGTATTTACTAGAGTAGTGTAGTGGACCATAGTGATGTGGTATTTACTATAGTAGTGTAGTATACCATAGTGATGTGGTATTTACTAGAGTAGTGTAGTGGACCATAGTGATGTGGTATTTACTATAGTAGTGTAGTGTAGTGGACCATAGTGATGTGGTATTTACTAGAGTAGTGTAGTGGACCATAGTGATGTGGTATTTACTATAGTAGTGTAGTGTAGTGGACCATAGTGATGTGGTATTTACTATAGTAGTGTAGTGGACCATGGTGATGTGGTATTTACTATAGTAGTGTAGTGGACCATAGTGATGTGGTATTTTACTATAGTGTAGTGTAGTGGACCATAGTGATGTGGTATTTACTATAGTAGTGTAGTGGACCATAGTGATGTGGTATTTACTATAGTAGTGTAGTATACCATAGTGATGTGGTATTTACTATAGTAGTGTAGATAACCATAGTGATGTGGTATTTACTATAGTAGTGTATACCATAGTGATGTGGTATTTACTATAGTAGTGTAGTGTATAGACCATAGTGATGTGGTATTTACTATAGTAGTGTAGTATACCATAGTGATGTGGTATTTACTATAGTAGTGTAGTGGACCATAGTGATGTGGTATTTACTATAGTAGTGTAGTGACCATAGTGATGTGGTATTTACTATAGTAGTGTAGTATACCATAGTGATGTGGTATTTACTATAGTAGTGTAGTGCACAACCACCATAGTGATGTGGTATTTACTATAGTAGTGATGTGACCATAGTGATGTGGTATTTACTATAGTAGTGTAGTATACCATAGTGATGTGGTATTTACTATAGTAGTGTAGTGTATTAGACCATAGTGATGTGGTATTTACTATAGTAGTGTAGTGTAGTGGACCATAGTGATGTGGTATTTACTAGAGTAGTGTAGTGGACCATAGTGATGTGGTATTTACTATAGTAGTGTAGTGTAGTGGACCATAGTGATGTGGTATTTACTATAGTAGTGTAGTGGACCATGGTGATGTGGTATTTACTATAGTAGTGTAGTATACCATAGTGATGTGGTATTTACTATAGTAGTGTAGTATAGCATAGTGATGTGGTATTTACTATAGTAGTGTAGTGTATACCATAGTGATGTGGTATTTACTATAGTAGTGTAGTATAGTATGTGGACCATAGTGATGTGGTATTTACTATAGTAGTGTAGTATACCATAGTGGTGTGGTATTTACTATAGTAGTGTAGTGTATTAGACCATAGTGATATGGTGTTTACTATAGTAGTGTAGTGTAGTGGACCAAAGTGATGTGGTATTTACTAGAGTAGTGTAGTGGACCATAGTGATGTGGTATTTACTATAGTAGTGTAGTGTAGTGGACCATAGTGATGTGGTAATTACTATAGTAGTGTAGTGGACCATGGTGATGTGGTATTTACTATAATAGTGTAGTGTAGTGGACCATAGTGATGTGGTATTTACTATAGTAGTGTAGTGGACCATAGTGATGTGGTATTTACTATAGTAGTGTAGTGTATTAGACCATAGTGATGTGGTATTTACTATAGTAGTGTAGTATACCATAGTGATGTGGTATTTACGATAGTAGTGTAGTGTATTAGACCATAGTGATGTGGTATTTACTATAGTAGTGTAGTGGACCATGGTGATGTGGTATTTACTATAGTAGTGTAGTGTAGTGGACCATAGTGATGTGGTATTTACTCTAGTAGTGTAGTGGACCATAGTGATGTGGTATTTACTATAGTAGTGTAGTGTAGTATACCATAGTGATGTGGTATTTACTATAGTAGTGTAGTGTACCATAGTGATGTGATATTTACTATGGTAGTGTAGTGTACCATAGTGATGTGGTATTTACTATATAGTGTAGTGTAGTGGACCATAGTGATGTGGTATTTACTATAGTAGTGTAGTAGACCATAGTGATGTGGTATTTACTATAGTAGTGTATATGTGATGTGGTATTTACTATAGTAGTGTAGTGGACCATAGTGATGTGGTATTTACATAGTGATGTGGTATTTACTATAGTAGTGTAGTATACCATAGTGATGTGGTATTTACTATAGTAGTGTAGTGGACCATAGTGATGTGGTATTTACTATATAGTGTAGTGTAGTGTACCATAGTGATGTGGTATTTACTATAGTAGTGTAGTGGACCATAGTGATGTGGTATTTACTATAGTAGTGTAGTGGACCATAGTGATGTGGTATTTACTATAGTAGTGTAGTGGACCATAGTGATGTGGTATTTACTATAGTAGTGTAGTATTAGACCATAGTGATGTGGTATTTACTATAGTAGTGTAGTTACCATAGTGATGTGGTATTTACTATAGTAGTAGTGTAGTGGACCATAGTGATGTGGTATTTACTATAGTAGTGTAGTGTAGTGACCATAGTGATGTGGTATTTACTATAGTAGTGTAGTAGTGGACCATAGTGATGTGGTATTTACTATAGTAGTGTAGTGTAGACCATAGTGATGTGGTATTTACTATAGTAGTGTAGTATACCATAGTGATGTGGTATTTACTATAGTAGTGTAGTGTAGTGGACCATAGTGATGTGGTATTTACTATAGTAGTGTAGTGTATACCATAGTGATGTGGTATTTACTATAGTAGTGTAGTGTAGTGGACCATAGTGATGTGGTATTTACTATAGTAGTGTAGTGGACCATAGTGATGTGGTATTTACTATAGTAGTGTAGTATACCATAGTGATGTGGTATTTACTATAGTAGTGTAGTGTAGTGGACCATAGTGATGTGGTATTTACTATAGTAGTGTAGTGTGATGTGGACCAGTGATGTGGTATTTACTATAGTAGTGTATTTACTACCATAGTGATGTGGTATTTACTATAGTAGTGTAGTGGACCATAGTGATGTGGTATTTACTATAGTAGTGTAGTGTACCATAGTGATGTGGTATTTACTATAGTAGTGTAGTGGACCATAGTGATGTGGTATTTACTATAGTAGTGTAGTGTAGTGTACCATAGTGATGTGGTATTTACTATAGTAGTGTAGTGTAGTGGACCATAGTGATGTGGTATTTACATAGTAGTGTAGTGGACCATAGTGATGTGGTATTTACTATAGTAGTGTAGTGTACCATAGTGATGTGGTATTTACTATAGTAGTGTAGTATACCATAGTGATGTGGTATTTACTATAGTAGTGTAGTGTACCATAGTGATGTGGTATTTACTATAGTAGTGTAGTGTATGGACCATAGTGATGTGGTATTTACTATAGTAGTGAAGTGCATTAGACCATAGTGATGTGGTATTTACTATAGTAGTGTAGTATACCATAGTTATGTGGTATTTACTATAGTAGTGTAGTGTATTAGACCATAGTGATGTGGTATTTACTATAGTAGTGTAGAATAACATAGTGATGTGGTATTTACTATAGTAGTGTAGTGTATTAGACCATAGTGATGTGGTATTTACTATAGTAGTGTAGTATACCATAGTGATGTGGTATTTACTAGAGTAGTGTAGTGTATTAGACCATAGTGATATGGTATTTACTATAGTAGTGTAGTGGACTATAGTGATGTGGTATTTACTATAGTAGTGTAGTGGACCATAGTGATGTGGTATTTACTATAGCAGTGTAGTGTATTAGACCATAGTGATGTGGTATTTACTATAGTAGTGTAGTGGACCATAGTGATGTGGTATTTACTATAGTAGTGTAGTGTATTAGACCATAGTGATGTGGTATTTACTATAGTAGTGTAGTAGTGGACCATAGTGATGTGGTATTTACTATAGTAGTGTAGTGGACCATAGTGATGTGGTATTTACTATAGTAGTGTAGTAGTGGACCATGGTGATGTGGTATTTACTATAGTAGTGTAGTGTACCATAGTGATGTGGTATTTACTATAGTAGTGTAGTGTACCATAGTGATGTGGTATTTACTATAGTAGTGTAGTATACCATAGTGATGTGGTATTTACTATAGTAGTGTAGTATACCATAGTGATGTGGTATTTACTATAGTAGTGTAGTATACCATAGTGATGTGGTATTTACTATAGTAGTGTAGTGTATTAGACCATAGTGATGTGGTATTTACTATAGTAGTGTAGTATACCATAGTGATGTGGTATTTACTATAGTAGTGTAGTGTATTAGACCATAGTGATGTGGTATTTACTATAGTAGTGTAGTGGACTATAGTGATGTGGTATTTACTATAGTAGTGTAGTGGACCATAGTGATGTGGTATTTACTATAGCAGTGTAGTGTATTAGACCATAGTGATGTTGTATTTACTATAGTATTGTAGTATACCATAGTGATGTGGTATTTACTATAGTAGTGTAGTATACCATAGTGATGTGGTATTTACTATAGTAGTGTAGTATACCATAGTGATGTGGTATTTACTAGTAGTGTAGTGTAGTGGACCATAGTGATGTGGTATTTACTATAGTAGTGTAGTGGACCATAGTGATGTGGTATTTACTAGTAGTGTAGTGTAGTGGACCATAGTGATGTGGTATTTACTATAGTAGTGTAGTAGTGGACCATAGTGATGTGGTATTTACTATAGTAGTGTAGTATACCATAGTGATGTGGTATTTACTATAGTAGTGTAGTGTAGTATACCATAGTGATGTGGTATTTACTATAGTAGTGTAGTATAGACCATAGTGATGTGGTATTTACTATAGTAGTGTAGTGTACCATAGTGATGTGGTATTTACTATAGTAGTGTAGTGTAGTAGACCATAGTGATGTGGTATTTACTATAGTAGTGTAGTATACCATAGTGATGTGGTATTTACTATAGTAGTGTAGTATACCATAGTGATGTGGTATTTACTATAGTAGTGTAGTATACCATAGTGATGTGGTATTTACTATAGTAGTGTAGTGTACCATAGTGATGTGGTATTTACTATAGTAGTGTAGTGTATTAGACCATAGTGATGTGGTATTTACTATAGTAGTGTAGTATAACATAGTGATGTGGTATTTACTATAGTAGTGTAGTGGACCATAGTGATGTGGTATTTACTATAGTAGTGTAGTGTACCATAGTGATGTGGTATTTACTATAGTAGTGTAGTATAACATAGTGATGTGGTATTTACTATAGTAGTGTAGTGGACCATATTGATGTGGTATTTACTATAGTAGTGTAGTATACCATAGTGATGTGGTATTTACTATAGTAGTGTAGTATAACATAGTGATGTGGTATTTACTATAGTAGTGTAGTGGACCATATTGATGTGGTATTTACTATAGTAGTGTAGTATACCATAGTGATGTGGTATTTACTATAGTAGTGTAGTGTACCATAGTGATGTGGTATTTACTATAGTAGTGTAGTGTACCATAGTGATGTGGTATTTACTATAGAAGTGTAGGTTACCATAGTGATGTGGTATTTACTATAGTAGTGTAGTATACCATAGTGATGTGGTATTTACTATAGTAGTGTAGTGTAGTGGACCATAGTGATGTGGTATTTACTATAGTAGTGTAGTGTATGTGGTATTTACTATAGTATAGTATACCATAGTGATGTGGTATTTACTATAGTAGTGTAGTGTATTAGACCATAGTGATGTGGTATTTACTATAGTAGTGTAGTGTAGTGGACCATAGTGATGTGGTATTTACTATAGTAGTGTAGTGGACCATAGTGATGTGGTATTTACTATAGTAGTGTAGTGTAGTGGACCATAGTGATGTGGTATTTACTATAGTAGTAGTAGTGTAGTATACCATAGTGATGTGGTATTTACTATAGTAGTGTAGTATACCATAGTGATGTGGTATTTACTATAGTAGTGTAGTATACCATAGTGATGTGGTATTTACTATAGTAGTGTAGTATAGACCATAGTGATGTGGTATTTACTATAGTAGTGTAGTATACCATAGTGATGTGGTATTTACTATAGTAGTGTAGTGTATAGACCATAGTGATGTGGTATTTACTATAGTAGTGTAGAATACCATAGTGATGTGGTATTTACTATAGTAGTGTAGTGTATTAGACCATAGTGATGTGGTATTTACTAGTAGTGTAGTGTAGTGGACCATAGTGATGTGGTATTTACTATAGTAGTGTAGTGTAGTGGACCATAGTGATGTGGTATTTACTAGTAGTGTAGTGTAGTGGACCATAGTGATGTGGTATTTACTATAGTAGTGTAGTGGACCATGGTGATGTGGTATTTACTATAGTAGTGTAGTATACCATAGTGATGTGGTATTTACTATAGTAGTGTAGTATAGCATAGTGATGTGGTATTTACTATAGTAGTGTAGTATACCATAGTGATGTGGTATTTACTATAGTAGTGTAGTGGACCATGGTGAAGTGGTATTTACTATTGCAGTGTAGTGTACCATAGTGATGTGGTATTTACTATAGTAGTGTAGTGTACCATAGTGATGTGGTATTTACTATAGTAGTGTAGTGTACCATAGTGATGTGGTATTTACTATAGTAGTGTAGTATAACATAGTGATGTGGTATTTACTATAGTAGTGTAGTGTACCATAGTGATGTGGTATTTACTATAGTAGTGTAGTGTATTAGACCATAGTGATGTGGTATTTACTATAGTAGTGTAGTATACCATAGTGATGTGGTATTTACTATAGTAGTGTAGTGTATTAGACCATAGTGATGTGGTATTTACTATAGTAGTGTAGTGTAGTAGACCATAGTGATGTGGTATTTACTATAGTAGTGTAGTGTACCATAGTGATGTGGTATTTACTATAGTAGTGTAGTAGTACCATAGTGATGTGGTATTTACTATAGTAGTGTAGTATACCATAGTGATGTGGTATTTACTATAGTAGTGTAGTATACCATAGTGATGTGGTATTTACTATAGTAGTGTAGTATAACATAGTGATGTGGTAGTAGACCATAGTGATGTGGTATTTACTATAGTAGTGTAGTGTATTAGACCATAGTGATGTGGTATTTACTATAGTAGTGTAGTATACCATAGTGATGTGGTATTTACTATAGTAGTGTAGTGGACCATGGTGATGTGGTATTTACTATAGTAGTGTAGTGTAGTGGACCATAGTGATGTGGTATTTACTCTAGTAGTGTAGTGGACCATAGTGATGTGGTATTTACTATAGTAGTGTAGTGTAGTATACCATAGTGATGTGGTATTTACTATAGTAGTGTAGTGTACCATAGTGATGTGATATTTACTATGGTAGTGTAGTGTACCATAGTGATGTGGTATTTACTATAGTAGTGTAGTGGACCATAGTAATGTGGTATTTACTATAGTAGTGTAGTGTACCATAGTGATGTGGTATTTACTATAGTAGTGAAGTATAACATAGTGATGTGGTATTTACTATAGTAGTGTAGTGTACCATAGTGATGTGGTATTTACTATAGTAGTGTAGTATACCATAGTGATGTGGTATTTACTATAGTAGTGTAGTGTAGACCATAGTGATGTGGTATTTACTATAGTAGTGTAGTATACCATAGTGATGTGGTATTTACTATAGTAGTGTAGTGTAGTGGACCATAGTGATGTGGTATTTACTATAGTAGTGTAGTGGACCATAGTGATGTGGTATTTACTATAGTAGTGTAGTGTAGTGGACCATAGTGATGTGGTATTTACTATAGTAGTGTAGTGGACCATAGTGATGTGGTATTTACTATAGTAGTGTAGTGTGGACCATAGTGATGTGGTATTTACTATAGTAGTGTAGTGGACCATAGTGATGTGGTATTTACTATAGTAGTGTAGTGGACCATAGTGATGTGGTATTTACTATAGTAGTGTAGTAGTATACCATAGTGATGTGGTATTTACTATAGTAGTGTAGTGGACCATAGTGATGTGGTATTTACTATAGTAGTGTAGTGTACCATAGTGATGTGGTATTTACTATAGTAGTGTAGTGGACCATAGTGATGTGGTATTTACTATAGTAGTGTAGTGTGGACCATAGTGATGTGGTATTTACTATAGTAGTGTAGTATACCATAGTGATGTGGTATTTACTATAGTAGTGTAGTGACCATAGTGATGTGGTATTTACTATAGTAGTGTAGTGGACCATAGTGATGTGGTATTTACTATAGTAGTGTAGTGTAGTAGACCATAGTGATGTGGTATTTACTATAGTAGTGTAGTATACCATAGTGATGTGGTATTTACTATAGTAGTGTAGTGGACCATAGTGATGTGGTATTTACTATAGTGTAGTGTAGTGGACCATAGTGATGTGGTATTTACTATAGTAGTGTAGTACCATAGTGATGTGGTATTTACTATAGTAGTGTAGTATTAGACCATAGTGATGTGGTATTTACTATAGTAGTGTAGTATACCATAGTGATGTGGTATTTACTATAGTAGTGTAGTGTAGTGGACCATAGTGATGTGGTATTTACTATAGTAGTGTAGTGTATTAGACCATAGTGATGTGGTATTTACTATAGTAGTGTAGTGTAGTGGACCATAGTGATGTGGTATTTACTATGGTAGTGTAGTGGACCATGGTGATGTGGTATTTACTATAGTAGTGTAGTGGACCATGGTGATGTGGTATTTACTATAGTAGTGTAGTGTAGTGGACCATAGTGATGTGGTATTTACTCTAGTAGTGTAGTGGACCATAGTGATGTGGTATTTACTATAGTAGTGTAGTGTAGTATACCATAGTGATGTGGTATTTACTATAGTAGTGTAGTGTACCATAGTGATGTGGTATTTACTATAGTAGTGTAGTGTACCATAGTGATGTGGTATTTACTATAGTAGTGTAGTAGACCATAGTGATGTGGTATTTACTATAGTAGTGTAGTGTAGTGTACCATAGTGATGTGGTATTTACTATAGTAGTGTAGTGTACCATAGTGATGTGGTATTTACTATAGTAGTGTAGTGGACCATAGTGATGTGGTATTTACTATAGTAGTGTAGTGTACCATAGTGATGTGGTATTTACTATAGTAGTGTAGTATAACATAGTGATGTGGTATTTACTATAGTAGTGTAGTATACCATAGTGATGTGGTATTTACTATAGTAGTGTAGTGGACCATGGTGATGTGGTATTTACTATTGTAGTGTAGTGTACCATAGTGATGTGGTATTTACTATAGTAGTGTAGTGTACCATAGTGATGTGGTATTTACTATAGTAGTGTAGTGTATTAGACCATAGTGATGTGGTATTTACTATAGTAGTGTAGTATACCATAGTGATGTGGTATTTACTATAGTAGTGTAGTGTATTAGACCATAGTGATGTGGTATTTACTATAGTAGTGTAGAATAACATAGTGATGTGGTATTTACTATAGTAGTGTAGTGTATTAGACCATAGTGATGTGGTATTTACTAGAGTAGTGTAGTGTACCATAGTGATGTGGTATTTACTATAGTAGTGTAGTATACCATAGTGATGTGGTATTTACTATAGTAGTGTAGTGTACCATAGTGATGTGGTATTTACTATAGTAGTGTAGTGTACCAAAGTGATGTGGTATTTACTATAGTAGTCTAGTAGACCATTGTGATGTGGTATTTACTATAGTAGTGTAGTATACCATAGTGATGTGGTATTTACTATAGTAGTGTAGTGGACCATAGTGATGTGGTATTTACTATAGTAGTGTGGTAGTGTAGTAGTGACCATAGTGATGTGGTATTTACTATAGTAGTGTAGTGTACCATAGTGATGTGGTATTTACTATAGTAGTGTAGTGTACCATAGTGATGTGGTATTTACTATAGTAGTGTAGTATACCATAGTGATGTGGTATTTACTATAGTAGTGTAGTGTACCATAGTGATGTGGTATTTACTATAGTAGTGAGTGATGTGGTATTTACTATAGTAGTGTAGTGTATTAGACCATAGTGATGTGGTATTTACTATAGTAGTGTAGTAACCATAGTGATGTGGTATTTACTATAGTAGTGTAGTGTATTAGACCATAGTGATGTGGTATTTACTATAGTAGTGTAGTATACCATAGTGATGTGGTATTTACTATAGTAGTGTAGTATGGACCATAGTGATGTGGTATTTACTATAGTAGTGTAGTATACCATAGTGATGTGGTATTTACTATAGTAGTGTAGTGTAGTACCATAGTGATGTGGTATTTACTATAGTAGTGTAGTATAACCATAGTGATGTGGTATTTAGTGTATAGACCATAGTGATGTGGTATTTACTATAGTAGTGTAGTATACCATAGTGATGTGGTATTTACTATAGTAGTGTAGTGTAGTATACCATAGTGATGTGGTATTTACTATAGTAGTGTAGTGTGACCATAGTGATGTGGTATTTACTATAGTAGTGTAGTGGACCATAGTGATGTGGTATTTACTATAGTAGTGTAGTGTATTAGACCATAGTGATGTGGTATTTACTATAGTAGTGTAGTATACCATAGTGATGTGGTATTTACTATAGTAGTGTAGTGGACCATAGTGATGTGGTATTTACTATAGTAGTGTAGTGTATTAGACCATAGTGATGTGGTATTTACTATAGTAGTGTAGTGGACCATAGTGATGTGGTATTTACTTAGTAGTGTAGTAGACCATAGTGATGTGGTATTTACTATAGTAGTGTAGTATACCATAGTGATGTGGTATTTACTATAGTAGTGTAGTATACCATAGTGATGTGGTATTTACTATAGTAGTGTAGTATACCATAGTGATGTGGTATTTACTATAGTAGTAGTGTAGTATACCATAGTGATGTGGTATTTACTATAGTAGTGTAGTGGACCATAGTGATGTGGTATTTACTATAGTAGTGTAGTGTACCATAGTGATGTGGTATTTACTATAGTAGTGTAGTGTACCATAGTGATGTGGTATTTACTATAGTAGTGTAGTGTACCATAGTGATGTGGTATTTACTATAGTAGTGTAGTATACCATAGTGATGTGGTATTTACTAGAGTAGTGTAGTGGACCATAGTGATGTGGTATTTACTATAGTAGTGTAGTATACCATAGTGATGTGGTATTTACTAGAGTAGTGTAGTGGACCATAGTGATGTGGTATTTACTATAGTAGTGTAGTGTAGTGGACCATAGTGATGTGGTATTTACTATAGTAGTGTAGTGTACCATAGTGATGTGGTATTTACTATAGTAGTGTAGTATACCATAGTGATGTGGTATTTACTATAGTAGTGTACCATAGTGATGTGGTATTTACTATAGTAGTGTAGTATACCATAGTGATGTGGTATTTACTATAGTAGTGTAGTGTACCATAGTGATGTGGTATTTACTATAGTAGTGTAGTGGACCATAGTGATGTGGTATTTACTATAGTAGTGTAGTGTACCATAGTGATGTGGTATTTACTATAGTAGTGTAGTATACCATAGTGATGTGGTATTTACTATAGTAGTGTAGTGTATAACCATAGTGATGTGGTATTTACTATAGTAGTGTAGTATACCATAGTGATGTGGTATTTACTATAGTAGTGTAGTATTAGACCATAGTGATGTGGTATTTACTATAGTAGTGTAGTATACCATAGTGATGTGGTATTTACTATAGTAGTGTAGTGTATTAGACCATAGTGATGTGGTATTTACTATAGTAGTGTAGTATACCATAGTGATGTGGTATTTACTATAGTAGTGTAGTGTATAGACCATAGTGATGTGGTATTTACTATAGTAGTGTAGTAGTGGACCATAGTGATGTGGTATTTACTATAGTAGTGTAGTGGACCATAGTGATGTGGTATTTACTATAGTAGTGTAGTGTAGTACCATAGTGATGTGGTATTTACTATAGTAGTGTAGTGTATTAGACCATAGTGATGTGGTATTTACTATAGTAGTGTAGTATAACATAGTGATGTGGTATTTACTATAGTAGTGTAGTATACCATAGTGATGTGGTATTTACTATAGTAGTGTAGTATACCATAGTGATGTGGTATTTACTATAGTAGTGTAGTGGACCATAGTGATGTGGTATTTACTATAGTAGTGTAGTGTGATGTGGTATTTACTATAGTAGTGATGTAGTGATGTGGTATTTACTATAGTAGTGTAGTAGTACCATAGTGATGTGGTATTTACTATAGTAGTGTAGTGTAGTAGACCATAGTGATGTGGTATTTACTATAGTAGTGTAGTGTACCATAGTGATGTGGTATTTACTATAGTAGTGTAGTGGTACCATAGTGATGTGGTATTTACTATAGTAGTGTAGTAGTGACCATAGTGATGTGGTATTTACTATAGTAGTGTAGTGACCATAGTGATGTGGTATTTACTATAGTAGTGTAGTATACCATAGTGATGTGGTATTTACTATAGTAGTGTAGTATACCATAGTGATGTGGTATTTACTATAGTAGTGTAGTATAACCATAGTGATGTGGTATTTACTATAGTAGTGTAGTATACCATAGTGATGTGGTATTTACTATAGTAGTGTAGTGTACCATAGTGATGTGGTATTTACTATAGTAGTGTAGTATTAGACCATAGTGATGTGGTATTTACTATAGTAGTGTAGTATACCATAGTGATGTGGTATTTACTATAGTAGTGTAGTGTATTAGACCATAGTGATGTGGTATTTACTATAGTAGTGTAGTATACCATAGTGATGTGGTATTTACTATAGTAGTGTAGTATAACATAGTGATGTGGTATTTACTATAGTATAGTGATAGTGATGTGGTAGTAGTGTAGACCATAGTGATGTGGTATTTACTATAGTAGTGTAGTATACCATAGTGATGTGGTATTTACTATAGTAGTGTAGTGTACCATAGTGATGTGGTATTTACTATAGTAGTGTAGTGTACCATAGTGATGTGGTATTTACTATAGCAGTGTAGTGTATTAGACCATAGTGATGTTGTATTTACTATAGTATTGTAGTATACCATAGTGATGTGGTATTTACTATAGTAGTGTAGTGTATTAGACCATAGTGATGTGGTATTTACTATAGTAGTGTAGAATAAACATAGTGATGTGGTATTTACTATAGTAGTGTAGTGTATTAGACCATAGTGATGTGGCATTTACTATAGTAGTGTAGTATAACATAGTGATGTGGTATTTACTATAGTAGTGTAGTATACCATAGTGATGTGGTATTTACTATAGTAGTGTAGTGTACCATAGTGATGTGGTATTTACTATAGTAGTGTAGTATAACATAGTGATGTGGTATTTACTATAGTAGTGTAGTATACCATAGTGATGTGGTATTTACTATAGTAGTGTAGTGGACCATGGTGATGTGGTATTTACTATTGTAGTGTAGTGTACCATAGTGATGTGGTATTTACTATAGTAGTGTAGTGTACCATAGTGATGTGGTATTTACTATAGTAGTGTAGTATAACATAGTGATGTGGTATTTACTATAGAGTGTAGTGTACCTTAGTGATGTGGTACTTACTATAGTAGTGTAGTGTATTAGACCATAGTGATGTGGTATTTACTATAGTAGTGTAGTATACCATAGTGGTGTGGTATTTACTATAGTAGTGTAGTGTATTAGACCATAGTGATATGGTATTTACTATAGTAGTGTAGTATACCATAGTGATGTGGTATTTACTATAGTAGTGTAGTGTATTAGACCATAGTGATGTGGTATTTACTATAGTAGTGTAGTATACCATAGTGATGTGGTATTTACTATAGTAGTGTAGTGTATTAGACCATAGTGATGTGGTATTTACTATAGTAGTGTAGTATACCATAGTGATGTGGTATTTACTATAGTAGTGTAGTAGACCATAGTGATGTGGTATTTACTATAGTAGTGTAGTATACCATAGTGATGTGGTATTTACTATAGTAGTGTAGTACCATAGTGATGTGGTATTTACTAGTAGTGTAGTGTAGTGTATACCATAGTGATGTGGTATTTACTATAGTAGTGTAGTGTACCATAGTGATGTGGTATTTACTATAGTAGTGTAGTGTATAGACCATAGTGATGTGGTATTTACTATAGTAGTGTAGTACCATAGTGATGTGGTATTTACTATAGTAGTGTAGTGGACCATAGTGATGTGGTATTTACTAGTAGTGTAGTGTATAGTAGACCATAGTGATGTGGTATTTACTACTATAGTAGTGTAGTGACCATAGTGATGTGGTATTTACTATAGTAGTGTAGTGGACCATAGTGATGTGGTATTTACTATAGTAGTGTAGTGTAGTGGACCATAGTGATGTGGTATTTACTATAGTAGTGTAGTGGACCATGGTGATGTGGTATTTACTATAGTAGTGTAGTATACCATAGTGATGTGGTATTTACTATAGTAGTGTAGTATAGCATAGTGATGTGGTATTTACTATAGTAGTGTAGTATACCATAGTGATGTGGTATTTACTATAGTAGTGTAGTGGACCATGGTGAAGTGGTATTTACTATTGCAGTGTAGTGTACCATAGTGATGTGGTATTTACTATAGTAGTGTAGTGTAGTGACCATAGTGATGTGGTATTTACTATAGTAGTGTAGTATACCATAGTGATGTGGTATTTACTATAGTAGTGTAGTGTATTAGACCATAGTGATGTGGTATTTACTATAGTAGTGTAGTGTAACCATAGTGATGTGGTATTTACTAGTAGTATAACATAGTAGTGTAGTGTAGTATACCATAGTGATGTGGTATTTACTATAGTAGTGTAGTATACCATAGTGATGTGGTATTTACTATAGTAGTGTAGTGGACCATAGTGATGTGGTATTTACTATAGTAGTGTAGTGTGGACCATAGTGATGTGGTATTTACTATAGTAGTGTAGTGGACCATAGTGATGTGTGTAGTAGTATACCATAGTGATGTGGTATTTACTATAGTAGTGTAGTATACCATAGTGATGTGGTATTTACTATAGTAGTGTAGTGGACCATAGTGATGTGGTATTTACTATAGTAGTGTAGTGTAGTATACCATAGTGATGTGGTATTTACTATAGTAGTGTAGTACACCATAGTGATGTGGTATTTACTATAGTAGTGTAGTGTACCATAGTGATGTGGTATTTACTATAGTAGTGTAGTGTAGACCATAGTGATGTGGTATTTACTATAGTAGTGTAGTATACCATAGTAGTGTAGTGACCATAGTGATGTGGTATTTACTATAGTAGTGTAGTGGACCATAGTGATGTGGTATTTACTATAGTAGTGTAGTGTATTAGACCATAGTGATGTGGTATTTACTATAGTAGTGTAGTGTATACCATAGTGATGTGGTATTTACTACCATAGTGATGTGGTATTTACTATAGTAGTGTAGTATACCATAGTGATGTGGTATTTACTATAGTAGTGTAGTGTATACCATAGTGATGTGGTATTTACTAGTAGTAGTGTAGTATACCATAGTGATGTGGTATTTACTATAGTAGTGTAGTGGACCATAGTGATGTGGTATTTACTATAGTAGTGTAGTATACCATAGTGATGTGGTATTTACTATAGTAGTGTAGTGTATTAGACCATAGTGATGTGGTATTTACTATAGTAGTGTAGTGTACCATAGTGATGTGGTATTTACTATAGTAGTGTAGTGGACCATAGTGATGTGGTATTTACTATAGTAGTGTAGTGTACCATAGTGATGTGGTATTTACTATAGTAGTGTAGTGTACCATAGTGATGTGGTATTTACTATAGTAGTGTAGTATACCATAGTGATGTGGTATTTACTATAGTAGTGTAGTGTACCATAGTGATGTGGTATTTACTATAGTAGTGTAGTGTACCATAGTGATGTGGTATTTACTATAGTAGTGTAGTGGACCATAGTGATGTGGTATTTACTATAGTAGTGTAGTGTACCATTGTGATGCGGTATTTACTATAGTAGTGTAGTATAACATAGTGATGTGGTATTTACTATAGTAGTGTAGTATACCATAGTGATGTGGTATTTACTATAGTAGTGTAGTGGACCATGGTGATGTGGTATTTACTATTGTAGTGTAGTGTACCATAGTGATGTGGTATTTACTATAGTAGTGTAGTGTACCATAGTGATGTGGTATTTACTATAGTAGTGTAGTATACCATAGTGATGTGGTATTTACTATAGTAGTGTAGTGTACCATAGTGATGTGGTATTTACTATAGTAGTGTAGTATAACATAGTGATGTGGTATTTACTAGTAGTAGTGTAGTGTAACCATAGTGATGTGGTATTTACTATAGTAGTGTAGTGTGGACCATAGTGATGTGGTATTTACTATAGTAGTGTAGTGGACCATAGTGATGTGGTATTTACTATAGTAGTGTAGTATAGACCATAG
This sequence comes from Oncorhynchus tshawytscha, assembly GCF_018296145.1. Lineage (NCBI taxonomy): Eukaryota > Metazoa > Chordata > Actinopteri > Salmoniformes > Salmonidae > Oncorhynchus > Oncorhynchus tshawytscha. Next base: position 43,126,773 of record NC_056450.1, read on the forward strand.
TGATGTGGTATTTACTATAGTAGTGTAGTGTACCATAGTGATGTGGTATTTACTATAGTAGTGTAGCATACCATAGTGATGTGGTATTTACTATAGTAGTGTAGTGTACCATAGTGATGTGGTATTTACTATAGTAGTGTAGTGTACCATAGTGATGTGGTATTTACTATAGTAGTGTAGTATAACATAGTGATGTGGTATTTACTATAGTAGTGTAGTGTAGTGGACCATAGTGATGGTATTTACTATAGTAGTGTTTACCATAGTGATGTGGTATTTACTATAGTAGTGTAGTATACCATAGTGATGTGGTATTTACTATAGTAGTGTTGGACCATAGTGATGTGGTATTTACTATAGTAGTGTAGTGGACCATAGTGATGTGGTATTTACTATAGTAGTGTAGTGTATTAGACCATAGTGATGTGGTATTTACTATAGTAGTGTAGTATAACCATAGTGATGTGGTATTTACTATAGTAGTGTAGTGTACCATAGTGATGTGGTATTTACTATAATAGTGTAGTATACCATAGTGATGTGGTGTTTACTATAGTAGTGTAGTGTACCATAGTGATGTGGTATTTACTATAGTAGTGTAGTGTACCATAGTGATGTGGTATTTACTATAGTAGTGTAGTATAACATAGTGATGTGGTATTTACTATAGTAGTGTAGTGGACCATATTGATGTGGTATTTACTATAGTAGTGTAGTATAACATAGTGATGTGGTATTTACTAGAGTAGTGTAGTGTACCATAGTGATGTGGTATTTACTATAGTAGTGTAGTATACCATAGTGATGTGGTATTTACTAGTAGTAGTGTAGTGTACCATGTGACTATAGTGGTATTAACTATAGTAGTGTAGTGTAGTGTACCATAGTGATGTGGTATTTACTATAGTAGTGTAGTATAACATAGTGATGTGGTTATTTACTATTGTAGTGTAGTGTAGTGGACCATAGTGATGTGGTATTTACTATAGTAGTGTAGTATACCATAGTGATGTGGTATTTACTATAGTAGTGTAGTGTATTAGACCATTGTGATGTGGTATTTACTATAGTAGTGTACTGGACCATAGTGATGTGGTATTTACTATAGTAGTGTAGTGGACCATAGTGATGTGGTATTTACTAGAGTAGTGTAGTGTATTAGACCATAGTGATGTGGTATTTACTATAGTAGTGTAGTGTACCATAGTGATGTGGTATTTACTATAGTAGTGTAGTGTACCATAGTGATGTGGTATTTACTATAGTAGTGTAGTGGACCATAGTGATGTGGTATTTACTATAGTAGTGTAGTGTACCATTGTGATGCGGTATTTACTATAGTAGTGTAGTATAACATAGTGATGTGGTATTTACTATAGTAGTGAGTGTACCATAGTGATGTGGTATTTACTATAGTAGTGTAGTATACCATAGTGATGTGGTATTTACTATAGTAGTGTAGTATACCATAGTGATGTGGTATTTACTATAGTAGTGTAGTATAACATAGTGATGTGGTATTTACTATAGTAGTGTAGTATACCATAGTGATGTGGTATTTACTAGAGTAGTGTAGTGTACCATAGTGATGTGGTATTTACTATAGTAGTGTAGTATACCATAGTGATGTGGTATTTACTATAGTAGTGTAGTATACCATAGTGATGTGGTATTTACTATAGTAGTGTAGTGTACCATAGTGATGTGGTATTTACTATAGTAGTGTAGTATACCATAGTGATGTGGTATTTACTAGTAGTGTAGTATACCATAGTGATGTGGTATTTACTATAGTAGTGTAGAATACCATAGTGATGTGGTATTTACTATAGTAGTGTAGTGTATTAGACCATAGTGATGTGGTATTTACTATAGTAGTATAGTTACCATAGTGATGTGGTATTTACTATAGTAGTGTAGTGTACCATAGTGATGTGGTATTTTATAGTAGTGTAGTATAACATAGTGATGTGGTAGAGTAGTGTAGTATACCATAGTGATGTGGTATTTACTATAGTAGTGTAGTATAACCATAGTGATGTGGTATTTACTAGAGTAGTGTAGTGTACCATAGTGATGTGGTATTTACTATAGTAGTGTAGCTTGTGTAGTGTACCATAGTGATGTGGTATTTACTATAGTAGTGTAGTATAACATAGTGATGTGGTATTTACTAGAGTAGTGTAGTGTACCATAGTGATGTGGTATTTACTATAGTAGTGTAGTGTAGTGTACCATAGTGATGTGGTATTTACTATAGTAGTGTAGTGTAACCATAGTGATGTTTATTTACTATAGTAGTGTAGTGGACCATAGTGATGTGGTATTTACTATAGTAGTGTAGTGTACCATAGTGATGTGGTATTTACTAGTAGTGTAGTACCATAGTGATGTGGTATTTAACATAGTAGTAGTGTAGTATAACATAGTGATGTGGTATTTACTATAGTAGTGTAGTGTACCATAGTGATGTGGTATTTACTATAGTAGTGTAGTAGACCATTGTGATGTGGTATTTACTATAGTAGTGTAGTGTAGTGTACCATAGTGATGTGGTATTTACTATAGTAGTGTAGTGTACCATAGTGATGTGGTATTTACTATAGTAGTCTAGTAGACCATTGTGATGTGGTATTTACTATAGTAGTGTAGTGTAGTGTACCATAGTGATGTGGTATTTACTATAGTAGTGTAGTGGACCATGGTGATGTGGTATTTACTATAGTAGTGTAGTGTACCATAGTGATGTGGTATTTACTATAGTAGTGTAGTGTACCATAGTGATGTGGTATTTACTATAGTAGTGTAGTGTACCATAGTGATGTGGTATTTACTATAGTAGTGTAGTATACCATAGTGATGTGGTATTTACTAGAGTAGTGTAGTGGACCATAGTGATGTGGTATTTACTATAGTAGTGTAGTATACCATAGTGATGTATTTACTATAGTAGTGTAGTGTACCATAGTGATGTGGTATTTACTATAGTAGTGTAGTATAACATAGTGATGTGGTATTTACTATAGTAGTGTAGTATAACATAGTGATGTGGTATTTACTATAGTAGTGTAGTGTACCATAGTGATGTGGTATTTACTATAGTAGTGTGATGTGGTGTAGTAGTGTAGTATACCATAGTGATGTGGTATTTACTAGTAGTAGCATACCATAGTGATGTGGTATTTACTATAGTAGTGTAGTAACCATAGTGATGTGGTATTTACTATAGTAGTGTAGTATACCATAGTGATGTGGTATTTACTATAGTAGTGTAGTATACCATAGTGATGTGGTATTTACTATAGTAGTGTAGTGTACCATAGTGATGTGGTATTTACTATAGTAGTGTAGTATACCATAGTGATGTGGTATTTACTATAGTAGTGTAGTGTAGTATACCATTGTGATGTGGTATTTACTATAGTAGTGTAGTGGACCATAGTGATGTGGTATTTACTATAGTAGTGTAGTGGACCATAGTGATGTGGTATTTACTAGAGTAGTGTAGTGTATTAGACCATAGTGATGTGGTATTTACTATAGTAGTGTAGTGTACCATAGTGATGTGGTATTTACTATAGTAGTGTAGTGGACCATAGTGATGTGGTATTTACTATAGTAGTGTAGTGTAGTATACCATAGTGATGTGGTATTTACTATAGTAGTGTAGTATAACCATAGTGATGTGGTATTTACTACCATAGTGATGTGGTAGTAGTGTAGTGTACCATAGTGATGTGGTATTTACTATAGTAGTGTAGTATACCATAGTGATGTGGTATTTACTATAGTAGTGTAGTGTACCATAGTGATGTGGTATTTACTATAGTAGTGTAGTGTACCATAGTGATGTGGTATTTACTATAGTAGTGTAGTAGTGATGTGGTATTTACTATAGTATAGTGGACCATAGTGATGTGGTAATTACTATGGTAGTGTAGTGTACCATAGTGATGTGGTATTTACTATAGTAGTGTAGTATAACATAGTGATGTGGTATTTACTAGAGTAGTGTAGTGTACCATAATGATGTGGTATTTACTATAGTAGTGTAGTATACCATAGTGATGTGGTATTTACTAGAGTAGTGTAGTATACCATAGTGATGTGGTATTTACTATAGTAGTGTAGTGTACCATAGTGATGTGGTATTTACTATAGTAGTGTACTGTAGTATAACATAGTGATGTGGTATTTACTAGAGTAGTGTAGTGTACCATAGTGATGTGGTATTTACTATAGTAGTGTAGTATACCATAGTGATGTGGTATTTACTATAGTAGTGTAGTGTATTAGACCATTGTGATGTGGTATTTACTATAGTAGTGTAGTATAACATAGTGATGTGGTATTTACTATAGTAGTGTAGTATAACATAGTGATGTGGTATTTACTAGAGTAGTGTAGTGTACCATAGTGATGTGGTATTTACTATAGTAGTGTAGTGTAGTGTACCATAGTGATGTGGTATTTACTATAGTAGTGTAGTATACCATAGTGATGTGGTATTTACTATAGTAGTGTAGTGTACCATAGTGATGTGGTATTTACTATAGTAGTGTAGTGTACTGGACCATAGTGATGTGGTATTTACTATAGTAGTGTAGTGGACCATAGTGATGTGGTATTTACTAGAGTAGTGTAGTGTATTAGACCATAGTGATGTGGTATTTACTATAGTAGTGTAGTATACCATAGTGATGTGGTATTTACTATAGTAGTGTAGTGGACCATGGTGAAGTGGTATTTACTATTGCAGTGTAGTGTACCATAGTGATGTGGTATTTACTATAGTAGTGTAGTGTACCATAGTGATGTGGTATTTACTATAGTAGTGTAGTATAACATAGTGATGTGGTATTTACTATAGTAGTGTAGTGTATTAGACCATAGTGATGTGGTATTTACTATAGTAGTGTAGTGTATTAGACCATAGTGATGTGGTATTTACTATAGTAGTGTAGTATACCATAGTGGTGTGGTATTTACTATAGTAGTGTAGTGTATTAGACCATAGTGATGTGTAGTGTAGTGTACCATAGTGATGTGGTATTTACTATAGTAGTGTAGTATAACATAGTGATGTGTTATTTACTAAAGTAGTGTAGTGTACCATAGTGATGTGGTATTTACTATAGTAGTGTAGTATAACATAGTGATGTGGTATTTACTAGTGTAGTGAGTGTACCATGTGAAGTGGTATTTACTATAGTAGTGTAGTGTACCATAGTGATGTGGTATTTACTATAGTAGTGTACTGTAGTATAACATAGTGATGTGGTATTTACTAGAGTAGTGTAGTGTACCATAGTGATGTGGTATTTACTATAGTAGTGTAGTATACCATAGTGATGTGGTATTTACTATAGTAGTGTAGTGTATTAGACCATTGTGATGTGGTATTTACTATAGTAGTGTACTGGACCATAGTGATGTGGTATTTACTATAGTAGTGTAGTGGACCATAGTGATGTGGTATTTACTAGAGTAGTGTAGTGTATTAGACCATAGTGATGTGGTATTTACTATAGTAGTGTAGTGTACCATAGTGATGTGGTATTTACTATAGTAGTGTAGTGGACCATAGTGATGTGGTATTTACTATAGTAGTGTAGTGTATTATACCATAGTGATGTGGTATTTACTATAGTAGTGTAGTGTACCATAGTGATGTGGTATTTACTATAGTAGTGAAGTATAACATAGTGATGTGGCATTTACTATAGTAGTGTAGTATAACATAGTGATGTGGTATTTACTATAGTAGTGTAGTATACCATAGTGATGTGGTATTTACTATAGTAGTGTAGTGTACCATAGTGATGTGGTATTTACTATAGTAGTGTAGTATAACATAGTGATGTGGTATTTACTAGAGTAGTGTAGTGTACCATAATGATGTGGTATTTACTATAGTAGTGTAGTATACCATAGTGATGTGGTATTTACTAGAGTAGTGTAGTATACCATAGTGATGTGGTATTTACTATAGTAGTGTAGTGTACCATAGTGATGTGGTATTTACTATAGTAGTGTAGAATAACACAGTGATGTGGTATTTACTATAGTAGTGTAGTGTATTAGACCATAGTGATATGGTGTTTACTATAGTAGTGTAGTGTAGTGGACCATAGTGATGTGGTAATTACTATGGTAGTGTAGTGTACCATAGTGATGTGGTATTTACTATAGTAGTGTAGTATAACATAGTGATGTGGTATTTACTAGAGTAGTGTAGTGTACCATAATGATGTGGTATTTACTATAGTAGTGTAGTATACCATAGTGATGTGGTATTTACTAGAGTAGTGTAGTGTACCATAGTGATGTGGTATTTACTATAGTAGTGTAGTGTAGTGTACCATAATGATGTGGTATTTACTATAGTAGTGTAGTGTAGTGTACCATAATGATGTGGTATTTACTATAGTAGTGTAGTATAACATAGTGATGTGGTATTTACTAGAGTAGTGTAGTGTACCATATAAATGTGGTATTTACTATAGTAGTGTAGTGTAGTGTACCATAGTGATGTGTTATTTACTATAGTAGTGTAATGGACCATAGTGATGTGGGATTTACTATAGTAGTGTTGTGTACCATAGAGATGTGGTATTTACTAGAGTAGTGTAGTGTACCATAGTGATGTGGTATTTACTATAGTAGTGTAGTGTACCATAGTGATGTGGTATTTACTATAGTAGTGTAGTGTACCATAGTGATGTGGTATTTACTATAGTAGTGTAGTGGACCATAGTGATGTGGTATTTACTAGAGTAGTGTAGTGTATTAGACCATAGTGATGTGGTATTTACTATAGTAGTGTAGTGTACCATAGTGATGTGGTATTTACTATAGTAGTGTAGTGGACCATAGTGATGTGGTATTTACTATAGTAGTGTAGTGTAGTATACCATAGTGATGTGGTATTTACTATAGTAGTGTAGTGGGCCATAGTGATGTGGTATTTACTATAGTAGTGAAGTATAACATAGTGATGTGGTATTTACTATAGTAGTGTAGTATAACATAGTGATGTGGTATTTACTATAGTAGTGTAGTGTAGTATACCATAGTGATGTGGTATTTACTATAGTAGTGTAGTGTACCATAGTGATGTGATATTTACTATGGTAGTGTAGTGTACCATAGTGATGTGGTATTTACTATAGTAGTGTAGTGGACCATAGTAATGTGGTATTTACTATAGTAGTGTAGTGTACCATAGTGATGTGGTATTTACTATGTAGTGAAGTATAACATAGTGATGTGGTATTTACTATAGTAGTGAAGTATAACATAGTGATGTGGTATTTACTATAGTAGTGTAGTGTACCATAGTGATGTGGTATTTACTATAGTAGTGTAGTGTATTAGACCATAGTGATGTGGTATTTACTATAGTAGTGTAGTATACCATAGTGATGTGGTATTTACGATAGTAGTGTAGTGTATTAGACCATAGTGATGTGGTAGTTAACATAGTGATGTGGTATTTACTATAGTAGTGTAGTGTACCATAGTGATGTGGTATTTACTATAGTAGTGTAGTGGACCATAGTGATGTGGTATTTACTATAGTAGTGTAGTGTACCATAGTGATGTGGTATTTACTAGTAGTAGTGTAGTATAACATAGTGATGTGGTATTTACTATAGTAGTGTAGTGTAGTGGACCATAGTGATGTGGTATTTACTATAGTAGTGTAGTGGACCATAGTGATGTGGTATTTACTAGAGTAGTGTAGTGTATTAGACCATAGTGATGTGGTATTTACTATAGTAGTGTAGTGTAGTGGACCATAGTGATGTGGTATTTACTATAGTAGTGTAGTGGACCATAGTGATGTGGTATTTACTATAGTAGATATTAGACCATAGTGATGTGGTATTTACTATAGTAGTGTAGTGTACCATAGTGATGTGGTATTTACTATAGTAGTGTAGTGGACCATAGTGATGTGGTATTTACTATAGTAGTGTAGTATATACCATAGTGATGTGGTATTTACTATAGTAGTGTAGTGTACCATAGTGATGTGGTATTTACTATAGTAGTGTAGTGTACCATAGTGATGTGGTATTTACTATAGTAGTGTAGTATAACATAGTGATGTGTTATTTACTATAGAGTGTAGTGTACCATAGTGATTGGTATTTACTATAGTAGTGTAGTATAACATAGTGATGTGGTATTTACTAGAGTAGTGTAGTGTACCATAGTGATGTGGTATTTACTATAGTAGTGTAGTATAACATAGTGATGTGTTATTTACTAGTAGTGTAGTGTAGTGGACCATAGTGATGTGGTATTTACTATAGTAGTGTAGTATACCATAGTGATGTGGTATTTACTATAGTAGTGTAGTGTATTAGACCATTGTGATGTGGTATTTACTATAGTAGTGTAGTGTATTAGACCATAGTGATGTGGTATTTACTATAGTAGTGTAGTATACCATAGTGATGTGGTATTTACTAGAGTAGTGTAGTGTATTAGACCATAGTGATATGGTATTTACTATAGTAGTGTAGTGGACTATAGTGATGTGGTATTTACTATAGTAGTGTAGTGGACCATAGTGATGTGGTATTTACTATAGCAGTGTAGTGTATTAGACCATAGTGATGTTGTATTTACTATAGTATTGTAGTATACCATAGTGATGTGGTATTTACTATAGTAGTGTAGTGTATTAGACCATAGTGATGTGGTATTTACTATAGTAGTGTAGAATAAACATAGTGATGTGGTATTTACTATAGTAGTGTAGTGTACCATAGTGATGTGGTATTTACTATAGTAGTGTAGTGTACCATAGTGATGTGGTATTTACTATAGTAGTGTAGTATAACATAGTGATGTGGTATTTACTATAGTAGTGTAGTATAACATAGTGATGTGGTATTTAGTAGAGTAGTGTAGTGTACCATAGTGATGTGGTATTTACTATAGTAGTGTAGTGTAGTATACCATAGTGATGTGGTATTTACTATAGTAGTGTAGTATAACATAGTGATGTGGTATTTACTATAGTAGTGTAGTATACCATAGTGATGTGGTATTTACTAGTAGTAGTGTAGTTACCATAGTGATGTGGTATTTACTATAGTAGTGTAGTGTAGTGGACCATAGTGATGTGGTATTTACTATAGTAGTGTAGTGGACCATAGTGATGTGGTATTTACTAGAGTAGTGTAGTGTATTAGACCATAGTGATGTGGTATTTACTAGAGTAGTGTAGTGTATAGACCATAGTGATGTGGTATTTACTATAGTAGTGTAGTGTACCATAGTGATGTGGTATTTACTATAGTAGTGTAGTGGACCATAGTGATGTGGTATTTACTATAGTAGTGTAGTGTACCATAGTGATGTGGTATTTACTAGAGTAGTGTAGTGTACCATAGTGATGTGGTATTTACTATAGTAGTGTAGTATAACATAGTGATGTGTTATTTACTAAAGTAGTGTAGTGTACCATAGTGATGTGGTATTTACTATAGTAGTGTAGTATAACATAGTGATGTGGTATTTACTAGTAGTAGTGTAGTGTACCATGTGAAGTGGTATTAACTATAGTAGTGTAGTGTAGTGTACCATAGTGATGTGGTATTTACTATAGTAGTGTAGTATAACATAGTGATGTGTTATTTACTATTGTAGTGTAGTGTAGTGGACCATAGTGATGTGGTATTTACTATAGTAGTGTAGTATACCATAGTGATGTGGTATTTACTATAGTAGTGTAGTGTATTAGACCATAGTGATGTGGTATTTACTATAGTAGTGTAGTGTAGTGGACCATAGTGATGTGGTATTTACTATAGTAGTGTAGTGGACCATAGTGATGTGGTATTTACTATAGTAGTGTAGTGTACCATAGTGATGTGGTATTTACTATAGTAGTGTAGTGTACCATAGTGATGTGGTATTTACTATAGTAGTGTAGTGGACCATAGTAATGTGGTATTTACTATAGTAGTGTAGTGTACCATAGTGATGTGGTATTTACTATAGTAGTGAAGTATAACATAGTGATGTGGTATTTACTATAGTAGTGTAGTGTACCATAGTGATGTGGTATTTACTATAGTAGTGAAGTGCATTATACCATAGTGATGTGGTATTTACTATAGTAGTAGTGTAGTATAACATAGTGATGTGGTATTTACTATAGTAGTGTAGTGTACCATAGTGATGTGGTATTTACTATAGTAGTGTAGTATAACATAGTGATGTGGTATTTACTAGAGTAGTGTAGTATACCATAGTGATGTGGTATTTACTAGTAGTGTAGTATACCATAGTGATGTGGTATTTACTATAGTAGTGTAGTATACCATAGTGGTGTGGTATTTACTATAGTAGTGTAGTGTATTAGACCATAGTGATATGGTGTTTACTATAGTAGTGTAGTGTAGTGGACCATAGTGATGTGGTAATTACTATGGTAGTGTAGTGTACCATAGTGATGTGGTATTTACTATAGTAGTGTAGTATAACATAGTGATGTGGTATTTACTATAGTAGTGTAGTATACCATAGTGATGTGGTATTTACTATAGTAGTGTAGTATAACATAGTGATGTGGTATTTACTAGAGTAGTGTAGTGTACCATAGTGATGTGGTATTTACTATAGTAGTGTAGTGTAGTGTACCATAATGATGTGGTATTTACTATAGTAGTGTAGTATAACATAGTGATGTGGTATTTACTAGAGTAGTGTAGTGTACCATAGTGATGTGGTATTTACTATAGTAGTGTAGTGTAGTGTACCATAGTGATGTGGTATTTACTATAGTAGTGTAGTGTAACATAGTGATGTGTTATTTACTATAGTAGTGTAGTGGACCATAGTGATGTGGGATTTACTATAGTAGTGTTGTGTACCATAGAGATGTGGTATTTACTAGAGTAGTGTAGTGTACCATAGTGATGTGGTATTTAACATTAGTAGTGTAGTATAACATAGTGATGTGTTATTTACTATAGTAGTGTAGTGTAGTGGACCATAGTGATGTGGTATTTACTATAGTAGTGTAGTGGACCATAGTGATGTGGTATTTACTAGAGTAGTGTAGTGTATTAGACCATAGTGATGTGGTATTTACTATAGTAGTGTAGTGTACCATAGTGATGTGGTATTTACTATAGTAGTGTAGTGGACCATAGTGATGTGGTATTTACTATAGTAGTGTAGTGTAGTATACCATAGTGATGTGGTATTTACTATAGTAGTGTAGTGGGCCATAGTGATGTGGTATTTACTATAGTAGTAGTATAACATAGTGATGTGGTATTTACCAGTGTACCATAGTGATGTGGTATTTACTATAGTAGTGTAGTATACCATAGTGATGTGGTATTTACTATAGTAGTCTAGTGTACCATAGTGATGTGGTATTTACTATAGTAGTGTAGTGTACCATAGTGATGTGGTATTTACTATAGTAGTGTAGTGGACCATAGTGATGTGGTATTTACTATAGTAGTGTAGTGTACCATAGTGATGTGGTATTTACTATAGTAGTGTAGTATAACATAGTGATGTGGTATTTACTATAGTAGTGTAGTATAACATAGTGATGTGGTATTTAGTAGAGTAGTGTAGTGTACCATAGTGATGTGGTATTTACTATAGTAGTGTAGTGTAGTATAACATAGTGATGTGGTATTTACTAGAGTAGTGTAGTATACCATAGTGATGTGGTATTTACTATAGTAGTGTAGTATAACATAGTGATGTGGTATTTACTATAGTAGTGTAGTGTACCATAGTGATGTGGTATTTACTATAGTAGTGTAGTGTACCATAGTGATGTGGTATTTACTATAGTAGTGTAGTGGACCATAGTGATGTGGTATTTACTATAGTAGTGTAGTGTACCATAGTGATGTGGTATTTACTATAGTAGTGTAGTATAACATAGTGATGTGGTATTTACTATAGTAGTGTAGTATAACATAGTGATGTGGTATTTACTAGAGTAGTGTAGTGTACCATAGTGATGTGGTATTTACTATAGTAGTGTAGTGTAGTATAACATAGTGATGTGGTATTTACTAGAGTAGTGTAGTATACCATAGTGATGTGGTATTTACTATAGTAGTGTAGTATACCATAGTGATGTGGTATTTACTATAGTAGTGTAGTATAACATAGTGATGTGGTATTTACTATAGTAGTGTAGTGTACCATAGTGATGTGGTATTTACTATAGTAGTGTAGTGGACCATAGTGATGTGGTATTTACTATAGTAGTGTAGTGTACCATAGTGATGTGGTATTTACTATAGTAGTGTACTGTAGTATAACATAGTGATGTGGTATTTACTAGAGTAGTGTAGTGTACCATAGTGATGTGGTATTTACTATAGTAGTGTAGTATACCATAGTGATGTGGTATTTACTATAGTAGTGTAGTGTATTAGACCATTGTGATGTGGTATTTACTATAGTAGTGTACTGGACCATAGTGATGTGGTATTTACTATAGTAGTGTAGTGGACCATAGTGATGTGGTATTTACTAGAGTAGTGTAGTGTATTAGACCATAGTGATGTGGTATTTACTATAGTAGTGTAGTGTACCATAGTGATGTGGTATTTACTATAGTAGTGTAGTGTACCATAGTGATGTGGTATTTACTATAGTAGTGTAGTGTATTATACCATAGTGATGTGGTATTTACTATAGCAGTGTAGTGGGCCATAGTGATGTGGTATTTACTATAGTAGTGAAGTATAACATAGTGATGTGGTATTTACTATAGTAGTGTAGTGTACCATAGTGATGTGGTATTTACTATAGTAGTGTAGTATACCATAGTGATGTGGTATTTACTATAGTAGTCTAGTGTACCATAGTGATGTGGTATTTACTATAGTAGTGAAGTATAACATAGTGATGTGGTATTTACTATAGTAGTGTAGTGTACCATAGTGATGTGGTATTTACTATAGTAGTGTAGTATAACATAGTGATGTGGTATTTACTAGAGTAGTGTAGTGTACCATAGTGATGTGGTATTTACTATAGTAGTGTAGTATACCATAGTGATGTGGTATTTACTATAGTAGTGTAGAATAACACAGTGATGTGGTATTTACTATAGTAGTGTAGTGTATTAGACCATAGTGATGTGGTATTTACTATAGTAGTATAACCATAGTGATGTGGTATTTACTACCATAGTGATGTGGTATTTACTATCGTAGTGTAGTATAACATAGTGATGTGGTATTTACTAGAGTAGTGTAGTATACCATAGTGATGTGGTATTTACTATAGTAGTGTAGTATAACATAGTGATGTGGTATTTACTATAGTAGTGTAGTGTACCATAGTGATGTGGTATTTACTATAGTAGTGTAGTGTAGTGTACCATAATGATGTGGTATTTACTATAGTAGTGTAGTATAACATAGTGATGTGGTATTTACTAGAGTAGTGTAGTGTACCATAGTGATGTGGTATTTACTATAGTAGTGTAGTGTAGTGTACCATAGTGATGTGGTATTTACTATAGTAGTGTAGTGTAACATAGTGATGTGTTATTTACTATAGTAGTGTAGTGGACCATAGTGATGTGGTATTTACTATAGTAGTGTTGTGTACCATAGAGATGTGGATTTACTAGAGTAGTGTAGTGTACCATAGTGATGTGGTATTTAACATTAGTAGTGTAGTATAACATAGTGATGTGTTATTTACTATAGTAGTGTAGTGTAGTGGACCATAGTGATGTGGTATTTACTATAGTAGTGTAGTGGACCATAGTGATGTGGTATTTACTATAGTAGTGTAGTGTACCATAGTGATGTGGTATTTACTATAGTAGTGTAGTGGACCATAGTGATGTGGTATTTACTATAGTAGTGTAGTGTAGTATACCATAGTGATGTGGTATTTACTATAGTAGTGTAGTGGGCCATAGTGATGTGGTATTTACTATAGTAGTGAAGTATAACATAGTGATGTGGTATTTACTATAGTAGTGTAGTGTACCATAGTGATGTGGTATTTACTATAGTAGTGTAGTATACCATAGTGATGTGGTATTTACTATAGTAGTCTAGTGTACCATAGTGATGTGGTATTTACTATAGTAGTGTAGTGTACCATAGTGATGTGGTATTTACTATAGTAGTGTAGTGGACCATAGTGATGTGGTATTTACTATAGTAGTGTAGTGTACCATAGTGATGTGGTATTTACTATAGTAGTGTAGTATAACATAGTGATGTGGTATTTACTATAGTAGTGTAGTATAACATAGTGATGTGGTATTTAGTAGAGTAGTGTAGTGTACCATAGTGATGTGGTATTTACTATAGTAGTGTAGTGTAGTATAACATAGTGATGTGGTATTTACTAGAGTAGTGTAGTATACCATAGTGATGTGGTATTTACTATAGTAGTGTAGTGTACCATAGTGATGTGGTATTTACTATAGTAGTGTAGTATAACATAGCGATGTGGTATTTACTATAGTAGTGTAGTGTACCATAGTGATGTGGTATTTACTATAGTAGTGTAGTGGACCATAGTGATGTGGTATTTACTATAGTAGTGTAGTGTACCATAGTGATGTGGCATTTACTATAGTAGTGTAGTATAACATAGTGATGTGGTATTTACTATAGTAGTGTAGTATAACATAGTGATGTGGTATTTACTAGAGTAGTGTAGTGTACCATAGTGATGTGGTATTTACTATAGTAGTGTAGTGTAGTGTACCATAATGATGTGGTATTTACTATAGTAGTGTAGTATAACATAGTGATGTGGTATTTACTAGTGTAGTGTAGTGTACCATGTGAAGTGGTATTAACTATAGTAGTGTAGTGTAGTGTACCATAGTGATGTGGTATTTACTATAATAGTGTAGTATAACATAGTGATGTGTTATTTACTATAGTAGTGTAGTGTAGTGGACCATAGTGATGTGGTATTTACTAGAGTAGTGTAGTGTATTAGACCATAGTGATGTGGTATTTACTATAGTAGTGTAGTGTAGTGTACCATAGTGATGTGGTATTTACTATAGTAGTGTGGTATAACATAGTGATGTGGTATTTACTATAGTAGTGTAGTATAACATAGTGATGTGGTATTTACTAGAGTAGTGTAGTGTACCATAGTGATGTGGTATTTACTATAGTAGTGTAGTGTAGTGTACCATAATGATGTGGTATTTACTATAGTAGTGTAGTATAACATAGTGATGTGGTATTTACTAGTGTAGTGTAGTGTACCATGTGAAGTGGTATTAACTATAGTAGTGTAGTGTAGTGTACCATAGTGATGTGGTATTTACTATAGTAGTGTAGTATAACATAGTGATGTGTTATTTACTATAGTAGTGTAGTGTAGTGGACCATAGTGATGTGGTATTTACTATAGTAGTGTAGTGGACCATAGTGATGTGGTATTTACTAGAGTAGTGTAGTGTATTAGACCATGGTGATGTGGTATTTACTATAGTAGTGTAGTGTAGTGGACCATAGTGATGTGGTATTTACTATAGTAGTGTAGTGGACCATAGTGTGTGGTATTTACTAGAGTAGTGTAGTGTATTAGACCATAGTGATGTGGTATTTATTATAGTAGTGTAGTGGACCATAGTGATGTGGTATTTACTATAGTAGTGTAGTGTACCATAGTGATGTGGTATTTACTATAGTAGTGTAGTATAACATAGTGATGTGGTATTTACTATAGTAGTGTAGTATAACATAGTGATGTGGTATTTACTAGAGTAGTGTAGTGTACCATGTGAAGTGGTATTTACTATAGTAGTGTAGTGTAGTGTAACATAATGATGTGGTATTTACTATAGTAGTGTAGTATAACATAGTGATGTGGTATTTACTAGTGTAGTGTAGTGTACCATGTGAAGTGGTATTAACTATAGTAGTGTAGTGTAGTGTACCATAGTGATGTGGTATTTACTATAATAGTGTAGTATAACATAGTGATGTGTTATTTACTATAGTAGTGTAGTGTAGTGGACCATAGTGATGTGGTATTTACTAGAGTAGTGTAGTGTATTAGACCATAGTGATGTGGTATTTACTAGAGTAGTGTAGTGTATTAGACCATAGTGATGTGGTATTTACTATAGTAGTGTAGTGTAGTGGACCATAGTGATGTGGTATTTACTATAGTAGTGTAGTGGACCATAGTGATGTGGTATTTACTAGAGTAGTGTAGTGTATTAGACCATAGTGATGTGGTATTTACTATAGTAGTGTAGTGTACCATAGTGATGTGGTATTTACTATAGTAGTGTAGTGGACCATAGTGATGTGGTATTTACTATAGTAGTGTAGTGTACCATAGTGATGTGTTATTTACTAGAGTAGTGTAGTGTACCATAGTGATGTGATATTTACTATAGTAGTGTAGTATAACATAGTGATGTGTTATTTACTAAAGTAGTGTAGTGTAGTGGACCATAGTGATGTGGTATTTACTATAGTAGTGTAGTGGACCATAGTGATGTGGTATTTACTAGAGTAGTGTAGTGTATTAGACCATAGTGATGTGGTATTTACTATAGTAGTGTAGTGTACCATAGTGATGTGGTATTTATTATAGTTGTGTAGTGTAGTAGACCATAGTAATGTGGTATTTACTATAGTAGTGTAGTGTAGTATACCATAGTGATGTGGTATTTACTATAGTAGTGTAGTGTACCATAGTGATGTGGTATTTACTATAGTAGTGTAGTGGACCATAGTGTTGTGGTATTTACTATAGTAGTGTAGTGTACCATAGTGATGTGGTATTTACTATAGTAGTGTAGTGGACCATAGTGTTGTGGTATTTACTATAGTAGTGTAGTGGACCATAGTGATGTGGTATTTACTATAGTAGTGTAGTGTATTAGACCATAGTGACGTGGTATTTACTATAGTAGTGTAGTGTATTAGACCATAGTGATCTGTTATTTACAATAGTAGTGTAGTGTAGTATACCATAGTGATGTGGTATTTACTATAGTAGTGTAGTGTATTAGACCATAGTGATGTGGTATTTACTATAGTAGTGTAGTGTAGTGGACCATAGTGATGTGGTATTTACTATAGTAGTGTAGTGGACCATAGTGATGTGGTATTTACTATAGTAGTGTAGTGTACCATAGTGATGTGGTATTTACTATAGTAGTGTAGTGTAGTGGACCATAGTGATGTGGTATTTACTATAGAAGTGTAGTGTACCATAGTGATGTGATATTTACTATAGTAGTGTAGTGTAGTGGACCATAGTGATGTGATATTTACTATAGTAGTGTAGTGTAGTGTACCATAGTGATGTTGTATTTACTATAGTAGTCTAGTGTACCATCGTGATGTGGTATTTACTATAGAAGTGTAGTGTACCATAGTGATGTTGTATTTACTATAGTAGTCTAGTGTACCATCGTGATGTGGTATTTACTAGAGTATTGTAGTGTATCATTGTGATGTGGTATTTACTATAGTAGTGTAGTGTACCATTGTGATGTGGTATTTACTATAGTAGTGTAGTGGACCATAGTGATGTGGTATTTACTATAGTAGTGTAGTGTACCATAGTGATGTGGTATTTACTAGAGTATTGTAGTGTATTAGAATATAATGATGTGGTATTTACTATAGTAGTGTAGTGTACCATAGTGATGTGGTATTTACTATAGTAGTGTAGTGGACCATAGTGATGTGGTATTTACTATAGTAGTGTAGTGGACCATTCACCTGGCTGGATGATAAATGCTGTTTGTCTTAGTAGAGATCTCGCTTCATGGAGCCTTTCAGGATTGGTGTTTGTGGTTGTGAGCGTGTGCGTGTGTGTGTGTGTTTCTGTGTGAATTGATCTCTTCATTAGTGTGTACATCAATAATAATATTTCACCTGAGGACCAGCCAGAGTGTTTTTAATGTTCAATGCCGAGTGAGAAACATCCGTGCTGCCGTCCGTGTAAAAATCATTTTTCATACGTAGGTGGCTAATTTGCTCAGAGCCATTCTGTTCTATCTAAACGAGGGGGTCGGAGTAATTTACGATCGGTGAGACGAAAAAAAACCCTGACAAGAGGAGGTTGTTCGCTTTGATTAGGATACAGAGATACAGGTTCACTGAAGTCACTGAAGCCTCATAATTGTTGTAAATGTACATTTCATTTGCAATTAACCTCAAAGATAATTTCAAACCGAAAGTCAATCAATCAATGAAGTGAATGTTATAAAGCCCTTTATAACTAGCCCTCTAGTTATAACATCTAGTTGTCAGAAAGTGCTACAGACAGAAATGCATTACGCTGTGAACCTTCCAGAGGTGTTGCCCTGATTTGTTTTCACCTGTCCTTGTGCTCGTCTCCACCCCTTCCAGAGGTGTTGCCCTGATTTGTTTTCACCTGTCCTTGTGCTCGTCTCCACCCCTTCCAGAGGTGTTGCCCTGATTTGTTTTCACCTGTCCTTGTGCTCGTCTCCACCCCTTCCAGAGGTGTTGCCCTGATTTGTTTTCACCTGTCCTTGTGCTCGTCTCCACCCCTTCTAGAGGTGTTGCCCTGATTTGTTTTCACCTGTCCTTGTGCTCGTCTCCACCCCTTCCAGGTGTCGCCCATCGTCCCCACTCTACCTCTGGGTGTTTATACCTGTTTTTCCGACTGTCTGTGCCATTTCGTATCGTTTGTTCAAGCCTACCAGCATTTTGTGCCTCAGCTCCTGCCTTTTCCAGTTTCTCTTTTCTCGCCCTTCTGGTTCTTGACCCTTGCCTGTCCTGACTCCGAAGCCCGCCTGCCTGACCCTGAGCCTGTCCTGACTCCGAAGCCCGCCTGCCTGACCCTGAGCCTGTCCTGACTCCGAAGCCCGCCTGCCTGACCCTGAGCCTGTCCTGACTCCGAAGCCCGCCTGCCTGACCCTGAGCCTGTCCTGACTCCGAAGCCCGCCTGCCTGACCCTGAGCCTGTCCTGACTCCAAAGCCGCCTGCCTGACCCTGAGCCTGTCCTGCCATTGTGTACCTTTGCTCCTACTCTGGATTGTCGACCCCTGCCTGCCTTGACCTGTCATTTGACTGCCCCTGTTGTTATAATAAACATTGTAACTTCACCGTCTGCATTTGGGTTTTACCTTAATCCCTGATTGGTGTGGGAGTCAATGGGGTTCGGAAGGGTGAGGGCAATCAATGAAGACATGGGAGGAACGCATGGACGAAGAAAGGAGGAGATATCTAGATGAAAGACAGAAGAAAATGAAAGAAGAGGACATTGAAAGGAAAAAATGAAGAACAGACTGAAAGACGAAAGAACAGACTGAAAGACGAAAGAACAGACTGAAAGACAAAAGAACAGACTGAAGAACGAAAGAACAGACTGAAAGACAAAAGAACAGACTGAAGAACGAAAGAACAGACTGAAAGACAAAAGAACAGACTGAAGAACGAAAGAACAGACTGAAGAACGAAAGAACAGACTGAAGAACGAAAGAACAGACTGAAGAACGAAAGAACAGACTGAAGGACGAAAGAACAGACTGAAAGACAAAAGAACAGACTGAAGAACGAAAGAACAGACTGAAAGACGAAAGAACAGACTGAAAGACGAAAGAACAGACTGAAAGAACGAAAGAACAGACTGAAAGACGAAAGAACAGACTGAAAGACGAAAGAACAGACTGAAAGAACGAAAGAACAGACTGAAGACGAAAGAACAGACTGAAAACGAAAGAACAGACTGAAGAACGAAAGAAGACTGAAAGACTGAAGAACAGACTGAAAGAACAGACTGAAGAACGAAAGAACAGACTGAAAGACGAAAGAACAGACTGAAAGACGAAAGAACAGACTGAAAGACAAAAGAACAGACTGAAAGACGAAAGAACAGACTGAAAGAACTGAAAGAACAGACTGAAAGACGAAAGAACAGACTGAAAGAACGAAAGAACAGACTGAAGAACGAAAAGAACAGACTGAAAGACGAAAGAACAGACTGAAAGACAAAAAGACTGAAAGACGAAAGAACAGACTGAAGAACGAAAGAACAGACTGAAAGACAAAAGAACAGACTGAAGAACGAAAGAACAGACTGAAGAACGAAAGAACAGACTGAAGAACGAAAGAACAGACTGAAAGACGAAAGAACAGACTGAAGAACGAAAGAACAGACTGAAAGACAAAAGAACAGACTGAAGAACGAAAGAACAGACTGAAAAACGAAAGAACAGACTGAAGAACGAAAGAACAGACTGAAGAACGAAAGAACAGACTGAAGAACGAAAGAACAGACTGAAGAACGAAAGAACAGACTGAAGAACGAAAGAACAGACTGAAGAACGAAAGAACAGACTGAAAAGACTGAAGAAAAAGAACAGACTGAAGAACGAAAGAACAGACTGAAAACGAAAGAACAGACTGAAAAGACGAAAGAACAGACTGAAAGACTGAAAGACAAAAGAACAGACTGAAAGACGAAAGAACAGACTGAAAGACGAAAGAACAGACTGAAAGACGAAAGAACAGACTGAAGAACGAAAGAACAGACTGAAGAACGAAAGAACAGACTGAAAGAACAGACTGAAGAACGAAAGAACAGACTGAAGAACGAAAGAACAGACTGAAGAACGAAAGAACAGACTGAAAGAACGAAAGAACAGACTGAAGAACGAAAGAACAGACTGAAAGAACGAAAGAACAGACTGAAGAACGAAAGAACAGACTGAAAGAACAGACTGAAGAACGAAAGAACAGACTGAAGAACGAAAGAACAGACTGAAAGAACAGACTGAAGAAAAGAACAGACTGAAAGACAAAAGAACAGACTGAAAGACAAAAGAACAGACTGAAAGAACGAAAGAACAGACTGAAGAACGAAAGAACAGACTGAAGATGGACTGAAAGAACAGACTGAAAGACGAAAGAACAGACTGAAGAACGAAAGAACAGACTGAAGAACGAAAGAACAGACTGAAGAACGAAAGAACAGACTGAAGAACGAAAGAACAGACTGAAAGACGAAAGAACAGACTGAAGAACGAAAGAACAGACTGAAGAACGAAAGAACAGACTGAAGAACGAAAGAACAGACTGAAAGACGAAAAAAGTGTTACAGTGTTCACTTTGCCTAAAGTCAATTCTAGCCAAGAAGTACACTTTAAATTGCTTTTTGCCAAAATACTATTTGAGTTTATTAATGAGTGAAGTGCCCTAAACCAAGCTAGGTTTTTTTTTATTGAGCCGGCAGAGTGCCATCCTGTGAACAGTAAATGTATAATTTACATTTTTCAACAAGAAAAACTCTTCTTCTGTACACGCCGCTACCTCATAAATCAAAACCCCTCTGGACCTCACGGTCCCTTTTTAAGATAGGTTACTTTGATGATTTGGGCATGATATTGAAAGGGTACTAATGTAGGGTGGCAGTAGCTTGCCTTGTATTGTTTTTTGGTATCAAAATGCAGACCATGTCACATGGTGGATGGGACTTCCAGGTGACGTGTGTTGAGGTGACAGGTGGTTCAGTGGTTGGTGATGAGGAGAACAGGACAAGGTGCCTCTCTCTCTCTTTCTCTCTCTCTTTCTTTATTTCTTTCTCTCGCAATTCGAGGGGCTTCATTGGCATTGGCATTAAATGTGAAGATTGTATAATATCAAATCAATTCTCTGTGTAATTATTCCTTAATTCAATGAATCACGGAATAGTATTTATCTAGGAAGTCGGGGGCGCCATGGAAACATGTTGTTTATAGAGTGTAAATTGCCCGAATATAACTCTTCAGATATTTTATTTTTTTATTGATTATTCACTTATTAATGTATTCTTACCTCATCAGTCACATATCATGGGTTATCTGCACGAACCCTAGCATAGGTCATGAATCAGCCATATAGAAATTGGCATTCTTTATTTATTTACTAACTAACTTAAATCAGTCACAGAATTACATAAACACACATTGGTTACTAACATGATAGAAAAGTTAATAGTGGACTAAGCCGATATGAAGGCAGTAGACAAAGGAAAGGGGTGGGGACAGTTTAAGAGAGGGAAAGTCAAAGATGATTCACTGTAATACAGTTGATAACCACTCTCATGAAATGCCAATACTTTTACATTGAACAGCCGCTCGTTCGAAAATATATTGCAATTGACATATTTACGAGTGTATGCCTTTGTTGTCCCTCTCTGCTATCCGTCTGCTGGATAATAGTTCATCAGAGAGTCTCTGGTTGCGTTCCCCAGAGGTCCCAAGATCTTCCGTGGTTGTAGTTGTTGTCGTGTCTTTACTATCATTAACTGAAGACTTCGTTTTATCAAAGATTCTCTGTAATTAGTATTACGCGATTAAACTGATTAATAATGTAACTGTAATTAACTAGGAAGTCGGGGCACCAAGGAAAATATTCAGATTACAAAGTTGTAATTTACTAATATAACTTTTCAGATATTTTCAAAGTCTATTAATTAATGATTTACTTTACCTCACGTTAGTCTCATTCCAAACATCGTAAATTGTTATCTGTTATCTGCACAAACCCAGTCTTCACTATGAGTCATCCATACATCAATTGTCTTAAATCATTTATTTACTAACTAAGTAATTCACAGAAATGCATAAACAAACAGTTGATATTTACAAGGAAATGATAACAGAGTTTCCCTAGTGGGATAAACCGGCATCGCGGCTTGGTGTACAAAAGGGAAGTGGGGGTCGACTGAGATAAGACAACACACAGTTGATAATTATAACAATTGAAATGCTAATCCTTTGCACATGAACGCTCACTCATTCGGGAACAATTGCAATCAAAATATATATTTACTCTCAGTGTGTCGTCGGGGTCTCTTGAAAAGTTTGTTTCTTTTGGAAAAGTGTCAACTTTCGAATGAAAGCCCATAATCTCCTTTAGAAGGCTAACATCATATTTCATCTTTTCAAAAGTATTCCTTTATACTCAATCATTTATTTTATCCAACATTCAGATTCAAACCCCCAATAATTGAGAAGTGTTGACAAACAAAGAAACAGCAGGAGGAGTCCTTCAACTCGACATGACTGTCCCTTAAGTGTCCATGGACCATTCACACATTCTCAAAAATATATATTTAGTTTAATTCTCCATTTTTGGGGGGATTAGGAGTTTTGTCACGAAGAATGCCTTTGTTCTCCATAGGCTCCTCAATACTGAGAGTTTCTACCAGGATCTTATGACCGTTGCAAAACCTGTAGTGGGAGGGAGCGTGAGAGACGGGGGAGCCACGATATACACCCAAAAGGGCGTGACAATGGGTTGTGTTAACAATAGGGTTTGTTCTTCACCCTTTTCCAGTGGCAACAGGTCACAAGTATTGCTGCTGTGATTGCACACTGTGGTATTTCACCCAATAGAAATGGGAGTTTATCAAAATGGGTCTGTGTAATCTGAGGGAAATGTGTCTCTAATAGGGTCACACATTTGGCAGGAGGTTAGGAAGTGCTGTTCAGTGTCCATCTCATTTTGTGGGCAGAGTGCACATAGCCTGTCTTCTCTTGAGAGCCATGTCTGCCTACGGCAGCCTTTCTTAATAGCAAGGCTATGCTCACTAAGTCTGTACATAGTCAAAGCTTTCCTTAAGTTTGGGTCAGTCACAGTGGTCAGGTATTCTGCCAATTTATTTCCCATTTCACTCCACAACAACCAGGCTTTAGGTTGCTCTTGATTTTGACACATCTAATGAACAGCACTAGTGATTAAACTTACCCCAATCAGCAACACGTGATGACAATTACTAACAAGTTGAATGTTTGAAGAGACTGTTGTGAATGCTTCTCAGTCAAAAGGGGAGATGATCTCTACACACGAGTCTCAACGAGATAAATCATGTGTGTAATAGCGGTAATCGGGTTACAGAGATTAACTACCCAAACTCCCGTTTCCTGGGATAAATAATTCTGAGAAACCATGAAATATAATACATTATTTCCATGAATAGCACGACATGAATTAGAACCGTTAAATTAGGCCTAAAGGTTTTATTTAACCTCTCTAGGGGATGTGGGACGCTAGCATCCCACCTGGCCAACATCCGGTGAAATTGCAGAGCGCCAAATTCAAAAACAGAAATACTCATAATAAAAATGTAGAAAACATACAAGTGTTATACATCGGCTTAACCGTTGTGTCAGATTTCAAAAAGGCTTTACGGCAAAAGCCCATGCGATTATCTGAGGACAGCGCCCAGCACACAAAACATTACAAACAGTTACCAGCCAAGTAGAGGAGTAACAGAAGTCAGAAATAGCGATAAAATGTATCACCTACCTTTGATGATCTTCATAGGGTTGCACTGACTAGACTCCCAGTTACCCAATAAATGTTTGTTTTGTTCGATAAAGTCCCTCTTTATATCCAAAAACCTCCATTTTGTTGGCGCGTTTTGTTCAGTAATCCACTGGCTCCAAGGCGGTCAAAACAGGCAGACGAAAAATCCCAAAAGTATCAGTAAAGTTTGTAGAAACATGTCAAACGATGTTTATAACCAATCCTCAGGTTGTTTTTAAGTCATAATAATCAATCATATTTAAACCGGACAATATAAAAGAAAAACAAGAAAGACGTGCTCTCTGTCGGGCTCAGTTAACAGCTCTGGGACACTGCAGGGTCCACTCATTCTTGCTCTCTCATTTTTCAGAATACAAGCCTGATACAATTTCTAAAGAGTGTTGACATCTAGTGGAAGCCATATGAAGTGCAATCTGAGTCCTAAGTCATTGGATACTGTAAAGGCAGTCAATGGAAAACTACAAACATAAAACAATCCCACTTCCTGGATGGATTTTTCTCAGGTTTGTGCCTGCCATATCAGTTCTGTTACACTCACATACATTATTTTCACAGTTTTTGGAAGCTTTAGAGTGTTTTCCATCCAAATCTACCAATCATATGCATATCCTAGCTTCTGGGCCTGAGTAACAGGCAGTTTACTTTGGGCATGCTTTTCATCCGGAGGTGAGAATAGTTTCCCCTACCCTAGTGAGGTTAACTAGGCAAGTCAGTAAAGAACAAATTCTTATTTCCAACAACAGCCTAACGGGGAACAGTGGGTTAACTGCCTTGTTCAGTGGAAGAATAACAGATTCTTACCTTGTCAGCTCGGGGACTCAATCCAGCAATCACACGTCTTCTCCCACTCCTCTCATCTGATTTTATTAACCACCTGTCCTGGCATTCATCATTACAGGCACGCAAAATCCTAGAGGAATACCTGGTTCGGTCTGCTTTCCACCAGACACATGTCCTTTATTTATTAAATGTTCTCCCTGTACCTGCTTCCTGTCTCCAGCGTCAATCCTCACAGACTGCTGATACCAAAATTGGAAACATCAGGGAGGCCTTGTTTTTTGTTGGTGACGTCGGATCCGGGTGCTGTCGTCATTTGAATTGGGAGTGCCTTAGCTGGCTCGTTGGGCTTCCTCGCCCTAGCTGGCTTGTTGGGCTTCCTTGTCCTAGCTGGCTCGTTGGGCTTCCTCGCACTAGCTGGCTCGTTGGGCTTCCTTGTCCTAGCTGGCTCGTTGGGCTTCCTCGCCCTAGCTGGCTCGTTGGGCTTCCTTGCCCTAGCTGGCTCGTTGGGCTTCCTTGCCCTAGCTGGCTCGTTGGGCTTCCTCGCCCTAGCTGGCTCGAGAGATTTTTCTTTTCCCGGTGGCAGGAGCCCAGCCCACGCCATGCTTCAGCCGGCCATCATGCTCCGACGTCTCAGTGGGATCGTCAGGCTTTCACGCCTCAACCCGGATCGTCAGGCTCCCACGCCTCTGCCGGTTCATCAGGCTTCTACGCCCCATCGGGCTTGTCCAGCGCCCACGCCTCGGACGGCCCATCAGGCTTGCCCAGGTGGAACGCCGGGCCGGCGCCCCTAGGGGGGATACTGTCATGCCTGCTCACTCACTCCCTCTCTGGCACTCAAGGGCACCAGACTGTCTATCATTACGCACACCTGTCACCATCATTACGGGACGCTGCGCAACAGTGGACTCACCTGGACTCCATTACCTTGTTGATTACACCCTCTTCATCTGTCTGTTCCTCACTTTATTCCCTGTGTCAGCATTGATGTTGTTATTTTGTCCCCTGTCCAGACACGGTTCCTGTCCTGGTTCATGTCCGTTGTCTATTAAAATGTTCTCCCTGTACCTGCTTCCTGTCTTCAGCGTCAAGCCTCACAGGTAGACTATAGCAGTTATTAAATCACACCCATAACCATTCAGATGGTGGTAGACTATAGCAGTTATTAAATCACACCCATAACCATTCAGATGGTGGTAGACTATAGCAGTTATTAAATCACACCCATAACCCTTCAGATGGTGGTAGACTATAGCAGTTATTAAATCACACCCATAACCATTCAGATGGTGGTAGACTATAGCAGTTATTAATTCAGACCCATAACCATTCAGATGGTGGTAGACTATAGCAGTTATTAAATCACACCCATAACCCTTCAGATGGTGGTAGACTATAGCAGTTATTAAATCACACCCATAACCATTCAGATGGTGGTAGACTATATCAGTTATTAAATCACACCCATAACCCTTCAGATGGTGTAGACTATAGCAGTTATTAAATCACACCCATAACCATTCAGATGGTGGTAGACTATAGCAGTTATTAAATCACACCCATAACCCTTCAGATGGTGGTAGACTATAGCAGTTATTAAATCACACCCATAACCATTCAGATGGTGGTAGACTATAGCAGTTATTAATTCAGACCCATAACCATTCAGATGGTGGTAGACTATATCTGTCACGCGGGACTAGGTGGGTGCAGGAATCAGATGCAGAGAGAGTTACACTGGGGTTAAGTGCTTTTACTAAGGCACACAAAATAATAAGCCCAACAAATAAAGGGCGCGGACAGACAACGAGACAACCCAAAAACCACAGGGTGCCAAGTTTAAGAAAAGAAAATCCACTACCTAAAATGCACACACGTAACATAAAGACAATCCCGCACAAAACAAAGGCGGGTCTACCTACTAAATATAGGGGAGCTCATTAAACCAAACAACAGAAACACAGGTGAAACTAATAATACAAAACAAACAGACATGCGAAAAAGGGATCGGTGGAGGCTAGTAGGACGGTGACGACGATCGCCGAGCATCGCCCGAACAGGCAGGGGAGCCAACTTCGGCGGACGTCGTGACAATATCAGTTATTAATTCAGACCCATAACCATTCAGATGGTGGTAAACTATAACAGTTATTAATTCAGACCCATAATCATTCAGATGGTGGTAGACTATAACAGTTATTAATTCAGACCCATAACCATTCAGATGGTGGTAGACTATAGCAGTTATTAATTCAGACCCATAACCATTCAGACACATAACCATTCAGAAGGGGGTAGACTATAGCAGTTATTAATTCAGACCCATAACCATTCAGACACATAACCATTCGGATGGGGGTAGACTTTAGCAGTTATTAATTCAGACCCATAATCATTCAGACCCATAACCATTCAGATGGTGGTAGAATATAGCAGTTATTAATTCAGACCCATAACCATTCAGATGGTGGTAGACTATATCAGTTATTAATTCAGACCCATAACCATTCAGACCCATAACCATTCAGATGGTGGTAGAATATAGCAGTTATTAATTCAGACCCATAACCATTCAGACCCATAACCATTCAGATGGTGGTAGAATATAGCAGTTATTAATTCAGACCCATAACCATTCAGACCCATAACCATTCAGATGGTGGTAGACTATAGCAGTTATTAATTCAGACCCATAACCATTCAGACCCATAACCATTCAGATGGTGGTAGAATATAGCAGTTATTAATTCAGACCCATAACCATTCAGACCCATAACCATTCAGATGGTGGTAGACTATAGCAGTTATTAATTCAGACCCATAACCATTCGGATGGGGGTAGACTTTAGCAGTTATTAATTCAGACTCATAATCATTCAGACCCATAACCATTCAGATGGTGGTATAATATAGCAGTTATTAATTCAGACCCATAACCATTCAGACCCATAACCATTCAGATGGTGGTAGAATATAGCAGTTATTAATTCAGACCCATAACCATTCAGACCCATAACCATTCAGATGGTGGTAGACTATAGCAGTTATTAATTCAGACCCATAACCATTCAGGTGGTGGTAGAATATAGCAGTTATTAATTCAGACCCATAACCATTCAGATGGTGGTAGACTATAGCAGTTATTAATTCAGACCCATAACCATTCAGATGGTGGTAGACTATATCAGTTATTAATTCAGACCCATAACCATTCAGATGGTGGTAGACTATATCAGTTATTAATTCAGACCCATAACCATTCAGATGGTGGTAGACTATATCAGTTATTAATTCAGACCCATAACCATTCAGATGGTGGTAGACTATAGCAGTTATTAATTCAGACCCAAGACCATTCAGATGGTGGTAGACTATAACAGTTATTAATTCAGACCCAAAACCATTCAGATGGTGGTAGACTATAGCAGTTATTAATTCAGACCCAAGACCATTCAGATGGTGGTGGACTATAGCAGTTATTAATTCAGACCCAAGACCATTCAGATGGTGGTAGACTATAGCAGTTATTAATTCAGACCCATAACCATTCAGATGGTGGTAGACTATATCAGTTATTAATTCAGACCCAAGACTATTCAGATGGTGGTGGACTATAGCAGTTATTAATTCAGACCCATAACCATTCAGATGGTGGTGGACTATAGCAGTTATTAATTCAGACCCAAAACCATTCAGATGGTGGTAGACTATAGCAGTTATTAATTCAGACCCATAACCATTCAGATGGTGGTGGACTATAGCAGTTATTAAATCACACCCATAACCATTCAGATGGTGGTGGACTATAGCAGTTATTAATTCAGACCCATAACCATTCAGATGGTGGTGGACTATAGCAGTTATTAATTCAGACCCATAACCATTCAGATGGTGGTGGACTATAGCAGTTATTAATTCAGACCCATAACCATTCAGATGGTGGTGGACTATAGCAGTTATTAATTCAGACCCAAAACCATTCAGTCTTCCTGAAGAGAAGCGAAACGAAAGCCGTCTGCATGTTATTCTAGTCCTGTGTTATTCAAACATGTCGTTAGAATGATGAAGACAACGGAAATGATGTTATGTCACTGTTGAGAGTAAGGAATGAAACAACAATCCTACAGAGAGAAAGACGAGGTAATACTTAAGTTGCAAAACAAAACATTTGAAAGGTAAAGCGTCAGCCTAATATAAATAGGCCCCATTATATTATAAAACATTGGTGTCCCTTCCACGGGACGGTTGAGCTAACGTAGGCTAATGCGATTAGCATGAGGTTGGAAGTAACAAGAAAATGTCCCAGGACATAAACATATCTCATATTGGCAGAAAGCTTCAGTTCTTGTGAATCTAACTGCACTGTCTAATTTACCGTAGCTAATACAGCGAAAGAGAACAATGCTATTGTTTGAGGAGAGTGCACAATTTTGAAGATGAACAGTTATTAATAAACAAATTAGCCACATTTGGGCAGTCTTGATACAAAATCTTGAACAGATTTGCAATGGTTCATTAGAACAGTCTAAAACATTGCACATACACTGCTGCCATCTAGCCGAAATCTAAATGGCACTTTGGCTGGAAAAATACATTATGGCCTTTCTCTTGCATCTCAAAGATGATGGTCCAAAAAAAGTACAAAAGAACAGTTGTTTTTTTCTTTGTATTATCTTCTACCAGATCTAATGCGTTATATTCTCCTACATTCATTTCACATTTCCACAAACTTCAAAGTGTTTCCTTTCAAAATGGTATCAAGAATATGCATATCCTTGCTTCAGGTCCTGAGCTACAGGCAGTTAGATTTGGGTATGTCATTTTAGGAGAAAATTGAAAAAAAAGGGGGGCAGATCCTTTTAAATATATTTCATTATATTCCAAATTAAAATAAAATTGGCTGGCCTATAATTGTAACTACTGTAGGTAGGCTTTATGTCCTGCACCAGCATCGCCTGTTCTCTCCCATCTTCGTGGTTTGAATGAGGAGGCATAATTCCGGTCCATGTAGTTTACCAATAAGGCCCAAAGTGATGTGGTATATGGGATATATACCACAGATAAGGGTTGTTTTTAAGCACAACCCAACGTGGAGTACCTGGATACAGCCCTTAGCTGTGGTGTATTGGCCATATAAAACTGAACCCAGATGCGACTTATTGCTTATTATTGTAACTTCCGAGATGGCCGCCTCACCTCGCTTCGCGTTCCTAGGAAACTATGCAGTTTTTTGATTTTTTACATGTTATTTCTTACATTAGTACCCCAGGTCATCTTAGGTTTCATTACATACAGTCGAGAAGAACTACTGAACATAAGAGCAGCGTCAACTCACCATCAGTACGACCAAGAATATGACTTTCGCGAAGCGGATCCTGTGTTCAGCCTTTCACCCAGGACAACGGAATGGATCCCAGCCGGCGACCCAAAAAAACGACTTCGTAAAAGGGGGAAACAGAGCGGTCTTCTGGTCAGACTCCGGAGACGGGCACACCGTGCACCACTCCCTAGCATTCTTCTCGCCAATGTCCAGTCTCTTGACAACAAGGTTGAGGAAATCTGAGCAAGGGTAGCATTCCAGAGGGACATCAGAGACTGTAACGTTCTTTGCTTCACGGAAACATGACTCACTGGAGAGACGCTATCGGAATCGGTGCAGCCAGCTGGTTTCTCCACGCATCGCGCAGACAGAAACAAACATCTTTCTGGTAAGAAGAGGGCGGGGGCGTATGCTTCATGGTTAACGTGACGTGGTGTGATCATAACTCAACTGATTTAGAATGACTCACAATCAGGTACTACCAAGTCCTTCTGTTCACCTGATTTAGAATGACTCAGAGGCTGCATTCATTGTAGCTGGGGATTTTAACAAGGCTAAAAAAAACAAATCTGAAAATCTGAAAACAAGACTCCCTAAATTTTATCAGCATATCGATTGCGCAACCAGGGCTGGAAAAACCTTGGACCACTGCTATTCTAACTTCCACGACGCATATAAGGCCCTGCCCTGCCCTCCTTTCGGAAAAGCTGACCACGCTGAGGTCTGTTCAACGCTGGTCCGACCAATCTGATTCCACACTCCATGACTGCTTCGATCACGTGGACTGGGATATGTTCCGTATTGCGTCAGACAACAACATTGACGAATACGCTGATTCGGTGAGCGAGTTCATTAGAACGTGCGTTGAAGATGTCGTTCCCATAGCAACGATTAAAACATTCCCAAACCAGAAACCGTGGATTGATGGCAGCATTCGCGTGAAACTGAAAGCCCGAACCACTGCTTTTAATCAGGGCAAGGTGACCGGAAACATGACCGAATACAAACAGTGTAACTATTCCCTGCGCAAGGCAATCAAACAAGCTAAGCGTCAGTATAGAGACAAAGTAGAATCTCAATTCAACGGCTCAGACACAAGAGGTATGTGGCAGGGTCTACAGTCAATCACGGATTACAAGAAGAAAACCAGCCCAGTCACGGACCAGGATGTCTTGCTCCCAGGCAGACTAAATCACTTTTTTTCCCGCTTTGAGGACAATGCAGTGCCACTTACACGGCCCGCAACTAAAACATGCAGACTCTCCTTCACTGCAGCCGACGTGAGGAAAACATTTAAACGTGTCAACCCTCGCAAGGCTGCAGGCCCAGACGGCATCCCCAGCCGCGCCCTCGGAGCATGCGCAGACCAGCTGGCTGGTGTGTTTACGGACATATTCAATCAATATCTATCCCAGTCTGTTGTTCCCACATGCTTCAAGAGGGCCACCCCTGTCAGGAAAATAACCTCACACTCAAAGTCAACAAAACTAAGGAGATGATTGTGGACCACAGGAAACAGCAGAGGGAACACCCCCCTATCCACATTGATGGAACAGTAGTGGAGAGGGTAGTAAGTTTTAAGTTCCTCAGCGTACACATCACAGACAAACTGAATTGGTCCACCCACACAGACAGCATCGTGAAGAAGGCGCAGCAGCACCTCTTCAACCTCAGGAGGCTGAAGAAATTCGGCTTGTCGCCAAAAGCACTCACAAACTTCTACAGATGCACAATCGAGAGCATCCTGTCGGGCTGTATCACCGCCTGGTACGGCAACTGCTCCGCCCACAACCGTAAGGCTCTCCAGAGGGTAGTGAGGTCTGCACAACGCATCACCGGGGGCAAACTACCTGCCCTCCAGGACACCTACACCACCCGATGTCACAGGAAGGCCATAAAGATCATCAAGGACAACAACCACCCGAGCCACTGCCTGTTCACCCCGCTATCATCCAGAAGGCGAGGTCAGTACAGGTGCATCAAAGCTGGGACCGAGAGACTGAAAAACAGCTTCTATCTCAAGGCCATCAGACTGTTAAACAGCCACCACTAACATTGAGTGGCTGCTGCCAACACACTGACTCAACTCCAGCCACTTTAATAATGGGAATTGATGGGAAATGATGTAAAATATATCACTAGCCACTTTAAACAATGCTACCTTATATAATGTTTACACATACCCTACATGATTCATGTCATATGTATATGTATATACTGTACTCTATATCATCTACTGAATCTTTATGTAATACATGTATCACTAGCCACTTTAACTATGCCACTTTGTTTACATACTCATCTCATATGTATATACTGTACTCGATACCATCTACTGTATCTTGCCTATGCCGCTCTGTACCATCACTCATTCATATATCTTTATGTACATATTCTTTATCCCCTTACACTTGTGTCTATAAGGTAGTAGTTGTGGAATTGTTAGTTAGATTACTTGTTGGTTATTACTGCATTGTCGGAACTAGAAGCACAAGCATTTCGCTACACTCGCATTAACATCTGCTAACCATGTGTATGTGAGAAATAAAATTTGATTTGATTTGCTTTTAGAAACCTGATGCCAACACAGCAAGACAATGAACGACACATCTAACTTGAAAATGCTGTTTAAATGGAAGTTCTTTTAGCTGGTTTGAGCTGCTGCTGTGTTGTCAGGGAGAATAGTGCTCCACTACTTCCTCGCTTCCAGATTTGTCCTCCAGTAACTTTGTCGAGAGGTTTGGGATCTGTGTCCACTGACAGACGTTATTGCTCGTGTCTCTAGTCCGACATCCGACCGTTTCTGTATCGCGGTGGTTTGGAGGCAGTGGTTTGGAGGCAGTGGTTTGGAGGCGGTGGTTTGGAGGCGGTGGTTTGGAGGCGGTGGTTTGGAGGCGGTGGTTTGGAGGCGGTGGTTTGGAGGCGGTGGTTTGGGCGGTGGTTTGGAGGCGGTGGTTTGGAGGCGGTGGTTTGGAGGCGGTGGTTTGGAGGCGGTGGTTTGGAGGCGGTGGTTTGGGCGGTGGTTTGGAGGCGGTGGTTTGGAGGCGGTGGTTTGGAGGCGGTGGTTTGGAGGCGGTGGTTTGGAGGCGGTGGTTTGGAGGCAGTGGTTTGGAGGCAGTGGTTTGGAGGCAGTGGTTTGGAGGCAGTGGTTTGGAGGCAGTGGTTTGGAGGCAGTGGTTTGGAGGCAGTGGTTTGGAGGCAGTGGTTTGTGTAAATCTATGACTTGCCAGCTAATTTGAAGATATTTGTGGTTTGTGGTGGAGCTACAACGCCGGGGGCGGAGGGAAACCACCGGAGGGAGGGGATCACCCGGAAGTTCAAGCATGAATCCCCGTCCACTCTCCCTGTTCTTTTCTTGTGGGTCCTTGTGTCAGAGGAAAGGAGGGACATATTCTTCTTGAGGGAAGCCACCGGGCAGAGGGGATCACCTGGAAGTTCAAACATGAATCCCTGTCCACTCCCCTGTGGGTCCTTGTGGTTTTTTTGTGGGTTTGTTGAATGAGAGAATCGTCGTCCGTACATGTTTTTAACTGAGTCAGTTTTCAGCAGACGTCAAAACGTCAAAAAGACATCAAAACACACTTTGTTCACCAAACCCTCAGGTGTTTCAGTTTCCAGAGCCTTTGTCAGTGAA
This sequence comes from Oncorhynchus tshawytscha, assembly GCF_018296145.1. NCBI lineage: Eukaryota > Metazoa > Chordata > Actinopteri > Salmoniformes > Salmonidae > Oncorhynchus > Oncorhynchus tshawytscha. The sequence goes on from NC_056450.1 coordinate 43,160,812, forward strand.
GCAGGTAAGTGCCCACCTTCTGTCAAACTATTGTTGATGTAGCCATTTTATCAAGGTGAAAAGACTAAATGTCATTGCCATGGTATACAGTCTCACATACACACTGCTGAATGCTGTTTTAGCCAATCAGCATTCAGTATCACAACTATCCGGTTTATAATACAGTTTATATCACAGCATTGTTGAATACCCATTTCTGATTGGCTAAAAGGGAATTCTAGAATGGACAGTAAAACCACATAATGGACAGTTGGAAAATATATCGGGACAGTTGGAAAATATATCGGGACAGTTGGAAAATATATCGGGACAGTTGGAAAAAGACATCAGGACAGTTGGAAAATATATCGGGACAGTTGGAAAAAGACATCAGGACAGTTGGAAAATATATCGGGACAGTTGGAAAATATATCAGGACAGTTGGAAAATATATTGGGCCAGTTGGAAAAAGCTGGAAGGTGGTTTTGAAGCCCCAAACTGAGACTAAAGTGTCTGCCTGTAACTCTTAATTGTCTCCACTGGGACATGGCCTGTATGTGTGGGCAAAGGCCAGCAGGGGTGGAGTAGTATAGAGTAGACTAGAGAAGTGTAGACTAGAGTACTCTAGCGTAAAGTAGAATACTGTAGAGTAGAGTAGAGTAGAGTAGAGTAGAGTAGAGTAGAGTAGAGTAGAGTAGAGTAGAGTAGAGTACTGTAGAGAAGAGTAGACTAAAGTGGTGTAGACTAGAGTAGTGTAGAGTACTGTAGAGTAGACTAGAGGACTGTAGAGTAGAGTTGTGTACAGTAGTGTAGAGTAGAGTAGAATAGAGTAGAGTAGTGTAGAGTAGAGTAGTTTAGAGTAGAGTAGAGTAGAGTAGAGTAGAGTAGAGTAGAGTAGAGTAGAGTAGAGTAGAGTAGAGTAGAATAGAATAGAATAGAGTAGAGTAGTGCAGTGTAGTGTAGTGTAGAGTAGAGTAGTGTAGTACTAATGATGGGTGCAACACTTGGACTCTCCCTCCCTCCCTCCCCTCCCTCCCTCCCTCCCTCCCTCCCTCCCTCCCTCCCTCCCTCCCTCCCTCCCTCCCTCCCTCCCTCCCTCCCCCTTCCCGTTCCCTCCTCCAGTCTCTCCTCTCTTCATCCCTCCCTCCCAACCTCACTTCTCTCTCAATCTCTCCCTCCCTCTCCTCTCCTCTCTCTCTCCTTTCTCCATCTCTCTCTCCCTCCTTTCTCTTCTCTCTCCATCTCCCCCTCCCTCTCTCTTTACTCTCCATCTCTCCCTCCCTCCCCTCTCCTCTCTCTCTCTCTCTCCCTCCCTCCCTCTCTCCTCTCTCCATCTAACCATCTCTCTCCCTCTCTCTCTCCATCTCCCCCTCCCTCTCTCACTCTCCATCTCTCCCTCCCTCTCTCTTCTCTCTCCATCTAACCATCTCTCCCTCCCTCTCTCTCCCTCTCTCTCCATCTAACCATCTCTCCCTCCCTCTCTCTTCTCTCTCCATCTCCCCCTCCCTCTCTCTTTACTCTCCATCTCTCCCTCCCTCCCCTCTCCTCTCTCTCTCTCTCTCCCTCCCTCCCTCTCTCTTCTCTCTCCATCTAACCATCTCTCCCTCCCTCTCTCTTTACTCTCCATCTCTCCCTCCCTCCCCTCTCCTCTCTCTCTCTCTCTCCCTCCCTCCCTCTCTCTTCTCTCTCCATCTAACCATCTCTCCCTCCCTCTCTCTTTACTCTCCATCTCTCCCTCCCTCCCCTCCCTCCTCTCTCTCTCTCTCCCTCCCTCCCTCTCTCTTCTCTCTCCATCTAACCATCTCTCCCTCCCTCTCTCTGCTCTCTCCATCTCATCCCCTCCCTCCCTCTCTTTACTCTCCATCTCTCCCTCCCTCCCCTCTCCTCTCTCTCTCTCTCTCTCCCTCCCCTCTCTCTTCTCTCTCCATCTAACCATCTCTCCCTCCCTCTCTCTTCTCTCTCCATCTCTCCCTCCCTCTCCCTCTCCATCTAACCATCTCTCTCTCTCTCTCTCTCTCTCTCCATCTCCTCTCCCTCCCTCTTCTTCTCTCCATCTAACCATCTCTCCCTCCCCCTCTCTCTTCTCTCTCCATCTAACCATCTCTCCCTCCCTCTCTCTTCTCTCTCCATCTAACCATCTCTCCCTCCCTCTCTCTTCTCTCTCCATCTAACCATCTCTCCCTCCCTCTCTCTTCTCTCTCCATCTAACCATCTCTCCCTCCCTCTCTCTTCTCTCTCCTCTAACCATCTCCCCCTCCCTCTCTCTTTCTCTCCATCTCCCCTCCCTCCCTCCCCTCTCCCTCTCTCTCTCTCTCTCTCCTCTCCCTCCCCCTCTCTCTTCTCTCTCCATCTAACCATCTCTCCCTCCCTCTCTCTTCTCTCTCCATCTCTCCCTCCCTCCCCTCTCTCTCTCTCTCTCTCCATCTCTCCCTCCCTCTCTCTCTTCTCTCTCCATCTAACCATCTCTCCCTCCCTCTCTCTTCTCTCTCCATCTAACCATCTCTCCCTCCCTCTCTCTTCTCTCTCCATCTAACCATCTCTCCCTCCCTCTCTCTTCTCTCTCCATCTAACCATCTCTCCCTCCCTCTCTCTTCTCTTCTCTCTCCATCTCTCCCCTCCCTCTCTCTTTCTCTCCATCTCTCCCTCCCTCCCCTCCCCTCTCTTCTCTCTCCTCTCCCTCCCTCCCTCTCTCTTCTCTCTCCATCTAACCATCTCTCCCTCCCTCTCTCTTCTCTCTCCATCTCTCCCTCCCTCCCCTCCCTCCTCTCTCTCTCTCCATCTCTCCCTCCCTCTCTCTTCTCTCTCCATCTAACCATCTCTCCCTCCCTCTCTCTTCTCTCTCCATCTAACCATCTCTCCTCTCCCTCTCTCTTCTCTCTCCATCTAACCATCTCTCCCTAACCCTCTCTCTCTCTCTTTCTCCATCTAACCATCTCTCCCTCCCTCTCTCTTCTCTCTCCATCTCTCCCTCCCTCCCCTCTCCTCTCTCTCTCTCTCTCTCTCCCTCCCTCCCTCTCTCTTCTCTCTCCATCTAACCATCTCTCCCTCCCTCTCTCTTCTCTCTCCATCTAACCATCTCTCCCTCCCTCTCTCTTCTCTCTCCATCTAACCATCTCTCCCTCCCTCTCTCTCTCTCTCTCTCCATCTCCCCCTCCCTCTCTCTTTCCTCTCCATCTCTCCCTCCCTCCCTCTCCTCTCTCTCCATCTCCCTCCTCCCTCTCTCTTCTCTCTCCATCTCTCCCTCCCTCTCTCTTCTCTCTCCATCTAACCATCTCTCTCCCTCCCTCTCTCTTCATCTAACCATCTCTCCCTCCCTCTCTCTTCTCTCTCCATCTCCCCCTCCCTCTCTCTTTACTCTCCATCTCTCCCTCCCTCCCCTCTCCTCTCTCTCCATCTCTCCCTCCCTCTCTCTTCTCTCTCCATCTCTCCCTCCCTCTCTCTTCTCTCTCCATCTAACCATCTCTCCCTCCCTCTGTCTTCTCTCTCCATCTAACCATCTCTCCCTCCCTCTCTCTTCTCTCTCCATCTCTCCCTCCATCTCTCTTCTTTCTCCATCTCTCTCTCCCTCACTCTCTCTCTCCCTCCCTCCTTTCTCTTCTCTCTCCACCTCTCCCTCCCTCTCTCTTTACTCTCCATCTCTCCCTCCCTCCCTATTCTCTCTCATCTCTCCCTCCATCCCCCTATTCTCTCTTCTCTCACCATCCCTCCATCCCTCCCTCCCATCTCTTCTCTTCTCTTCTCTCTATCTCTCCCTCCATTCCCTCTCTCCCTCACTCTCTCTCTCCCTCCCTCCCTTTCATCTCTCTCAAATTCTCCCTCCCTCCCTCCCTCCCTCCCTCCCTCCCTCCCTCCCTCCCTCCCTCCCTCCCTCCCTCCCTCCCTCCCTCCCTCCCTCCCTCCCTCCCTCCCTCCCTCCCTCCATCCCTCCCTCCCTGTCCATCTCTCTCTCCCTCCTTTCAACTCTCTCTCTCTCCCCTCCATTTCAGAGTATAATTTGTCTCAGAAGTAGTAAATGAATACTGTCACAAAACAGCTATCTCAGCCTTCTCGTCTGAGACTTGTTTTTCATCTCCAATGTTAATTACAGCCAGTTAAATTATATCGGGTGACATTAACAATAACAAATGTGGATGCCTTGTAATTAGTTGAAAATGAAAACAATATGTATGTACATTAAGCTAGTTTTCAGATGACAGGGCAATAACAACACTGATTTGAAATGATTATAACCTTGGTGTAAAACGTAATAATGACAACAACTTAGGATGAAAAGTCCAATGCAATAATGATGTGTCAGAACAGCATTCAAAATGTCAATTGGTGTCATTTGGATACTCCACGTAATGTTTGACTCAATCTTAGCGGTTGCTAAGTTACCGTGTTAATGACTGTGTGTGTGTGCTTACAACTCTCACAGCCCATTCATTGAGGAGTTAGGACTTTGGTAGCTTTGGTTTCTACATTCAATCAATCACTCACACACACACACACACACACACACACACACACACACACACACACACACACACACACACACACACACACACACACACACACACACACACACACACACACACACACACACACACACACACACACACACACACACACACACACACACACACACAAAGACCCACACAAACAGGCTGCAGGCTGCAGTGCTCAGAATCCTTTGACAACCACTAAGGGTCCATTTAAATGGTTTAATCAAGCTAAGGACTCCCATCTCATTTGGTTGGCTGCACATAGCTATATGCTAAATTGAAGATCAAATTCATTTGATTTGATTTTTCTCTCAGGTACACAACCAGTCCTTTTTAGTTTTTCCCCTGTGGCTGTTGACAGATCAAAGACACGATCTAGTCATCCTTCCATCAGGCCTGTCTGTCTCCTGTCTGTCTCCTGTCTGTCTACTGTCTGTCTCCTGTCTGTCCCCTGTCTGTCTCCTGTCTGTCTCCTGTCTGTCTCCTGTCTGTCTCCTGTCTGTCTGCTGTCTGTCTCCTGTCTGTCTCCTGGCTATCTCTGTCTGTCTCCTGTCTGTCTCTGTCTGTCTGTCTCCTGTCTGTCTGTCCTGTCTGTCTCTGTCTGTCTGTCCTGTCTGTCTGTCTGTCTCCTGTCTGTCTCTGTCTGGCTATCTCCTGTCTGTCTCTGTCCCCTGTCTGTCTCCTGTCTGTCTCCTATCTCTGTCTCCTGTCTGTCTCCTGTCTGTCCCCTGTCTGTCTCCTGTCTGTCTCTCCTCTCTGTCTCCTGTCTGTATCCTGTCTATCTCCTGTCTGTCCCTGTCTGTCTCCTGTCTGTCTCCTGTCTGTCTTCTGTCTGTCCCTGTCTGTCTCCTGTCTGTCTCCTGTCTGTCTCCTGTCTGCCTCCTGTCTGTCTCCTGTTTGTCTCCTGCCTGTCTCCTGTCTGTCTCCGGTCTGTCTCCTGACTGTCTCCTGTCTGCCTCCTGTCTGTCTCCTGTCTGTCCCCTGTCTGTCTCCTGTCTGCCTCCTGCCTGTCTCGTGTCTGCCTCCTGTCTGTCTCCTGTCTGTCCCCTGTCTGTCTCCTGTCTGCCTCCTGCCTTTCCTGTGTCTGCCTCCTGTCTATCTCCTGTCTGTCTCCTGTATGTCTCCTGTCTGTCTCCTGTCTGTCTCCTGTCTATCTCCTGTCTGCATCCTGTCTGCATCCTGTCTGTATCCTGTCTGTCTCCTGTCTATCTCCTGTCTGTCTCCTGTATGTCTCCTGTCTGTCTCCTGTCTTTCTCCTGTCTGTCTCCTGTCTGCCTCCTGTTTGTCTCCTGTCTGTCTCCTGTCTGCATCCTGTCTGTATCCTGTCTGTCTCCTGTCTGCCTCCTGTCTGTCTCCTGTCTGTCTCCGGTCTATCTCCTGTCTGCCTCCTGTCTGTCTCCTGTCTGTCCCCTGTCTGTCTCCTGTCTGCCTCCTGCCTTTCCTGTGTCTGCCTCCTGTCTATCTCCTGTCTGTCTCCTGTATGTCTCCTGTCTGCCTCCTGTCTGTCTCCTGTCTGTCTCCGGTCTATCTCCTGTCTGTCTCCTGTCTGTCTCCTGTCTGTCCCTGTCTGTCTCCTGTCTGCCTCCTGCCTTTCCTGTGTCTGCCTCCTGTCTATCTCCTGTCTGTCTCCTGTATGTCTCCTGTCTGCCTCCTGTCTGTCTCCTGTCTGTCTCCGGTCTATCTCCTGTCTGCCTCCTGTCTGTCTCCTGTCTGTCCCCTGTCTGTCTCCTGTCTGCCTCCTGCCTTTCCTGTGTCTGCCTCCTGTCTATCTCCTGTCTGTCTCCTGTCTGTCCCCTGTCTGTCTCCTGTCTGTCTCCTGTCTGTCTCCTGACTGTCTCCTGTCTATCTCCTGTCTGTCTCCTGTCTGTCCCCTGTCTGTCTCCTGTCTGCCTCCTGCCTGTCTCGTGTCTGCCTCCTGTCTGTCTCCTGTCTGTCCCCTGTCTGTCTCCTGTCTGCCCTGTCTGTCTTTCCTGTGTCTGTCTCCTGTCTGTCTCTGTCTGTCCCTGTCTGTCTCCTGTCTGTCTCCTGTCTGTCTCTGTCTGTCTCCTGTCTCTCCTGTCTGTCTCCTGTCTGTCTCCTGTCTGTCTCCTGTCTGTCTCCTGTCTGTCCTCTGTCTGTCTCCTGTCTGTCTCTCTGTCTCTGTCTGTCTCCTGTCTGTCTCTGTCCTGTCTATCTCTGTCTGTCCCTGTCTGTCTCCTGTCTGTCTCTGTCTGTCTCTGTCTGTCTCCTGTCTGTCTCCTTTCTATCTCCTGTCTATCTCCTGTCTGTCTCCTGTCTGTCTCCTGTCTGTCTCCTGTCTGTCTCCTGTCTGTCCCTGTCTGTCCCCTGTCTGTCTCTCTCTGTCTCCTGTCTGTATCCTGTCTATCTCTGTCTGTCTGTCCCTGTCTGTCTCCTGTCTGTCTCCTGTCTGTCTCCTGTCTGTCCCTGTCTGTCTCCTGTCTGTCTCCTGTCTGTCTCCTGTCTGCCTCCTGTCTGTCTCCTGTTTGTCTCCTGCCTGTCTCTGTCTGTCTCTCTGACTGTCTCCTGTCTGCCTCCTGTCTGTCTCCTGTCTGTCCCTGTCTGTCTCCTGTCTGTCTCCTGCCTGTCTCTGTCTGCCTCCTGTCTGTCTCCTGTCTGTCCCCTGTCTGTCTCCTGTCTGCCTCCTGCCTTTCCTGTGTCTGCCTCCTGTCTATCTCCTGTCTGTCTCCTGTATGTCTCCTGTCTGTCTCCTGTCTGTCTCCTGTCTATCTCCTGTCTGCATCCTGTCTGCATCCTGTCTGTATCCTGTCTGTATCCTGTATGTCTCCTGTCTGTCTCCTGTCTTTCTCCTGTCTGTCTCCTGTCTGCCTCCTGTTTGTCTCCTGTCTGTCTCCTGTCTGCATCCTGTCTGTATCCTGTCTGTCTCTGTCTGCTGTCTCCTGTCTGTCTCCTGTCTGTCTCTGTCTGTCTCCTGTCTGTCTCCTGTCTGTCTCCTGTCTGTCTCCTGTCTGTCTCCTGTCTGTCTCTGTCTGTCTCTCTGTCTGTCTCCTGTCTGTCTCCTGTCTGTCTCCTGTCTGTCTGTCTGTCTGTCTGTCTCTGTCTGTCTCCTGTCTGCATCCTGTCTGTATCCTGTCTGTCTCCTGTCTGTCTCCTGTCTGTCTCCTGTATGTCTCCTGTCTGTCTCCTGTCTTTCTCCTGTCTGTCTCCTGTCTGCCTCCTGTTTGTCTCCTGTCTGTCTCCTGTCTGTATCCTGTCTGTCTCCTGTCTGCATCCTGTCTGTATCCTGTCTGTCTCCTGTCTGCCTCCTGTCTGTCTCCTGTCTGTCTCTCGGTCTATCTCCTGTCTGCCTCCTGTCTGTCTCCTGTCTGTCCCCTGTCTGTCTCCTGTCTGCCTCCTGCCTTTCCTGTGTCTGCCTCCTGTCTATCTCCTGTCTGTCTCTGTCTGTCTCCTGTCTGCCTCCTGTCTGTCTCCTGTCTGTCTCGGTCTATCTCCTGTCTGCCTCCTGTCTGTCTCCTGTCTGTCCCCTGTCTGTCTCCTGTCTGCCTCCTGCCTTTCCTGTGTCTGCCTCCTGTCTATCTCCTGTCTGTCTCCTGTCTGTATCCTGTCTGTCTGTCTGTCTGCCTCCTGTCTGTCTCCTGTCTGTCTCCGGTCTATCTCCTGTCTGCCTCCTGTCTGTCTCCTGTCTGTCCCCTGTCTGTCTCCTGTCTGCCTCTTGCCTTTCCTGTGTCTGCCTCCTGTCTATCTCCTGTCTGTCTCCTGTCTGTCCCCTGTCTGTCTCCTGTCTGCCTCCTGACTGTCTCGTGTCTGCCTCTGGTCTGTCTCCTGTCTGTCCCCTGTCTGTCTCCTGTCTGCCTCCTGCCTTTCTGTGTCTGCCTCCTGTCTATCTGTCTGTCTGTCCCTGTCTATCTCTGTCTGTCTCTGTCTGTCTCCTGTCTGTCTCTGTCTGTCTCCTTTCTGTCTGTCTGTCTGTCTCTGTCTCTGTCTGTCTCCTGTCTGTCTCCTGTCTGTCTCTGTCTGTCTCTCTGTCTGTCTCTGTCTGTCTCTCTGTCTGCCTCCTGTCTGTCTCCTGTTTGTCTCCTGTCTGTCTCCTGTCTGTCTCTCCTGTCTGTCTCTGTCTGTCTCCTGTCTGCCTCCTGTCTGTCTGTCTGTCTGTCCCTGTCTGTCTCCTGTCTGCCTCCTGTCTGTCTCTGTGTCTGCTTCCTGTCTGTCTCCTGTCTGTCCCCTGTCTGTCTCTGTCTGCCTCCTGCCTTTCCTGTGTCTGCCTCCTGTCTATCTCCTGTCTGTCTCCTGTATGTCTCTGTCTGTCTCCTGTCTGTCTCCTGTCTATCTCCTGTCTGCATCCTGTCTGCATCCTGTCTGTATCCTGTCTGTCTCTGTCTATCTCCTGTCTGTCTCCTGTATGTCTCCTGTCTGTCTCCTGTCTTTCTCTGTCTGTCTGTCTCTGTCTGTCTCCTGTTTGTCTCTGTCTGTCTCTCTGTCTGTATCCTGTCTGTCTTCTGTCTGCATCCTGTCTGTATCCTGTCTGTCTCCTGTCTGCCTCCTGTCTGTCTCCTGTCTGTCTCCTGTCTATCTCCTGTCTGCCTCCTGTCTGTCTCCTGTCTGTCCCTGTCTGTCTCCTGTCTGCCTCCTGCCTTTCCTGTGTCTGCCTCCTGTCTATCTCCTGTCTGTCTCCTGTATGTCTCCTGTCTGTCTCCTGTCTGTCTCCTGTCTGTCTCTCTGTCTATCTGTCTGTCTGTCCCCTGTCTGTCTCCTGTCTGTCTCCTGCCTTTCCTGTGTCTGCCTCCTGTCTATCTCTGTCTGTCTCCTGTCTGTCCCTGTCTGTCTCCTGTCTGTCTCTCTGTCTGTCTCTGTCTGTCTCTCTGTCTGTCTGTCCTGTCTGTCTGTCTGTCTGTCTCCTGTCTGTCTCTCTGTCTGTCCTGTCTGTCTCTGTCTCTCTCTCTGTCTGTCTGTCTGTCTCTGTCTGTCTCTGTATCTGTCTGTCTGTCTGTCTGTCTCTGTCTGTCTCTGTCTGTCTCTGTCTGTCTCCTGTCTGTCTCCTGTCTGTCTCCTGTCTGTCTGTCTCTGTCTGTCTCTGTCTGTCTCCTGTCTGTCTCTGTCTGTCTCTGTCTGTCTCTCTCTGTCTGTCTGTCTCCTGTCTATCTCTGTCTGTCTCCTGTCTGTCTCTCTGTCTGTCTCTGTCTGTCTCTCTGTCTGTCTCTCCTGTGTCTGTCTGTCTGTCTGTCTGTCTCCTGTCTGTCTCCTGTCTGTCTCCTGTCTGTCTCTCTGTCTGTCTCCTGTCTGTCTCCTGTCTGTCTGTCTGTCTCTGTCTGTCTCCTGTCTGTCTCCTGTCTGTCTCTGTCTGTCTGTCTGTCTCCTGTCTGTCTCCTGTCTGTCTCCTGTCTGTCTCCTGTCTGTCCCTGTCTGTCTCCTGTCTGTCTCCTGCCTGTCTCTCTCTGTCTGCCTCTGTCTGTCTGTCTGTCTGTCCCTGTCTGTCTGTCTCTCTGTCTGCCTCCTGTCTTCCTGTGTCTGTCTCTGTCTGTCTCTGTCTGTCTCTGTCTGTCTCTGTCTGTCTCCTGTCTGTCTCCTGTCTATCTCCTGTCTGTCTCCTGTCTGTCTCCTGTCTGTATCCTGTCTGTCTGTCTGTCTGTCTGTCCTGTCTGTCTCCTGTCTGTCTCCTGTCTGTCTCCTGTCTGTCTCCTGTCTGCCTCCTGTCTGTCTCCTGTCTGTCTCTGTCTGTCTCCTGTCTGTCTCCTGTCTGTCTCCTGTCTGTCTCCTGTCTGTCTCCTGTCTGTCTCCTGTCTGTCTCTGTCTATCTCCTGTCTGTCTCCTGTCTGTCTCTGTCTGTCTGTCCCCTGTCTGTCTCCTGTCTGCCTCCTGCCTTTCCTGTGTCTGCCTCTGTCTGTCTATCTCTGTCTGTCTCCTGTCTGTCTCTGTCTGTCTCTGTCCTCCTGTCTGTCTCTGTCTGTCTCTGTCTATCTCCTGTCTCTCCTGTCTGTCTCCTGTCTGCCTCCTGCCTTTCCTGTGTCTGTCTCTGTCTGTCTGTCTCTGTCTGTCTCCTGTCTGTCTCCTGTCTGTCCCTGTCTGTCTCTGTCTGTCTGTCTGTCTCTGTCTGTCTCTGTGTCTGTCTCTGTCTGTCTCTCTGTCTGTCTCTGTCTGTCTCTGTCTGCCTCCTGTCTTTCTGTGTCTGTCTCCTGTCTGTCTCCTGTCTGTCCCTGTCTGTCTCTGTCTGTCTGTCTGTCCTGTCTGTCTCCTGTCTGTCTCTCTGTCTGTCTCTCTCTGTCTGTCTCCTGTCTGTCTCTGTCTGTCTCCTGTCTGTCTCCTGTCTGTCTCCTGTCTGTCTCCTGTCTGTCTCCTGTCTGTCTCTGTCTCTCTGTCTGTCTCTGTCTGTCTCTGTCTGTCTGTCTGTCTGTCTCTGTCTGTCTGTCTGTCCTGCCTGTCTCTCTGTCTGTCCCTGTCTGTCTCCTGTCTGTCTCTGTCTGTCCCCTGTCTGTCTCCTGTCTGTCCCTGTCTGTCTCCTGTCTGCCTGTCTGTCTGTCTCCTGTCTGTCTCTGTGCCTGTCTCCTGTCTGTCTCTGTCTGTCTCTCTGTCTGTCTCTGTCTGCCTCCTGTCTGTCTCCTGTCTGTCCCCTGTCTGTCTCCTATCTGCCTCCTGTCTTTCCTGTGTCTGCCTCCTGTCTATCTCCTGTCTGTCTCCTGTCTGTCTCTGTCTGTCTCCTGTCTGTCTCCTGTCTGCATCCTGTCTGCATCCTGTCTGTATCCTGTCTGTCTCTGTCTGTCTCTCTGTCTGTCTCTGTCTGTCTGTCCCCTGTCTGTCTCCTGTCTGCCTCCTGCCTTTCCTGTGTCTGCCTCCTGTCTATCTCCTGTCTGTCTCCTGTCTGTCTCCAGTCTGTCTCCTGTCTGTCTCTGTCTGTCTCCTGTCTGCATCCTGTCTGCATCCTGTCTGTATCCTGTCTGTCTCTGTCTGTCTCCTGTCTGTCTCCTGTCTGTCTCTGTCTTTCTCTGTCTGTCTCCTGTCTGTCGCCTGTTTGTCTCTGTCTGTCTCCTGTCTGTATCCTGTCTGTCTCTGTCTGTCCTGTCTGTATCCTGTCTGTCTCTGTCTGTCCTGTCTGTCTCCTGTCTGTCTCTGTCTATCTCCTGTCTGCCTCCTGTCTGTCTGTCTGTCTGTCCTCTGTCTGTCTCCTGTCTGCCTCCTGTCTTTCCTGTGTCTGCCTCTGTCTATCTCCTGTCTGTCTCTGTCTGTCCCCTGTCTGTCTCCTGTCTGTCTCCTGCCTGTCTCGTGTCTGTCTCCGTCTGTCTGTCTCCTGTCTGTCCCCTGTCTGTCTCCTGTCTGCCTCCTGTCTTTCCTCTCTGTCTGTCTCCTGTCTATCTCTGTCTGTCCCTGTCTGTCTGTCTGTCTGTCTCTGTCTGTCTCCTGTCTGTCTCTGTCTGTCTCCTGTCTGTCTCTGTCTGTCTCTGTCTGTCTCTGTCTGTCTCCTGTCTGTCTCTCTGTCTCTGTCTATCTCTGTCTGTCTGTCTGTCCTGTCTGTCTCTGTCTGTCTCTGTCTGTCTCTCTCTGTCTGTCTGTCTGTCTGCTGTCTGTCTCTGTCTGTCTGTCTGCCTCTGCTTTTCCTGTGTCTGTCTGTCTGTCTGTCTCTCTGTCTGTCTCTGTCTGTCTCTGTCTATCTCTCTGTCTGTCTCTGTCTGTCTCTGTCTGTCTCTGTCTGTCTGTCTCTGTCTGTCTCTGTCTGTCTCTGTCTATCTCCTGTCTGTCTCTGTCTGTCTCTGTCTGTCTCCTTTCTGTCTCCTGTCTGTCTCTGTCTGTGTCCTGTCTGTCTCCTGTCTGTCCCTGTCTGTCTCCTGTCTGTCCCCTGTCTGTCTCCTGTCTGCCTCCTGTCTGTCTCCTGTTTGTCTCCTGCCTGTCTCCTGTCTGTCTCCGGTCTGTCTCTGTCTGTCTCCTGTCTGCCTCCTGTCTGTCTCCTGTCTGTCCCCTGTCTGTCTCCTATCTGCCTCCTGCCTTTCCTGTGTCTGCCTCCTGTCTATCTCCTGTCTGTCTCCTGTCTCCTGTCTGTCTCCTGTCTGTCTCCTGTCTGCATCCTGTCTGCATCCTGTCTGTATCCTGTCTGTCTCCTGTCTGTCTCCTGTCTGTCTCCTGTCTGTCCCTGTCTGTCTCCTGTCTGCCTCCTGTCTGTCTCTGTGTCTGCTCTCTCTGTCTGTCCCTGTCTGTCTCCTGTCTGCCTCTGCTTTTCCTGTGTCTGTCTCCTGTCTATCTCCTGTCTGTCTCCTGTCTGTCTCCTGTCTATCTCCTGTCTGTCTCCTGTCTGTCTCCTGTCTGTCTCTGTCTGTCTCCTGTCTGTCCCTGTCTGTCTCCTGTCTGCCTCCTGTCTGTCTCCTGTTTGTCTCCTGTCTGTCTCTGTCTGTCTCTGTCGGTCTGTCTCTGTCTGTCTGTCTCTGTCTGCCTCTGTCTGTCTCCTGTCTGTCCCCTGTCTGTCTCCTATCTGCCTCCTGCCTTTCCTGTGTCTGCCTCCTGTCTATCTCCTGTCTGTCTCCTGTATACTCCTGTCTGTCTCCTGTCTGTCTCCTGTCTGCATCCTGTCTGCCTCCTGTCTGTCTCCTGTCTGTCTCTGTCTATCTGTCTGTCTGTCTCGGTCTGTCTCTGTCTGTCTCTGTCTGTCTCTGTCTCCTGTCTGTCTCCTGTCTGTCTCCTGTCTGTCTCCTGTCTGTATCCTGTCTGCCTCCTGTCTGTCTCATGTTTGTCTCTGTCTGTCTCCTGTCTGTCTCCTGTCTGTCTCCTGTCTGTCTCTGTCTGTCTGTCTCTCTGTCTGTCCCCTGCTGTCTCCTGTATGTCTCCTGTCTGCCTCCTGCCTTTCCTGTGTCTGCCTCCTGTCTGTCTGTCTGTCTGTCTCCTGTCTGTCTCTGTCTCTGTCTGTCTCTGTCTGTCTCTCTGTCTGTCTCTGTCTGTCTCCTGTCTGTCTCTGTCTGTCTGTCTCTGTCTGTCTCTCCTGTCTGTCTCTGTCTGTCTGTCTCTGTCTGTCTCCTGTCTATCTCCTGTCTGTCTCTGTCTGTCTCTGTCTGTCTCTGTCTGTCTCCTGTCTGCCTCCTGTCTGTCTCTGTCTGTCTCTGTCTGTCTCCTGTCTGTCTCCTGTCTGCCTCCTGCCTTTCCTCTGTCTGCCTCCTGTCTATCTCCTGTCTGTCCCCTGTCTGTCTCCTGTCTGTCTCCTGTCTGTCTCCTGTCTGTCTCCTGTCTGTCTCCGGTCTGTCTCCTGACTGTCTCCTGTCTATCTCCTGTCTGTCTCCTGTCTGTCCCCTGTCTGTCTCCTGTCTGCCTCCTGTCTGTCTCGTGTCTGCCTCCTGTCTGTCCCCTGTCTGTCTCCTGTCTGCCTCCTGCCTTTCCTGTGTCTGTCTCCTGTCTATCTCCTGTCTGTCTCCTGTCTGTCTCTCTGTCTGTCTCCTGTCTGTCTATCCTGTCTGTCCCTGTCTGTCTCCTGTCTGTCTCCTGTCTGTCTCTGTCTGTCTCTGTCTGTCTCTGTCTGTCTCCTTTCTATCTCCTGTCTGTCTCCTGTCTGTCTCTGCCTGTCTCCTGCTCTGTCTCCTGTCTGTCTCCTGTCTGTCTCCTGTCTGTCCCCTGTCTGTCTCCTGTCTGTCCCCTGTCTGTCTCCTGTCTGTCTCCTGTCTGTCTCCTGTTTGTCTCTGCCTGTCTCCTGTCTGTCTCCTGTCTGTCTCCTGACTGTCTCCTGTCTGTCTCCTGTCTGTCTCCTGTCTGTCTCCTGTCTGTCTCCTGTCTGTCTCCTGTCTCTCCTGTCTGTCTCCGGTCTGTCTCCTGTCTGTCTCTGTCTGTCTCCTGTCTGTCTCCTGTCTGTCTCTGTCTGTCTCTGTCTCTCCTGTCTGTCTCTCCTGTCTGTCTCCTGTCTGTCTCCTGTCTGTCTCCTGTCTGCCTCCTGTCTGTCTCCTGTCTGTCTCCTGTCTGTCTCCTGTCTGTCTCTGTCTGTCCCCTGTCTGTCTCCTGTCTGTCTCCTGTCTGTCTCTGTCTGCCTCCTGTCTGTCTCCTGTCTGTCTCCTGTCTGTCTCCTGTCTGTCCCCTGTCTGTCTCCTGTCTGTCTCCTGTCTGTCTCTGTCTGTCTCCTGTCTGTCTCCTGTTTGTCTCTGTCTGTCTCTGTCTCCTGTCTGTCTCTGTCTGTCTCTGTCTCCTGTCTGTCTGTCTGTCTGTCTGTCTGCCTCTGTCTCCTGTCTGTCTCTGTCTGTCTCTGTCTGTCTCCCCTGTCTGTCTCCTATCTACCTCCTGCCTTTCCTGTGTCTGCCTCCTGTCTATCTCCTGTCTGTCTCCTGTATGTCTCCTGTCTGTCTCCTGTCTGTCTCCTGTCTGCATCCTGTCTGCATCCTGTCTGTATCCTGTCTGTCTCCTGTCTGCCTCCTGTCTGTCTCCTGTCTGTCTCCGGTCTGTCTCCTGTCTGTCTCCTGTTTGTCTCCTGTCTGTCTCCTGCCTTTCCTGTGTCTGCCTCCTGTCTATCTCCTGTCTGTCTCCTGTATACTCCTGTCTGTCTCCTGTCTGTCTCCTGTCTGCATCCTGTCTGCATCCTGTCTGTATCCTGTCTGTCTCCTGTCTGCCTCCTGTCTGTCTCCTGTCTGTCCCCTGTCTGTCTCCTGTCTGCCTCCTGTCTGTCTCGTGTCTGCCTCCTGTCTGTCCCCTGCTGTCTCCTGTATGTCTCCTGTCTGCCTCCTGCCTTTCCTGTGTCTGCCTCCTGTCTATCTCCTGTCTGTCTCCTGTATGTCTCCTGTCTGTCTCCTGTCTGTCTCCTGTCTGCATCCTGTCTGCATCCTGTCTGTATCCTGTCTGTCTCCTGTCTGCCTCCTGTCTGTCTCCTGTCTGTCTCCGGTCTATCTCCTGTCTGTCTCCGGTCTGTCTCCTGTCTGTCTCCTGTCTGTCTCATGTTTGTCTCCTGTCTGTCTCCTGTCTGTCTCCGGTCTGTCTCCTGACTGTCTCCTGTCTGCCTCCTGTCTGTCTCGTGTCTGCCTCCTGTCTGTCCCCTGCTGTCTCCTGTATGTCTCCTGTCTGCCTCCTGCCTTTCCTGTGTCTGCCTCCTGTCTATCTCCTGTCTGTCTCCTGTATGTCTCCTGTCTGTCTCCTGTCTGTCTCCCTGTCTCCTGTCTATCTCCTGTCTGTCTCCTGTCTGTCTCCTGTCTGTCTCCTGTCTGTCTCCTGTCTGTCTCCTGTCTGTCTCCTGTCTATCTCCTGTCTGTCTCCTGTCTGTCTCCTGTCTGTCTCCTGTCTATCTCCTGTCTGTCTCCTGTCTGTCTCCTGTCTGTCTCCTGTCTGTCTCCTGTCTGTCTCTGTCTCCTGTCTGTCTCCTCCTCTCCTGTCTGTCTCCTGTCTGTCTCCTGTCTGCCTCCTGCCTTTCCTGTGTCTGCCTCCTGTCTATCTCCTGTCTGTCCCCTGTCTGTCTCCTGTCTGTCTGTCTGTCTCTGTCTCCTGTCTGTCTCCTGTCTGTCTCCTGTCTGTCTCCTGTCTGTCCTGTCTCCTGTCTGTCTCCTGTCTGTCTGTCTCCCCTGTCTGTCTCCTGTCTGCCTCCTGTCTGTCTCTGTGTCTGTCTCCTGTCTGTCCCCTGTCTGTCTCCTGTCTGCCTCCTGCCTGTTCCTGTCTGTCTCCTGTCTATCTCCTGTCTGTCTCCTGTCTGTCTCCTGTCTGTCTCCTGTCTGTCTCCTGTCTGTCTCCTGTCTGTATCCTGTCTGTCCTCTGTCCCCTGTCTGTCTCCTGTCTTTCTCCGGTCTGTCTCCTGTCTGTCTCCTGTCTGTCTCCTTTCTATCTCCTGTCTGTCTCCTGCCTGTCTCCTGCCTGTCTCCTGCCTGTCTCCTGTCTGTCTCCTGTCTGTCTCCTGTCTGTCCCCTGTCTGTCTCCTGTCTGTCCCCTGTCTGTCTCCTGTCTGCCTCCTGTCTGTCTCCTGTTTGTCTCCTGCCTGTCTCCTGTCTGTCTCCGGTCTGTCTCCTGACTGTCTCCTGTCTGCCTCCTGTCTGTCTCCTGTCTGTCTCCTGTCTGCATCCTGTCTGTCTCCGGTCTATCTCCTGTCTGTCTCCGGTCTGTCTCCTGTCTGTCTCCTGTTTGTCTCCTGTCTGTCTCCTGTCTGTCTCCTGTCTGTATCCTGTCTGTCTCCTGTCTGTATCCTGTCTGCCTCCTGTCTGTCTCCTGTCTGTCTCCTGTCTGTCTCCTGTCTGTCTCCTTTCTATCTCCTGTCTGTCTCCTGCCTGTCTCCTGTCTGTCTCCTGTCTGTCTCCTGTCTGTCTCCTGTCTGTCCCCTGTCTGTCTCCTGTCTGTCCCCTGTCTGTCTCCTGTCTGCCTCCTGTCTGTCTCCTGTTTGTCTCCTGCCTGTCTCCTGTCTGTCTCCGGTCTGTCTCCTGACTGTCTCCTGTCTGCCTCCTGTCTGTCTCCTGTCTGTCCCCTGTCTGTCTCCTATCTACCTCCTGCCTTTCCTGTGTCTGCCTCCTGTCTGTCTCTGGTCTGTCTCCTGTCTGTCTCCTGTTTGTCTCCTGTCTGTCTCCTGTCTGTCTCCTGTCTGTCTCCTGTCTGTATCCTGTCTGTCTCCTGTCTGTATCCTGTCTGCCTCCTGTCTGTCTCCTGTTTGTCTCCTGTCTGTCTCCTGTCTGTCTCCGGTCTGTCTCCTGACTGTCTCCTGTCTGCCTCCTGTCTGTCTCGTGTCTGCCTCCTGTCTGTCCCCTGCTGTCTCCTGTATGTCTCATGTCTGTCCCCTGTCTGTCTCCTGTCTGTCCCTGTCTGTCTCCTGTCTGCCTCCTGCCTGTCTCGTGTCTGCCTCCGGTCTGTCTCCTGTCTGTCCCCTGTCTGTCTCCTGTCTGCCTCCTGCCTTTCCTGTGTCTGCCTCCTGTCTATCTCCTGTCTGTCCCCTGTCTGTCTCCTGTCTGTCTCCTGCCTGTCTCGTGTCTGCCTCCGGTCTGTCTCCTGTCTGTCCCCTGTCTGTCTCCTGTCTGTCTCCTGTCTGTCCCCTGTCTGTCTCCTGTCTGCCTCCTGCCTTTCCTGTGTCTGCCTCCTGTCTATCTCCTGTCTGTCCCCTGTCTGTCTCCTGTCTGTCTCCTGTCTGTCTCCTGTCTGTCTCCTGTCTGCCTCCTGTCTGTCTCCTGTTTGTTCCCAGAATGTGTTTAGTGTTCTGGTCTCATAAGGATGTTGGAGTCAATGAAAGGTTTGAAATAGACAAGTGTCATGAAGAGGTGTCCAAGTAGCTCATTTTTCTCCGATGGGTTTGGAGTTTTCATGACTGCAACTTAAAAGGCAACGCTCTTCAGGTAAGACTACAGAGTCGCGGTTCTCAACCAGTGGCCATACACGCCTCCAACTCAATCATCAAGTTTGCAGACAACACAACAGTAGTGGGCTTGATCACCAACAACGACAAGACGGCCTACAGGGAGGAGGTGAGGGCACTCGGAGTGTGGTGTCAGCAAAATAACCTCTCACTCAACATCAACAAAACAAAGGAGATGATCAGAGGGAGCACAACCATATCCACATCTACGGGACAAGATAAGGGGGAAAGTTTTAAGTTCCTCGGCGTACACATCACTGACAAATTTAAATTGTCCACTCACACAGACAGTGAGGTGAATAAGGCGCAATAGCGCCTCTTCAACTTCAGGTGGCTGAGGAAATTACACTTTTACAGATGCACAATTGAGAGCATCCTGTCGGGTTTATCACCGCCTGGTACGGCAACTGCACCGCCCACAACCACAGGCCTCTCCAGATGGTGGTGAGGTCTGCACAATGCATCAATGGAGGCAAACTACCTGCCCTCCAGGACACCTACACCACTCGATGTCACAGGAAGGTCAAAAGGATCATCAAGGACAACAACCACCCGAGCCACTGCCTGTTCACCCCGCTATCCTCCAGAAGGCGAGGTCAATACAGGTGCATCAAAGCAGGGACCGAGAGACTGAAAAACAGCTTCTATCTCAAGGCCATCAGACTGTTAAACAGCCATCACTAACACAGAGAGGCTGCTGCCAACATACAGACTTGAAATCATTGGCCACTTTAATAAATGGATCACTAGTCACTTTAATAATGTTTACATGTCATGCATCACTCATCTCATCTGCATATTCTGTATTTTATACCATCTATTGCATCTTATTCTATGCCATTCTGACATCGCTCATCCATATTTTTATATATTCTTAATTCCTTTACTTAGATTTGTGTGTATTAGGTAGTTGTTGTGAAATTGTTAGATTACTTGTTAGATATTACTGCACGGTCGGAAACTAGAAGCACAAGCATTTCGCTACACTCGCATGAACATCTGCTAACCACGTGTATGTGACTAATAAAATTAGAATTAGAATGTGAATAAAGCTAATGGTGATGAGAACCCAGTATAACCTAACCCTTTCATCAGAGGTCATCAGAGGTTATGGTTATATCACACTGTTTACATTTCTATAGTCATGTGACAAAGAGTCTTCTTTTTTTTCAATTAAAAGCCCAATTGTTGACCTTTTACTATATCATTTTTTCCCCAGGTGTAAGGGTTTTCCTGTGGTGAAGGAGAGGCGGACCAAAATGCAGCGTGATGGTTCTTCATGTTCTTTTAATAAAGGAACTAGACATGAAATAACTAACAAAACAATAAACGTGCGAAAATCTAAACAGTCCTATCTGGTGCAAACACAGAGACAGGAACAATCACACACAAAACCCAACACAAAACAGGCTACCTAAATATGGTTCCCAATCAGAGACAATGACTAACACCTGCCTCTGATTGAGAACCATATCAGGCCAAACATAGAAATAGACAAACCAGACACACAACATAGAATGCCCACCCAGCTCACGTCCTGACCAACACTAAAACAAGGAAAACACATACCAACGATGGTCAAAATGTGACAGCACCCCCCCCCCCCCAAGGTGGCAGTGCTGGACGTGGACCCCACTCCATAATTGTCTTAGTCCACCTCCTTAGCGTCCCTTGAGTGGCGACCCTCGCCTCTAACCTTGGCCTAGGAAACCTAACAACGGGCCCCACTGGACTGAGGAGCAGCTACGGACTGAGGTAGCTCAGGACTGAGGGGTAGCTCGGGACTGAGGGGTAGCTCGGGACTGAGGGGAAGCTCGGGACTGAGGGGGAAGCTCGGGACTGAGGGGAAGCTCGGGACTGAGGGGAAGCTTGGGACTGAGGGGAAGCTCAGGACTGAGAGGAAGCTCAGGCAGGTTGATGGATCTAGCAGATCCTGGCTGGCTGGTGGTTCCAGCAGATCCTGGCTGACTGGCAGATCCTGGCTGACTGGCAGATCCTGGCAGACTGGCAGATCCTGGCTAACTGGCGGATCCTGGCTGAATGGCGGATCCTGGCTGAATGGCGGATCCTGGCTGACTGGCGGATCCTGGCAGACTGGCGGATCCTGGCTGACTGGCGGATCTAACTGATCCTGGCAGACTGGCGGCTCTGGCGGATCCTTGCAGACTGGCGGCACTGGCGGCTCCTGGCTGACTGGCAGCACTGGCGGCTCCTTGCAGACTGGCGGTACTGGCGAGGCTGGGCAGACTGGCGGCAATTGTGGCACTGGGCAGACTGGCGGCACTAGCGGCACTGGGCAGACTGGTGGCACTGGCGGCGCTGGGCAGACTGGCGGCACTGGCGGCGCTGGGCAGACTGGCGGCACTGGTGGCGCTGGGCAGACTGGTGGCACTGGCGGCGCTGGGCAGACTGGCGGCACTGGCGGCTCTGGCGGCTCCTGACTGACCGGCGGCACTGGCGGCTCCTGGCTGACTGGCGGCACTGGCGGCACTGGCGGCTCCTGGCTGACTGGCGACACTGGTGGCGCTGGGCAGACTGGTGGCACTGGCGGCGCTGGGCAGACTGGCGGCACTGGCGGCCCCTGGCTGACTGGCGGCACTGGCAGCCCCTGGTTGACTGTTCGCACTGGCGGCCCCTGGCTGAGGAATGGGAGAAGGTCATGTGGTCTGATGAGACAAAAATAGAGCTTTTTGGTCTAAACTCCACTCGCCGTGTTTGGAGGAAGAAGAAGGATGAGTACAACCCCAAGAACACCATCCCAACCGTGAAGCATGGAGGTGGAAACATCATTCTTTGGGGATGCTTTTCTGTAAAGGGGACAGGACGACTGCACCATATTGAGGGGAGGATGGATGGGGCCATGTATTACAAGATCCTCCTTCCCTCAGTAAGAGCATTGAAGATGGGTCGTGGCTGGGTCTTCCAGCATGACAACGACCCGAAACACACAACCAGGGCAACTAAGGAGTGGCTTGGTAAGAAGCATCTCAAGGTCCTGGAGTGGCCTAGCCAGTCTCCAGACCTGAACCCAATAGAAAATCTTTGGAGGGAGCTGAAAATCCGTATTGCCCAGCAACAGCGCTGAAACCTGAAGGATCTGGAGAAGGTCTGTATGGAGGAGTGGGCCAAAATCCCTGCTGCAGTGTGTGCAAACCTTGTCAAGAACAACAAGAAACGTATGATCTCTGTAATTGCAAACAAAGGTTTCTGTACCAAATATTAAGTTCTGCTTTTCTGATGTATCAAATACTTATGTCATGCAATAATATTAATTACTTAAAAAGCATACAATGTGATTTTCTGGATTTTTGTTTTAGATTCCGCCTCTCACAGTTGAAGTGTACCTATGATAAAAATAACAGACCTCTACATGCTTTGTAAGTAGGAAAACCTGCAAAATCGGCAGTGTATCAAATACTTGTTCTCCCCACTGTAACTATTCCCCCCCAAAGACAATACTTTGTAGAGCCATCTTTTGCAGCAATTACAGCTGCAAGTCTCTTGGGGTATGTCCCTATAAGCTTGGCAAATCTAGCCACTGGGATTTCTGCCCATTCTTCAAGGAAAAACTGTTCAAGCTCCTTCAGGTCGGATCGGTTCCGCTGGTGTACAGCAATCTTTAAGTCATACCACAGATTCTCAATTGGATTGAGGTCTGGGCCTTGACTAGGCCATTCCAAGACATTTAAATGTTTCCCCTTAAACCACTAGAGTGTTGCTTTAGCAGTGTGCTTAGAGTCATTGTCCAGCTTTAAGGTGAAACTCCATCCCAGTCTCAAATCTCTTGAAGACTGAAACAGGTTTCCCTCAAGAATGTCCCTGTATATAGCGCCATCCATCATTCCTTCAATTCTGAACTGTTTCCCAGTCCCTGCTGATTAAAAAACACACCCGCAGCATGATGCTGCCACCCCCTTGCTTCACTGTGGGGATGGTGTTCTTGGGGTGATGCCAGGTGTTGGGTTTTGCACCAGACATAGCAATTACCTTGATGGCCAAAAAGCTCAGTTTTAGTCTCATCTAACGAAAGTACCTTCTTCCATATGTTTGTGGAGTCTCCCATGTGCCTTTATGATGAACACCAAACATGTTTGCTTATTTTTTTCTTTAAGCAATTGCTTTTCTTCTGGCCACTCTTCTGTAAAGCTCAGCTCTGTGAAGTGTACAGCTTAAAGTGGTCCTATGGACAGATACTCCAATCTCCACTGTGGAGCTTTGCAGCTCCTTCAGGGTTATCTTTGATCTCTTTGTTTCCTTTCTGATTAGTGCCCTCCTTGCCTGGTCCTTGAGTTTTGGTGGGTGGCCCTCTCTTAGCAGGTTTGTTGTGGTGCCATATTCTTTCCATTTTTTAATAATGGATTTAATGGTGCTCCAAGGGATGTTCAAAGTTTGGGATATTCTCTTATAACCCGACCCTGATCTGTTCTTCTCCACAACATTGTCCCTGACCTGTTTGGAGCTCCTTGGTCTTCATGGTGCCACTTGCGTGTTGGTGCTCTTTGCTTAGTGGTGTTGCAGAATTTGGGTCCTTTCAGAACCAGTTCTTTTTTCTTTTCACTTCACCAATTTGGACTATTTTGTGTTTGTCCATTACATGAAATCCAAATAAAAATCAATTTAAATTACAGGTTGTAATGCAACAAAATAGGTAAAATGCCAAGGGGGTGAATACTTTTGCAAGGCACTGTATATTGTTGTCTTAGGTCTCTCTTTATGTAGTATTGTGTTGTCCTATATTTTATTTATTTATTTTTCAATTCCTGCCTCCTGTCCCTGCAGGAGGCCTTTTGCCTTTTGGTAGGCGTCATTGTAAATAAGAATTTGTTCTTAACTAACATTATTAACATTAATTATTTTAAATGTTTTGACGATGACTGGTGGTAAACCTGTTCATGGCTTAGGGTTTTCAACTCTCTCTGTCACACACAGGAAACCACCTACACAGGAACGAACACAGATGAATGCACGGACTGACAAATGCACGCAAGAATACACACACACATACACACAAAGGCAAACGTGTACCTGGAAACGTTCTGATAACCTTTCGCCCGCTACTCCATTACTGAATGGTTTCACCCAGAATCAGGGCTCCATACATTCACAGACGTTTAACGTCTGATTTATACAGAATACTATATTGTAGGTTATAGTGATTTAAAATGGGAGAGGTACATCCTGTCTGACACTAGGTTATAGTGATTTAAAATGGGAGAGGTACATCCTGTCTGACACTAGGTTATATTGGATAGAAAATGGGAGAGGTACATCCTGTCTAATACTAGGTTATAGTGATTTAAAATGGGAGAGGTACATCCTGTCTGACACTAGGTTATATTGGATAGAAAATGGGAGAGGTAGATCATGTGTAATTCTAGGAAATATTGGATAGAAAATTGGAGAGATACATCATGTCTAATTCCAGGATATATTGGATAGAAAATGGGAGAGGTACATCATGTCTGACACTAGGTTATATTGGATAGAAAATGGGAGAGGTACATCATGTCTGACACTAGGTTATAGTGATTTAAAATGGGAGAGGTACATCCTGTCTGACACTAGGTTATAGTGATTTAAAATGGGAGAGGTACATCCTGTCTGACACTAGGTTATAGTGATTTAAAATGGGAGAGGTACATCCTGTCTGACACTAGGTTATAGTGATTTAAAATGGGAGAGGTACATCCTGTCTGACACTAGGTTATAGTGATTTAAAATGGGAGAGGTACATCCTGTCTGATACTAGGTTATATTGGATAGAAAATGGGAGAGGTACATCCTGTCTGACACTAGGTTATATTGGATAGAAAATGGGAGAGGTAGATCATGTGTAATTCTAGGAAATATTGGATAGAAAATTGGAGAGATACATCATGTCTAATTCTAGGATATATTGGATAGAAAATGGGAGAGGTACATCCTGTCTGATACTAGGTTATATTGGATAGAAAATGGGAGAGGTACATCCTGTCTGATACTAGGTTATATTGGATAGAAAATGGGAGAGGTACATCCTGTCTGACACTAGGTTATATTGGATAGAAAATGGGAGAGGTACATCATGTCTGACACTAGGTTATATTATATTGGATAGAAAATGGGAGAGGTACATCCTGTCTGATACTAGGTTATATTGGATAGAAAATGGGAGAGGTACATCCCGTCTGATACTAGGTTATATTGGATAGAAAATGGGAGAGGTACATCCTGTCTAATACTAGGTTATATTGGATAGAAAATGGGAGAGGTACATCATGTCTAATACTAGGTTATAGTGATTTAAAATGGGAGAGGTACATCCTGTCTGACACTAGGTTATATTGGATAGAAAATGGGAGAGGTAGATCATGTGTAATTCTAGGAAATATTGGATAGAAAATTGGAGAGATACATCATGTCTAATTCTAGGATATATTGGATAGAAAATGGGAGAGGTACATCATGTCTGACACTAGGTTATATTGGATAGAAAATGGGAGAGGTACATCATGTCTGACACTAGGTTATAGTGATTTAAAATGGGAGAGGTACATCCTGTCTGACACTAGGTTATAGTGATTTAAAATGGGAGAGGTACATCCTGTCTGACACTAGGTTATAGTGATTTAAAATGGGAGAGGTACATCCTGTCTGACACTAGGTTATAGTGATTTAAAATGGGAGAGGTACATCCTGTCTGATACTAGGTTATATTGGATAGAAAATGGGAGAGGTACATCATGTCTGACACTAGGTTATATTGGATAGAAAATGGGAGAGGTACATCATGTCTGACACTAGGTTATATTGGATAGAAAATTGGAGAGGTAGATCATGTCTAATACTAGGTTATATTGGATAGAGAATGGGAGAGGTAGATCTTAATTCTAACATCTGCGTCATCTGCAATGTAATTTCCTGTGCATCAGTCTCAGACCAATATTTCATTGTCCATTTTTGCAGAGAATATTAAAAAGTGTCAGAAACAGACTTTGTGTCCCAAATTGGACCCTGTCCCTTATGGAGCCACTGTACTCGTAGGGCTCTAGTCTATAGTAACGCACTACATAGGGAATAGGGTACCTTACCTGACCTATGAAAGGTCATATAATGTCTCTCTTGCCCGTGAGAGGGGTAGGTGTCATGGGTAGTTTTACAGGGTGTGTAGCAGACAGGTTGAAATATGGTCATGTCACTCATAGGACCGTGGATTCAGGCAGACAGGCTCGGACGAGGCATCTGATTGGATTACATCTGAGATACACTGTCCATCACAACCAATCATTCTCTGTCGGGACCATCAATCTGCATCAATCAGATGGATGAGAGAGAGAGAGAGAGAGAGAGAAGAGAGAGAGAGAGAGAGAGAGAGAGAGAGAGAGCAGGGAGAGAGAGGTAGCAGGGAGAGAGAGAGAGATGGGAGAGAGAGCAGGGAGAGAGAGGTAGCAGGGAGAGAGAGAGCAGGGAGTGAGAGAGCAGGGAGAGAGAGGTAGCAGGGAGAGAGAGAGCAGGGAGAGAGAGAGAGGAGCAGGTTAGAGAGAGAGAGAGAGAGAGGTAGCAGGGAGGGAGAGAGAGGTAGCAGGGAGAGAGAGAGAGAGAGAGAGATAGCATGGGGAGAGAGAGAGCAGGAGAGAGAGAGCAGGGAGAGAGAGGTAGCAGGGAGAGAGAGGAGAGAGAGAAAATGGGAGAGGTAGCAGGGAGAGAGAGAGCAGGGAGAGAGAGAGCAGGGAGAGAGAGGTAGCAGGGAGAGAGAGAGCAGGGAGAGAGAGGTAGCAGGGAGAGAGAGAGCAGGGAGAGAGAGAGCAGGGAGAGAGAGAGCAGGGAGAGAGAGGTAGCAGGGAGAGAGAGAGCAGGGAGAGAGAGAGCAGGGAGAGAGAGAGAGAGAGAGAGAGAGAGGTAGCATGGGGAGAGAGAGAGAGAGAGAGAGGTAGCAGGGAGAGAGAGCAGGGAGAGAGAGAGCAGGGAGTGAGAGGTAGAGAGAGAGAGAGAGAGAGAGAGAGAGGAGCAGGGAGAGAGAGAGAGAGAGAGAGGTAGCAGGAGAGAGAGAGAGAGAGGTAGCAGGGAGAGAGAGAGAGAGAGAGAGAGAGAGGTAGCAGGGAGAGAGAGAGGAGAGAGAGGTAGCAGGGAGAGAGAGAGCAGGGAGTGAGAGGTAGCAGGGAGAGAGAGAGAGAGGGAGAGAGAGAGAGAGAGAGGTAGCAGGGAGAGAGAGAGCAGGCAGGGAGAGAGAGAGAGGAGAGAGAGAGGTAGAGAGAGGTAGCAGGGAGCAGGGAGAGAGAGAGCAGGGAGAGAGAGAGAGAGAGAGAGAGAGTAGCAGGGAGAGAGAGAGCAGGGAGAGAGGAGAGAGAGAGAGAGAGAGAGAGGTAGCAGGGAGAGAGAGAGCAGGGAGAGAGAGAGAGAGAGAGAGAGGTAGCAGGGGAGAGAGAGAGAGCAGGGAGAGAGAGAGCAGGGAGAGAGAGAGCAGGGAGAGAGAGAGCAGGGAGAGAGAGGTAGCAGGGAGAGAGAGAGCAGGGAGAGAGAGAGCAGGGAGAGAGAGAGAGAGAGAGAGAGAGAGGTAGCAGGGAGAGAGAGAGCAGGGAGAGAGAGAGAGAGAGAGAGAGAGAGAGAGAGAGAGGTAGCAGGAGAGAGAGAGAGCAGGGAGAGAGAGAGCAGGGGAGAGAGAGAGAGAGAGCAGGGAGAGAGAGAGCAGGGAGAGAGAGACAGAGAGAGAGAGAGGTAGCAGGGGAGAGAGAGAGGGAGAGAGAGAGAGAGAGAGAGAGAGGTAGCAGGGAGAGAGAGAGAGAGAGAGAGAGGTAGCAGGGAGAGAGAGAGCAGGGGAGAGAGAGAGAGAGAGAGAGAGAGGTAGCAGGGAGAGAGAGAGCAGGGAGAGAGAGAGAGAGAGAGAGAGAGAGAGAGAGGTAGCAGGGGAGAGAGAGAGCAGGGAGAGAGAGAGCAGGGGGAGAGAGAGAGAGAGAGAGCAGGGAGAGAGAGAGCAGGGAGAGAGAGACAGAGAGAGAGAGAGGTAGCAGGGGAGAGAGAGAGCAGGGAGAGAGAGAGAGAGAGAGAGAGGTAGCAGGGAGGGAGAGAGAGAGCAGGGAGAGAGAGAGCAGGGAGAGAGAGAGAGAGAGAGCAGGGGAGAGAGAGAGAGCAGGGAGAGAGAGGTAGCAGGGAGAGAGAGAGCAGGGAGAGAGAGAGCAGGGAGAGAGAGACAGAGAGAGAGAGAGAGAGAGAGAGAGAGAGGTAGCAGGGAGAGAGAGAGAGCAGGGAGAGAGAGGTAGCAGGGAGAGAGAGGTAGCAGGGAGAGAGAGAGCAGGGAGAGAGAGACAGAGAGAGAGAGAGAGAGAGAGAGAGAGAGGTAGCAGGGAGAGAGAGAGAGCAGGGAGAGAGAGGTAGCAGGGAGAGAGAGAGCAGGGAGAGAGAGCAGGGAGAGAGAGAGAGAGAGAGAGCAGGGAGAGAGAGGTAGCAGGGAGAGAGAGAGCAGGGAGAGAGAGACAGAGAGAGAGAGAGAGAGAGAGAGAGAGAGAGGTAGCAGGGAGAGAGAGACAGGGAGAGAGAGAGAGAGAGAGAGCAGGGAGAGAGAGGTAGCAGGGAGAGAGAGGTAGCAGGGAGAGAGAGAGAGCAGGGAGAGAGAGCAGCAGGGAGAGAGAGAGAGCAGGGAGAGAGAGGTAGCAGGGAGAGAGAGAGAGCAGGGAGAGAGAGAGAGAGAGAGGTAGCAGGGAGAGAGAGAGAGCAGGGAGAGAGAGAGCAGGGGAGAGAGAGAGAGAGCAGGGAGAGAGAGACAGAGAGAGAGAGAGAGAGGTAGCAGGGAGAGAGAGAGAGCAGGGAGAGAGAGAGAGAGAGCAGGGAGAGAGAGACAGAGAGAGAGAGAGAGAGGTAGCAGGGAGAGAGAGAGCAGGAGAGAGAGAGCAGGGAGAGAGAGAGCAGGGAGAGAGAGAGCAGGGAGAGAGAGAGAGAGAGAGAGAGAGAGAGGGGCTTATTAACTTATCTGTCAAAAAGACATCTGTGATTGATATAAATTGATATGATTATCAGTACACTGTTATCTGACAGACAGAAATGCCAAAGATCTATTTGTTGTGCCTGTATGGAATGACAATGACCATAGGACCAAACTGATCTGGGGCCAGGCTGTCAACCATAGAAGCTAGCTATACAACACAAACTGATCTGGGGCCAGGCTGTCAACCATAGGATCTGGCTATACAACACAAACTGATCTGGGGCCAGGCTGTCAACTATAGAAGCTGGCTATACAACACAAACTGATCTGGGGCCAGGCTATCGCCTAAGGTTCTGGCTATACAACACAAACTGATCTGGGGCCAGGCTATCGCCTGATGTAGATCGCCTGATGTAGATCGCCTGATTACATAATTAAATTATCTAGGCAAGTCAGTTTTAAGAACAAATTCTTATTTACAATGACGGCCTACCCCGGCCAAACCGTAACCCGGACGACGCTGGGCCTGTTGTGTTTCCGCAGTATTGACAGGGCCACAGATGAAAAAGAGGCTGGGAAACATAATGACATGGTTCCTTTATGCGTTTGATGTTTCAACGGCCCTTGTCAAGCGTACATATGTACGGGTGCTAATGAGTCAAGTGTACTGTAGTTCATTAACATGTTCATAAAACATATGTCTGTATGACTAATTCTTAGAAAAGCTTGTCCTCCTACTCTCTGTCATGTTACTCTGTGACTCCCTTCTCTTCATCCAGAGGCACAAAGCCTCTGTAAGTTAATCAACCCGAGTACAGGCGTACTATGGACCGGTGAAGGGCGAACTGCCCTCTTCTATTCTACTGTGACGTAAAACATTCTACTATTCTACTGTGACGTAAAACATTCTACTGTTCTACTGTGATGTAACACATTCTACTATTCTACTGTGATGTAACACATTCTACTATTCTACTGTGATGTAACACATTCTACTATTCTACTGTGATGTAACACATTCTACTATTCTACTGTGACGTAAGACATTGTACTATTCTACTGTGACGTAAGACATTGTACTATTCTACTGTGACGTAACACATTCTACTATTCTACTGTGACGTAAGACATTGTACTATTCTACTGTGACGTAACACATTCTACTATTCTACTGTGATGTAACACATTCTACTATTCTACTGTGATGTAACACATTCTAACATTCTACTGTGATGTAACACATTCTACTATTCTACTGTGATGTAACACATTCTACTATTCTACTGTGATGTAACACATTCTACTATTCTACTGTGATGTAACACATTCTACTATTCTACTGTGATGTAACACATTCTACTATTCTACTGTGATGTAACACATTCTACTATTCTACATTCTGTCAACAACGGACATTCAATCTGATGGTGCTATGAATTCAACTCATCACTAACCAGATTTCCATCTCACCATTTTATGCCAATTAAGTACATGTAAACAACATAAAATAAAATGAATAAAACAAGTCTGATGGAAACAGATTTAGTAAACGTTTCAAATTAAAATTGCGAGACAAAAGTGCTATATTTTTGTGTAGGTGAAATGAATTATGCCAGAAAGGTCAGTGGAAATGCTTTTATGTGCAATATGATATAATAACCAACCATCATATATTGAAGTAAACTTGGAGCCATGACGTCGTTTTTTCCAATTTATGGTGAACTTCACATGGTCTTGAACGTGCAAGGACGCGCTTGATACTGCTACTGGGAATTGGGGAATTTACCACACATGGGAATTAACCACACATGGGAATTAACCACACATGGGAATTTACCACACATGGGAATTTACCACACATGGGAATTTACCACACATGGGAATTTACCACACATTGGAATTTACCACACATGGGAATTAACCACACATGGGAATTAACCACACATGGGAATTTACCACACATGGGAATTTACCACACATGGGAATTAACCACACATGGGAATTAACCACACATGGGAATTAACCACACATGGGAATTTACCACACATTGGAATTTACCACACATGGGAATTAACCACACATGGGAATTAACCACACATGGGAATTTACCACACATGGGAATTAACCACACATGGGAATTAACCACACATGGGAATTAACCACACATGGGAATTTACCACACATTGGAATTTACCACACATGGGAATTAACCACACATGGGAATTAACCACACATGGGAATTTACCACACATTGGAATTAACCACACATGGGAATTTACCACACATGGGAATTTACCACACATGGGAATTAACCACACATGGGAATTTACCACACATGGGAATTTACCTCACATGGGAATTTACCACACATTTTCTTTTACATTTTCTTTTTATGTGCACTACGTAATTACGCCTTTCAGCAGTTGTTTGATGGAAACATCTCGGGTGGGAAAATGCGCATGGACGTCTGTCGCCAATTGGATGGAAACCTACCTACTGCCAGTCCACTTAGCTGACGTTCTGCATTCATCAAGGTCCATTATTTCGGTTGAAAGACAATTTATCACTTTAACATTTCATGCAATGTAACAAATGAATCCAAAATGGAGTATATTAAATTACACATTATGCACCAAGAAAATTGCCCCGGAGAATATTTTGGTTTGTTCAGATTCATCACATATTGGAGATTTAGATAATATAAGTCCTCTGATGGAGCTGACTATATGCTTATCACTCAGCTTCAGAGAGGAGACAGGTTTAGGCTTGTATCCCAACTGGTACCCTACTCCCTATGGGTTCCTGGTTAAAAGTAGTGCACTAAATAGGGAATAGGGAGCCATTTGGGACTCAAGTCCAGTGCTTATTAAAGTCACTCCACGTCACGAGGAGTGTCAGCCTAGACAGCCGTGCCAGCACCAAAAAAAAGGGAATTTGAGAAAATGAGTTTCTGAGGGGGAAAAAAGTAGATTATAAGAAAGACTTTGGGGAGAGTTATCCCTCCAAAAAATGTCATCGTGCTTCGTGATGTTTCAAAGAGAAACTTGTACCAAGGGTTTGTCCCAAATGGCACCCTTTTTCCTATGGATCCTGGTCCAAAGAAGTGCACTAGAAAGGGAATAGGGAACTGTTTGGGAGGCTGATCAAAGTTCTACAGTTTTACAGTTTTTTTTAGCTGTTCACCGACACCTTGTTTTATCTACTAAGAGCTTTGTGAATAATAATAAAATCACTTGGAGGGAAGTGTTTATATTTGTCCTGTTACATCACACGTGTGTGATGGAAATGTGTTTCTTGCCTGTCTAAACTCAGCTCTGAGACGCCCGCAGAGAGTGGGGTCACAGCCAGGGTCATCCTATCCAAACTCAGCCCTGAGACGCCCGCAGAGAGTAGGGTCACAGCCAGGATCATCCTATCCAAACTCGGCCCTGAGACGCCCGCAGAGAGTAGGGTCACAGCCAGGATCATCCTATCCAAACTCGGCCCTGAGACGCCCGCAGAGTGGGGTCACAGCCAGGATCATCCTATCCAAACTCAGCCCTGAGACGCCCGCAGAGAGTGTGGTCACAGCCAGGATCATCCTATCCAAACTCGGCCCTGAGATGCCCGCAGAGAGTGGGGTCACAGCCAGGGTCATCCTATCCAAACTAGGCCCTGAGACGCCCGCAGAGTGGGGTCACAGCCAGGGTCATCCTATCCAAACTCGGCCCTGAGACGCCCGCAGAGAGTGGGGTCACAGCCAGGGTCATCCTATCCAAACTCGGCCCTGTGACGCCCGCAGAGAGTGGGGTCACAGCCAGGGTCATCCTATCCAAACTCGGCCCTGAGACGCCCGCAGAGAGTGGAGTCACAGCCAGGGTCATCCTATCCAAACTCGGCCCTGAGACGCCCGCAGAGAGTGGGGTCACAGCCAGGATCATCCTATCCAAACTCGGCCCTGAGACGCCTGCAGAGAGGGGGTCACAGCCAGGGTCATCCTATCCAAACTTGGCCCTGAGACGCCCGCAGAGAGTGGCGTCACAGCCAGGATCATCCTATCCAAACTAGGCCCTGAGACGCCTGCAGAGAGTGGGGTCACAGCCAGGGTCATCCTATCCAAACTCGGCCCTGAGACGCCCGCAGAGAGTGGGGTCACAGCCAGGGTCATGCTATCCAAACTCGGCCCTGAGAGGCCCGCAGAGAGTGTGGTCACAGCCAGGGTCATCCTATCCAAACTCGGCCCTGAGACGCCCGCAGAGAGTGGGGTCACAGCCAGGATCATCCTATCTAAACTCGTCCCTGAGACGCCCGCAGAGAGTGGGGTCACAGCCAGGGTCATGCTATCCAAACTCGGCCCTGAGACGCCCGCAGAGAGTGGGGTCACAGCCAGGGTCATCCTATCCAAACTCGGCCCTGAGACGACCGCAGAGAGTGGGGTCACAGCCAGGGTCATGCTATCTAAACTCTGCCCTGAGACGCCCGCAGAGAGTGGGGTCACAGCCAGGGTCATCCTATCTAAACTCGGCCCTGAGACGCCCGCAGAGAGTTGGGTCACAGCCAGGGTCATCCTATCCAAACTCGGCCCTGAGACGCCCGCAGAGAGTAGGGTCACAGCCAGGGTCATGCTATCCAAACTCAGCCCTGAGACGCCCGCAGAGTGTGGGGTCACAGCCAGGGTCATCCTATCCAAACTCGGCCCTGAGACGCCCGCAGAGAGTGGGGTCACAGCCAAGGTCACCCTTGTACAGGGCACCTGGAGCAATTAAGGTTAAATGCCTTGCTCAAGGGCACAGTGACAGATGTTTCACCTTGTTAGCTCCAGTATTCAAACCAGAGACCTTTCGGTTACTTGCCCAATGCTCTAACCTCGAGGCTAACTGCAGTTCTACTTTTATTTATCCTGTTGTGTGTGTGTGTGTGTGTGTGTGTGGTGTGTGTGTGTCTGTGGTGTGTATGTGTGTGGTGTGTGTGTGTGTGTGTGTGTGTGTGTGTGTGTGTCTGTCTGTGTGTAGGGTGTGTGTGTGTGTGTGGTGTGTGTGTGTGTGGTGTGTGTGTATGTGTGTGGTGTGTCTGTGTGTGGTGTGTGTGTGTGTGTGTGTGTGTGTATGTGTGTGTGTGTGTGTGTGTGTGTGTGTGTGTGTGTGGTGTGTGTGTGTGTGTGTGTGTGTGTGGTGTGTGTGTGTGTGTCTGTCTGTGTGTGGTGTGTGTGTGGTGTGCGTGTGTGTGTGTGTGTGTGTGTGTGTGTGTGTGTTTGTGTGTGTTGTGTGTGTGTGTGTGTGTGTGTGTGTGTGTGTGTGTGTGTGTGTGTGTGTGTGTGTGTGTGTGTGTGTGTGTGTGTGTGTGTGTGTGTGTGTGTGTGGGTGAATGTTACGTGCATATTGCTGTGCATCAGAATCCAACACATATCATTGTACATACCTAAATACAATACCTAGTCAAATCATTGTTTCATTGTCTCCTTTTCCAATCCCACAGTAAACGTTGTTCCTGATTGTTGACAGACAGAGAGGCAGACATTCTTCAGACAAAACACACAATGGAGATTAGTTTTTTTCAAGAGGCCATAGACCTGAGCGATACACATCTTCACCAACAGCAAATAACAACTTGAGGGAATGAGACGAGGAACGCAAAAGTTAAAAGTTGACATCTCTCAGATATCTGATTCAGCCTCTGCCCTCCTCGTTGTCACGACGTCCGTCCGAAGTCGGTCCCTCTCCTTGTTCGGGGCGACGTTCGTCGGTCGACGTCACCGGCCTTCTAGCCATCGCCGATCCACTTTTCATTTTCTGCATTACACTCGTCCTGTCCTCCTCATCTACCCCTCCTCCTCCTCCTCCTCCTCCTCCTCCCCTCCTCTCTTGATTTTATGGTTTTCTTCAGTGTAAATACGTAGCACAAAGAACCCACAAGTGTTTTTAACTTAATTTCTCCAACAGAAACATCTCAACAAAATTAAACAAAAAAAAACAACGTTTTGCATGTTCATGTTTTATTCTTTCAATGGTGATTTTGGTGATGCTCCACAAACTAATAAACAGATCTCATCCCAAACTAATAAACAGATCTCATCCCAAACTAATAAACAGATCTCATCCCAAACTAATAAACAGATCTCATCCCAAACTAATAAACAGATCTCATCCCAAACTAATAAACAGATCTCATCCCAAACTAATAAACAGATCTCATCCCAAACTAATTAACAGATCTCATCCCAAACTAATAAACAGATCTCATCGCAAACTAATAAACAGATCTCATCCCAAACTAATAAACAGATCTCATCCCAAACTAATAAATAGATCTTATCCCAAACTAATAAATAGATCTTATCCCAAACTAATAAACAGATCTCATCCCAAACTAATAAATAGATCTCATACCAAACTAATAAACAGATCTCATCCCAAACTAATAAATAGATCTTATCCCAAACTAATAAACAGATCTCATCCCAAACTAATAAACAGATCTCATCCCAAATAAACAGATCTCATCCCAAACTAATAAACAGATCACATCCCAAACTAATAAACAGATCTCATCCCAAACTAATAAACAGATCTCATCCCAAACTAATGAACAGATCTCATCCCAAACTAATAAACAGATCTCATCCCAAACTAATAAACAGATCTCATCCCAAACTAATAAACAGATCTCATCCCAAACTAATAAACAGATCTCATCCCAAACTAATAAACAGATCTCATCCCAAACTAATAAATAGATCTCATCCCAAACTAATAAACAGATCTCATCCCAAACTAATAAACAGATCTCATCCCAAACTAATAAACAGATCTCATCCCAAACTAATAAACAGATCTCATCCCAAATAAACAGATCTCATCCCAAACTAATAAACAGATCACATCCCAAACTAATAAACAGATCTCATCCCAAACTAATAAACAGATCTCATCCCAAACTAATAAACAGATCTCATCCCAAACTAATAAATAGATCTCATCCCAAACTAATAAACAGATCTCATCCCAAACTAATAAACAGATCTCATCCCAAACTAATAAACAGATCTCATCCCAAATAAACAGATCTCATCCCAAACTAATAAACAGATCACATCCCAAACTAATAAACATATCTCATCCCAAACTAATAAACAGATCTCATCCCAAACTAATAAACAGATCTCATCCCAAATAAACAGATCTCATCCCAAACTAATAAACAGATCTCATCCCAAACTAATAAACAGATCTCATCCCAAACTAATTAACAGATCTCATCCCAAACTAATAAACAGATCTCATCCCAAACTAATAAACAGATCTAATCCCAAACTAATAAATAGATCTTATCCCAAACTAATAAATAGATCTTATCCCAAACTAATAAACAGATCTCATCCCAAACTAATAAACAGATCTCATCCCAAACTAATAAATAGATCTTATCCCAAACTAATAAATAGATCTTATCCCAAACTAATAAACAGATCTCATCCCAAACTAATAAACAGATCTCATCCCAAACTAATAAACAGATCTCATCCCAAACTAATAAACAGGTCTCATCCCAAACTAATGAATAGATCTCATCCCAAACTAATAAACAGATCTCATCCCAAACTAATAAACAGATCTCATCCCAAACTAATAAACATATCTCATCCCAAACTAATAAACAGATCTCATCCCAAACTAATAAACAGATCTCATCCCAAACTAATAAACAGATCTCATCCCAAATAAACAGATCTCATCCCAAACTAATAAACAGATCACATCCCAAACTAATAAACAGATCTCATCCCAAACTAATAAACAGATCTCATCCCAAATAAACAGATCTCATCCCAAACTAATGAACAGATCTCATCCCAAACTAATAAACAGATCTCATCCCAAACTAATTAACAGATCTCATCCCAAACTAATAAACAGATCTCATCCCAAACTAA
The DNA here is from genome assembly GCF_018296145.1 of Oncorhynchus tshawytscha. Taxonomy (NCBI): domain Eukaryota; kingdom Metazoa; phylum Chordata; class Actinopteri; order Salmoniformes; family Salmonidae; genus Oncorhynchus; species Oncorhynchus tshawytscha. The sequence continues at coordinate 43,196,301 of NC_056450.1, forward strand.
TAAACAGATCTCATCCCAAACTAATAAATAGATCTTATCCCAAACTAATAAATAGATCTTATCCCAAACTAATAAACAGATCTCATCCCAAACTAATAAACAGATCTCATCCCAAACTAATAAATAGATCTTATCCCAAACTAATAAATAGATCTTATCCCAAACTAATAAACAGATCTCATCCCAAACTAATAAACAGATCTCATCCCAAACTAATAAACAGATCTCATCCCAAACTAATAAACAGATCTCATCCCAAACTAATGAATAGATCTTATCCCAAACTAATAAACAGATCTCATCCCAAACTAATTAACAGATCTCATCCCAAACTAATAAACAGATCTCATCCCAAACTAATAAATAGATCTTATCCCAAACTAATAAATAGATCTTATCCCAAACTAATAAACAGATCTCATCCCAAACTAATAAACAGATCTCATCCCAAACTAATAAATAGATCTTATCCCAAACTAATAAATAGATCTTATCCCAAACTAATAAACAGATCTCATCCCAAACTAATAAACAGATCTCATCCCAAACTAATAAACAGATCTCCCAAACTAATAAACAGATCTCATCCCAAACTAATAAATAGATCTTATCCCAAACTAATAAATAGATCTTATCCCAAACTAATAAACAGATCTCATCCCAAACTAATAAACAGATCTCATCCCAAAATAAACAGATCTCATAAACTAATAAGATCTCATCCCAAACTAATAAACAGATCTCATCCCAAACTAATGAATAGATCTTATCCCAAACTAATAAACAGATCTCATCCCAAACTAATTAACAGATCTCATCCCAAACTAATAAACAGATCTCATCCCAAACTAATAAATAGATCTTATCCCAAACTAATAAATAGATCTTATCCCAAACTAATAAACAGATCTCATCCCAAACTAATAAACAGATCTCATCCCAAACTAATAAATAGATCTTATCCCAAACTAATAAATAGATCTTATCCCAAACTAATAAACAGATCTCATCCCAAACTAATAAACAGATCTCATCCCAAACTAATAAACAGATCTCATCCCAAACTAATAAACAGATCTCATCCCAAACTAATGAATAGATCTTATCCCAAACTAATAAACAGATCTCATCCCAAACTAATTAACAGATCTCATCCCAAACTAATAAACAGATCTCATCGCAAACTAATAAACAGCTCTCATCCCAAACTAATAAACAGATCTCATCCCAAACTTAGAAATAGATCTTATCCCAAACTAATAAATAGATCTTATCCCAAACTAATAAACAGATCTCATCCCAAACTAATAAACAGATCTCATCCAAAATAAACAGATCTCATCCCAAACTAATAAATAGATCTTATCCCAAACTAATAAACAGATCTCATCCCAAACTAATAAACAGATCTCATCCCAAACTAATAAACAGATCTCATCCCAAACTAATAAATAGATCTTATCCCAAACTAATAAATAGATCTCATCCCAAACTAATAAATAGATCTCATCCCAAACTAATAAACAGATCTCATCCCAAACTAATTAACAGATCTCATCCCAAACTAATAAACAGATCTCATCGCAAACTAATAAACAGATCTCATCCCAAACTAATAAACAGATCTCATCCCAAACTAATAAACAGATCTCATCCCAAACTAATAAACAGATCTCATCCCAAATAGACAGATCTCATCCCAAACTAATAAATAGATCTTATCCCAAACTAATAAACAGATCTCATCCCAAACTAATAAACAGATCTCATCCCAAACTAATAAACAGATCTCATCCCAAACTAATAAATAGATCTTATCCCAAACTAATAAATAGATCTCATCCCAAACTAATAAATAGATCTTATCCCAAACTAATAAACAGATCTTATCCCAAACTAATAAATAGATCTTATCCCAAACTAATAAATAGATCTTATCCCAAACTAATAAACAGCTCTCATCCCAAACTAATAAACAGATCTCATCCCAAATAAACAGATCTCATCCCAAACTAATAAATAGATCTTATCCCAAACTAATAAACAGATCTCATCCCAAACTAATAAACAGATCTCATCCCAAACTAATAAACAGATCTCATCCCAAACTAATAAATAGATCTTATCCCAAACTAATAAATAGATCTCATCCCAAACTAATAAATAGATCTTATCCCAAACTAATAAATAGATCTTATCCCAAACTAATAAACAGATCTCATCCCAAACTAATAAACAGTTTTGTGGAGCATCTGTTCATATTTATTTTCTTCATTCCTTCATGAAGAAGGGTAGCCTAGTGGTTAGAGAGTTGGATTAGGAACCGGAAGGTTGTAAGTTCAAACCCCCGAGCTGACTAGGTACTAATCTGTCGTTTTGAACAGGCAGTTAACCTACTGTTCCTAGGCCGTCATTGAAAATAAGAATTTGTTCTTAACTGACTGGCCTGTTTAAATAAAGGTACAATTTTTAAAAAATTAAAAAATGCACTTGGATACATGATAGATAAAACAGTAATAAAACAGTAATAAAATAAAACAGTATTTTATCCCATGTCCCTCATGTCCCCCTGCTCTCTCAGCTGTCACCAGTGCAATAGAGACCAGGAGATTGCCTTGACACAAGATGGAGGGGTGTAATAGTTTGGCATATTGATGAATGGATGGAGGGAGACATGGAGTACCACTCTGCTGTTCATTTTATTGCATGTTCTGGGTCTTGGGGCGCACACACACACACACACACACACACACCTTCTTTTTCTCCCCGCACCATTTTTCTCCCAGCACACAAACACACATCGCAACCACACACATGGCAGCCGCACACCCACACATCGCCACCAGGAGAAGAAACGACAGTAATTGCAGAGTGCTGATAGAAAACTTTTTCATTACAGTTGTCTTACATTCATTTCAGAACCTTGATGTCATTTTTCAAAGCAGTGGACACTTTTTTTCCAATTGCTTACGATGCAATACACATGAGGCTAAGATAACTTGTTTGTTGAACCAAAATTACCTGTTCAAAATGACACAACTTAACATCAAAGTATTACCATTTCAAAATGCAATTCACACATTATATCTGAGATGACTGTCTATTCATTTTATTAACAATGATCTAACTATCAATTCCTACAACTGATCAAAATGATGAGTCACTGTTGCATTACTCTTAAAATGCATAGATTTATGGAAACTGACAAACAATATTGTCACGCCCTGACCATAGAGAGCCTTTTCATTCTCTAGTTTGGTTAGGTCGGGGTGTGACTAGGGTTTGTGATCTAGTGTGTTTATTTCTATGTTGGCCTGGTATGGTTCTCAATCAGAGGCAGCGGTTTATTGTTGTCTCTGATTGGGGATCATATTTAGGCAGCCAATTTCCCCCATGTGTTTTGTGGGATCTTGTTTATGTGTAGTTGCCTGTGAGCATTTCATTTACTACACGTTTCGTTTCGTTCTTTATTGTTTTTGTGTGATTCACTCAATAAACATGTGGAACCCATATCACGCTGCACTTTGGTCCGAATGTTCTTACGATGATCGTGACAAATATTCCATGTTTAGATCATGAAAGTTTCAGGATAACGAGATCCATTGACACCAATTACCGTGGAACATGAACCAATTGGACTACATTATCTATGGATGTAATAATTTCATCATCATTCTTTATCAGACACTGTTTCTATGGTCCCTTCACCTCCCCTAATAGCAGCCCCTTCACCTCCCCATAATAGCAGCCCCTTCACCTCCCTAATAGCAGCCCCTTCACCTCAGCCCCTTCACCTCCCCTAATAACAGCCCCTTCACCTCCCCTAATAGCAGCCCCTTCACCTCCCCTAATAGCAGACCCATTTTAGTTACAACAGGACCTGTACTGGCAGTAAAATATCCCAGAATCTGCATTTACAATATCCTTTAGACGAGAGAGAGTGAACGGCCACTGATTTGATGCGTGTTTGTGCGTGTGTCTGCATTTGTGTGTGTGTGTGTGTGTGTGTGTGTGTGTGTGCGTTTGTGTGCATATCTGTATTCCCAGTCATGTGAAATCCATAGATTAGGGCCAAATGCATATATGAACTGTCACTCAGTAAAATCTTTGAAAATGTTCCATGTTGCGTTTATATTTTTGTTCAGTGTATATACATTTAAAATAACTGTACACGTGTTTATACATTTCTGCCTTCATAATCATGTGATTCATCGATGCTATTGAACGTAATCACAAGAAAAGGCAATCAAGGTAAAACAGAGATGCAGAAACATCGAATTAACAATGGTTTAATAATCCAATGGGGGTGTGTAAAAGACAGGTCAAGGCAGGCAGGGGTCAGGAAACCAGAGGTGGGGCAACGGTACAGGTCGACAGGCAGCCTCAGGGTCAGACAGAGTGGTCAGGCAGAGTGGTCAGGCAGAGTGGTCAGGACAGGCAAGGTTCAAAACCAGGAGGGTGAGAAAAAGAGAGACTGGGAAAAGCAGGAGCTGAGAACAAAAACGCTGGTTGACTCCACAAACAAGACAAACTGGCAATGGACAAACAGAGAACACAGGTATAAATACACAGGGGATAATGGGGAAGATGGGCGGCACCTGGAGGGGGGTGGAGACAATCACAAGGACATGTGAAAAAGATCAAGGTGTGACAAAGGAGGTGCGTTGCAAATAAGCTTTTTGATAAATTCCCCTAATGTGAATGAAGCTACCTTGTTTCTCTAAATTCCCCTAATGTGAATGAAGCTAAGTTGTTTCTCTAAATTCCCCAAACGTGAATAAAGCTACCTTGTTTCTCGAAATTCCCTTGACCTGAATAGAGCTACCTTGTTTTTCTCTAAATTCCCCTAACGTGAATAAAGCTACCTTGTTTCTCTAAATTCCCCTAAAGTGAAAAAGCTACCTTGTTCCTTTAAATTCCCTCGACATGAATAGAGCTACCTTGTTTTTCTCTAAATTCCCATGATGTGAATAAAGCTACCGTGTTTCTCTAAATTCACCTAACGTGAATAGAGCTACCTTGTTTCTCTAAATTCCCCTAATGTGAATAAAGCTACCTTGTTTCTCTAAATTCCCCTAACGTGAATAAAGCTACCTTGTTTCTCTAAATTCCCCTGACGTGAATAGAGCTACCTTGTTTTTCTCTAAATTCCCCTAACGTGAAAAAATCTACCTTGTTTCTATAGTAACCACCCGAAATGAGTTTCCTGTAGTAACTTCTCATCTCTTAAACTTGTTCTTACCTCCTTCTTACTATGGACATATCTGCTCAAAGGGGTATAAACAGCAGTACAGCCATAGGTATTAATATTGGCTAAAAGATTCCATATGTTACATTCATACAACGGATCATTATTTATGATTGAATAAAACACAAAACTAAATGAAGTCTTTCTGCCAATTAATCTCAAACACAGGAGAGTTTATTATGAATGAAACTACCCTCACCACCTGGGGACGTCGACAGATCCACACTGCCCTTTCACACCTGGACAAAACTACCACCTATGTGAGAATGCTGTACATTGACTACAGCTCAACGATCAACATCATAGTGCCCTCTAAGCTCATCATAAAGTTAAGGTCCCTGGGACTGAACACCTCCCTCTGAAACTGGATCCTGGACTTCCTGACAGGCCGTCCCCAGGTGGTGAGGGTAGGTAACAATACATCTGCCACGCTGATCCTCAACACTGGGGCCCCTCAGGGGTGCGTGCTTTGTCCCCTCCTGTACTCCATGTTCACCCAAGACTGTGTTGCCGCACACGTAAACTTAATGATGGTAATACATCAAGGGCAAGAAACATATTGCTTTTATAAAAATCTATTATAGTAGTAGCTATCCAAGTTGACCTCAAGTCCTCGTTCTCACCTTCACGCTTTCCAGTTGGTCAGCGCGTGCTCGGAGTACACTTCCTGGTAATCCGTCTGGCCCTGCGGCCTTGTGAATGTTGACCTGTTTAAAATGAGGTCTTATTCACATCGTCTGTGAAGAGCGTGATCACACAGTCGTCTGGAACAGCTGATGCTCTCATGCATGTTTCAGTGTTTCTTGCCTCGAAGCGAGCATTGAAGTTATTTAGCTCGTCTGGTAGGCTCATGTCACTGGGCAGCTCTTGGCTGTGCTTCCCTTTGTAGTCTGTAATAGTTTGTAAAGCCTTCCACATCCGACGAGCTTCGGAGTTGGTGTACTACGATTCAATCTTAGTTCTGTATTGCCACTTCACTTGTTTGATGGTTCATCAGAGGGCATAGCAGGGTTTCTTTAACCTCTAGTGACTCCCCATCCCGCATGAGGGAGCGTCATCATCGACTGACACTAATTAGCATAATGCAACGGACATAAATATTCCTAGAAAATATTTCTATTCATGAAAATCACAAGTGAAATATATTGAGACACAGCTTAGCCTTTTGTTAATCACCCTGTCGTCTCAGATTTTTAAAATATGCTTTACAGCCAAAGCTAATCAAGCATTTGTGTAAGTTTATCGATAGCCTAGCTTAGCATTTTGTCCAGCTAACAGCAGGTAACTTGGTCACGGAAATCAGAAAAGCAATCAAATTAAATCGTTTACCTTTGATGAGCTTCGAATGTTTTCACTCACGAGACTCCCAGTTAGATAGCCAATGTTCCTTTTTTTCCCAAAATATTATTTTTGTTGGCGAAATAGCTTCGTTTGTTCTTCACGTTTGGCTGAGAAATCGCCCGGAAATTGCAGTCACGAAAACCCCGAAACATATTCAAAATTAGCTCCATAATATCGACAGAAACATGGCAAACGTTGCTTATAATCAATCCTCAAGGTGTTTTTCAAATATCTATTCGATAATATATCCACCGGGACAATTGGAATTTCAGTAGGACCGATTGGAATAATGGCTACCTCTGTATTTTACGCGAGAACACTCTGGGAACCATCAGGTGACCAGTTGCGCATTGTAGCCGCTTACGGGTATTCTTCAACATAAATGCGTAAAACTATGTCACATAAAACTACGTCACAATTCTGTAGACACCTTGGGGAATACGGAGAAAAAGTAATCTGGTTGATAGCCCATTCACTGCTCAATAGGGACGCAATGGAAAGCAGCGCTTTCAAAACATGAGGCACTTCCAGATTGGATTTTTCTCAGGCTTTCGCCTGCAATATCAGTTCTATTATTATTATAACTATTGTTATACTCACAGACAATATTTTTACAGTTTTGGAAACTTTAGAGTGTTTTCTATCCTAAGCTGTCAATTAATTAATAACCAAGTTAGCCTGATAGCAAGCTACTTAGCTAGCTACTTGCTATAACATTATAAAGTTAGCTGCTAAATCGTGCTAAATCCTTAGTGTTTAATGACTTGTACAAGCTAACATTAGCTAACGGCTAGCTAGCTTGGTAACATATGCTCTATTCAGGTTAACTGCATTATTATAGGGCATTAGAATAAGCCGCCTCAATATTTTAGATGATCATATCTCTCTAGGATCTGATCTGTCCTCAGTATTGTGGAATCATTTGAATATTAAGGTAACATTAGAATGGAGAAAAGATGATCATCGACACATGCAAGCAAACGTTGTCGGGTAAGTTGTAACCTCAGCTATCAGCATCGACACATGCAAGCAAACGTTCTTTCTACGTGGTGTTTTGGGAAATGCATATTACATCTTCAGCCGTTGTAGGATAAGTTGTATCCTTAAAACACTCGCAAGAATCAATTCTATCGCTATTGGGAAACCGGGCCATGTACAGGAGAACTTTGGCAATTTTCTTAGTCAGGACCTGAAGCAAGGATATGCATATTCTTGATACCATTTGAAAAGAAACACTTTGATATTTGTTGAAATGTGAAATTACTGCAGGAGAATATAACGCATTAGATCTGGTAGAAGATAATACAAAGAAAAAAAATGCATTTTTCCCCCCATTTTTTTTCATCAATTTTGAAATGCAAGAAAAAGGCCACAATGTATTATTGCAGTTTAGGTGCAATTTAGATGTTGGCCACTAGATGGCAGAAGTGGATGTGCACAGTGGATGTGCACAGTTTTAGACTGATCCAATGAACCACTGCATTACAGTTCCAAATGTTATATCAAGTCTGCCCAAATGTGCCTAATTGGTATGCTGATACATTTTGAAGTACATAACTGTGCACACTCCTCAAACAATAGCATGGTATTATTTCACTGTAATAGGTACTGTAAATTGGACCTTGCAGTTAGATTAACAAGAAGCTCAGAGTGGCTCACTCTGAACTTTTCATTCAAATTGAAAACACAACACAAGCAGTGGGGCGGCCCTTGGGTAGCAGATGCCGTGGTGTCTTTGACTGTGGTGTCTTCGGCCGTGATGTCTTCTTCCGTGGTGTCTTCGGGCCGTGGTGGCTTCTGCCGTGGTGGCTTTTGCTGTGAATACTGTATGTTTCACACAGGAGAGCTACAATTACTGTAATAAATCCTTCTGCAGCCAAGCCAATGCATTTCCTCAATCCAGGAAAGTTTATTGTATTTAACAGAACAGTTTTTATTTGGTTCATGTTACATTGTAACCCTCCTGTTGTGTTCATGTTAGTTCATTCTGTGTTCCTGGTCCAAAATGGCCGCCCCCATTATAGCTGATTATATATCCATAATAATCCATATGTTATAACCTAATGTTGTGTTAGATCTTTTTTTATCAACTTATGTTCTTCTGAACATTACAAGTTTTGAACTTCTATGTGATATTTATGGCCTGTAGGCCTCATTGACCTGAGCTCATACAACTCGTTTTTGAGTTAAAAAAAAAAGCTTAATGAAACATATTGTGCTATTTATCACAGACACTCTCCTCCTCACCAGTGTCATGATCAAAGATATGATCAAGAACCTCACGTAAAGTATATCGTTGTCACGTTCTGACCTTTATTTCCTTTGTTTTGTCATTATTTAGTATGGTCAGGGTGTGAGTTGGGGTGGGCAGTCTATGTTTGTTTTTCTATGATTTGGGTATTTCTATGTTTCGGCCTAGTATGGTTCTCAATCAGAGGCAGGTGTCATTAGTTGTCTCTGATTGAGAATCATACTTAGGTAGCCTGGGTTTCACTGTGTGTTTGTGGGTGTTTGTTTCCGTGTCTGTGTTTTTCACCACACGGTACTGTTTTGGGTTTCGTTCGTTCCACGTTTATTGTGTTTTGTATTCAGTTGTTCATGTGTACTATTTCTTATTAAAAGAACCATGGACACTTACCACGCCGCATATCGGTCCTCCGATCCTTCTCGCCTCTCCTCTTCGGAAGAAGAGGAGGAAATCCCTTACAATTGTTTGGTCATTGTGCTGCTACAGAAGGAATTGTGAGCAAGGCCTCAAAAAAGCTTTATATACCAGAGCTGCGAGAAAAAGTTGTATAAATTATTGAAACAATGCTGCGATTGTTTGCGAGAATGCCAACAGGTGTGGTTCCCGTGGGGGTTGCCATGGAATCCAAGAAGGGGAGTGAGGTGTGTGTGTGTGCGTGTGTGTGCTCAAAGACACATGCATGTGGGGGTCTGGGAGAGGCAGTGTGTCCATCTGATGAATGGGCATGTGCCTGAACTCAATTTAATACACTAATCGTAGTCTCACCCATTCTTTTCTAATGACCGGCCATTTTTGACCGGGAACACCACAGGTGTACAAAAGTTAGATAAATCACCCAAAATATTATCAAATACATCCAAATGTAGTTTGTGTGTTCAGATGCCCTGTGTGGATAAAGTCATGGAACCTTATGACAATCAGATTAAATTAACGACATTTTTCAGAGAGAACTTGTAAATCCAATTTGACCGGAACACAGCAGGAGGGTTCAATGCATGATCACTATGAATTGCAAAACCCTTTTTTCACAAACTAGACCTAATACAAGCTCATTTTATATTATTAAGCATGATTTAAGATGCTGATAAGAAAAAAATGAACAAGGAAGTAAATACAACACAACTCTGCCAGAGAAGGAAGGAAATCAACAATTAACTTTTATTAAAGGGTAGTACAGTCAAAAACGTGATTTTTCTGTGTTTTATATATATTTCCATGCTATGAGGTATGGGGAATAATACTGGGAAATTGTGAAAACAATGATAATACACTTAGTGTATAGGCTATTTGAAAAGACCTCTGAAAATGCAACTTGTTTTTCTGGGTGGGGGTTTTGATGTCACCAGGTAGTATAAGTCAATAGACCAATAACAAAGAGAGTTTGCCCCCCTCTCTGCCAATAACAGTTAGTTTTCAGGTTACACATCCCTCCCATTAGGCTCCTCCAATTAGGCCCCTCTCTTAGACAGTACTAACACAATTCATACTTGGGAAATTGCATTTATCTAAGAAGCTATTTTTTTCTTTGTTTTGACCATTTTGTTTGAAAACAATCAAAGTAAGGTACTTACCAGAAATGATTTGATATTGATATAAAAACAGCTGCGTTGCACCTTTAAAATACACACAAAAAAAAATGGTTTTAAGGGAAATATTTTGAGTTGGCCAAAAGAGACAGGAAATTGAAATGAGGGGCCCAACCTTTAATTTACTGTGGCCGCCCCGTATCGAAAGATAATATAACAACACTGAGAACACATGCTCTGTGTGTGCCACCTCCAATCTCCAAACACTGGCTTTCCACCATCAGATTTTAATGTCCAATTTTGTTCAAAACTCCCATTAGATGTTATTCTGCCTGATTTTACACACTGATCCGACATTGTGCCAAATTATCAAAGATGTTGATTCCATTTCATCTGATCTGGACATTACAGAGAAACCAAAAGGGGAATGAATTATACCTTTTTTTTTTTTTTTGAAAAAAGAAGAAGGTGCCATGGCAACCACAAGATACTGATATTAAGATACTGCTGTGCATGAGTGTTCGTGAGTGTGAGCGTGTGTATGTGAGTGCGTCAATGACAGTGCTTTGTCAGTGTGATGCTAATGGCTGTGTACGGAGGGCAGGTATGATAAGTGTAGTAATTGAACTAATTGCTGCAACCAAACAGCCTCTAAAAGCAATAACGTTTCTTAGTCAGGATGCTAGCTTAATGAAAATACATTAGTCATTCCTTTACTTAGTGTGGTCCTTTGTAGCTCCGTTGGTAAAGCATGAATCTTGCAGAGTCAGGATTTTTGGTTTGAATCCCGGGACCACCCCACATGTAAAAAATGTATACATGGATGACTATAAATGCTTGGATAAAAGCATCTGGTAAATGGTACATTATTATCTGAGATCTAACATGACAACAAAAAGAAGCTCTGAAGAAGGCCGAGAGGCAGAAACGTAAAGGGCTTAAAGGGGACATTTCCCCCTGGCTTTGCCTCGGCATACAGTCATTACTATATTTTATCATAAACATCAACGTTATTCAAACCACAAGTTGGAACGTGCGCATTTTCATTTCACTGGGAAGTTTCTACTTCCTCTGTTTTCATCTGCTCAATGTCCAGCATTCATAACGAATGCAGATTCCGCACCGCTAGGTAGATGGGGCATATCCACAAACTTAATCTATGGTATTGTTTACTTAGAACGACCAACACACAGTAATGTCAGAACTTCTCTAAGACATTTCTTTTTTGTGTGAAAATTGCTGTTTTTCCACTAACGTTTGTCTATGTGGTGTTTCGTCTATGCTATGCTATGCTGTGCTATGCTATGCTAATTACAAACAAGCGTGAGAACGAGTTCTACCTACCAGAGATTTACCCAGATGCTGCCAGTGGTTTGCAGCTATCAAGAATTATGCTTACTGTGACCAAAGATTATCAGAGGGATGTTCATGCTGAACAGACGGGGAATCCTTAAGCCTCTGTACCATCAATCTGACATCGGCAGCATTTACAGCAACGCAGATATCAAGGCTTTCATATTTCTTACACTTCACAGAGCAGAGCTATTGTGAATGAAGTTGTCAAGTATGTGAGTTTGCGTTTATACAGAATTGTTTTTCTTTATTTACAGATGTCATACAAGTTTGTTATTAGGAAAGTTTACATGTTCAAGAAGGTATTTCTGCCAAAAACACATTTTGCTTAAAAAAAAAGTTTCCGTTCAAATGGCTCTCCTGTGAAGTATGACTAGTTTCCTTCACAGAATCTGATTCCACCATGTGTTTCCTTCACAGAATCTGATTCCACCATGTGTTTCCTTCACAGAATCTGATTCCACCATGTGTTTCCAACCCCAAGCTCTGCACATGGTGAAGGTAAGTTGGCAAAAGAAAGATCTACAAGCTGATGGCTAAGATAGCTCAATTTACAGTAAGGTATAAACACGAATTGGGTAATGTTTGTATGGCTTTGTGTTATTGGGGTTAGAGGTGGTTAGAGGACCACAGAGTATCTTCCAGATCATGTCTTCAATTTAGTCGACCCCTCTTTTGACCTTTACCCTCTTCTCTTTTGACCTTTACCCTCTTCTCTTTTGACCTGTACCCTCTTCTCTTTTGACCTTTACCCTCTTCTCTTTTGACCTTTACCCTCTTTGACCTTTACTCTTTGTGAAACTCAGGTTATCTGGAGCCATTCACAGTGCCCTGCTGAAACCCCAACTTGAAGCATTTTGGGTACACGAGCACGAGGGAAGGGTCAAACATTGCATTTACGGATCATAACAACATTTTACGACCCCCCAAAAAAACGAGCAAGGTACACTGAAAGGTCTAAAATCAAGACAACGGTAATGATAAAACCACCTCATTCATCTCTCGGCAGATTCTTAAAACACAATACAAAGACACATCGACAAAATCATTACCTGCTACTACTGACAAGATTGGTCCATCAAAATCAATGTGAGAGGTTTACATATAATGTAGATCTTAGAGAGGAGGAAGGGGATTTTGGTTTAGAGACAGTGAATGTATTGTTGTGTATGAGAACGTTTGAAAGGTGCCATTTCTCCTCAAACTCACATGCACAACAAAGCATACTGTGTAAGGACTGCCGTCCTTCTGCAGCCCCTCCAGCTCATTCACTTTGCTGTCTTAGCCAGCTGGATGAGACATTACCATTAGCCACATCCACTCTGCTTCCACAACTCAACATGCAGTCGCTAGCTGCAGCGAACTGAAAAGAGGAGCGTCCCAGGGATGTGTGTGCTTTGGGGACCTTTAACAGAATGTGACTGGCAGAACGGGTGTTGTATGTGGAGGATGAGGGCTGCAGTAGGTATCTCAGATCGGGGGAAGTGAGGCCTAAGAGGGTTTTATAAATAAGCATCAACCAGTGGGTCTTGTGACCGGTATACAGAGATGACCAGTTTACAGAGGAGTACAGAGTGCAGTGATGTGTCCTATAAGGAGCATTGGTGGCAAATCTGATGGCCGAATGGTAAAGAACATCTAACCTTGAGAGCACCCTTACCTGCCGATCTATAAATGATGTCTCCGTAATATAGCATGGGTAGGATGGTCATCTGAATCAGGGTTATTTTAGCAGCTGGGGTGAAAGAGGAGTGATTACGATAGAGGAAACCAAGTCTAGATTTAACTTGTATATGATTTAATTTGTATATGTGCTGAGAGAAGGATAGTGTACTCCTCCTTGTATGAGGAGACTACCTCAAGCTCTCTAAACCCTCAGAGGTAGTAATCACACCTGTGGGGAGTGGGTTATTCTTCTTACATTACCTTTGTTTTGGAGGAGTTCAGAACAAGGTTAAGGGTAGAGGAAGCTTGTTGGACACTAAGAAAGCTTTGTTGTAGAGCATTTAGCACAAAATCCGGGGAGGGTCCAGCTGAGTATAAGACTGTATCATCTGCATATAAATGGATGAGAGAGCTTCCTACTGCTTGAGCTATGATGTTGATGTGAATTGAGAAGAGTATGTGGCCTAGGATTGAGCCTTGGGGTACTCCCTTGTTGACAGGCGGTGGCTGATACAGCAGATGTTCTGTCTCAGCCACCACTTGTTCTATCTCAAGGCCATCAGACTGTTAAACAGCCACCACTAACATTGAGTGGCTGCTGCCAACACACTGACTCAACTCCAGTCACTTTAATAATGGGAATTGATGGAAATTGATGTAAAATATATCACTAGCCACTTTAAACAATGCTACTTAATATAATGTTTACATACCCTTGTCACGCCCTGGTCTTAGTATTTTGTGTTTTCTTTATTTATTGGTCAGGCCAGGGTGTGACATGGGTTTATTTTGTGTCGTGTTTTTGTATGGGGGTTTTTCGTAGGTTTTGGGATTGTGGCTTAGTGGGGTGTTCTAGCATAGTCTATGGTTGCCTGAGGCGGGTCTCAATCAGAGGCAGGTGATTCTCGTTGTCTCTGATTGGGAACCATATTTAGGCAGCCATATTCTTTGAGTGTTTCGTGGGTGATTGTTCCTGTCTCTGTGTTAGTTTGCACCAGTTTAGGCTGTTTCGGTTTTCACGTACGTTTATTGTTTTTGTATTGTTCGTGTTTATTCGTCTATTAAACATGTATCGAATTAACCACGCTGCATTTTGGTCCGACTCTCTTTCACCCGAAGAAAACCGTAACAACCCTACATTATTAATCTCATATGTATATGTACGTATATACTGTACTCTATATCATCTACTGCATCTTTATGTAATACATGTATCACTAGCCACTTTAAACTATGCCACTGTTTACATACCCTACATTACTCATCTCATATGTATATACTGTACTCGATACCATCTACTGCATCTTTATGTAATACATGTATCACTAGCCACTTTAAACTATGCCACTGTTTACATACCCTACATTACTCATCTCATATGTATATACTGTACTCGATACCATCTACTGCATCTTGCCTATTCCGTTCTGTACCATCACTCATTCATATCTTTATGTACATATTCTTTATCCCTTTACACGTGTGTGTATAAGGTAGTAGTTTTGGAATTGTTAGGTTAGATTACTCGTTGGTTATTACTGCATTGTCGGAACTAGAAGCACAAGCATTTCGCTACACTCGCATTAACATCTGCTAACCATGTGTATGTGACAAATACATTTTATTTTATTTGATTTCTGACTTTATACACTGCACTCTTTGAGAGAGATAGTTAGCAAACCAGGCCAAAGACCCCTCAGAGACACCAATACTCCTTAGCCGGCCCACAAGAATGGAATGGTCTACCGTATCAAAAGCTTTGGCCATGTCAATAAAAATAGCAGCACAACATTGCTTAGAATCAAGGGCAATGGTGACATCATTGCTTCGAATCAAGGGCAATGGTGACATCATTGCTTCGAATCAAGGGCAATGGTGACATCATTGCTTCGAATCAAGGGCAATGGTGACATCATTGCTTCGAATCAAGGGCAATGGTGACATCATTGCTTCGAATCAAGGGCAATGGTGACATCATTGCTTCGAATCAAGGGCAATGGTGACATCATTGAGGACCTTTAAGGTTGCAGTGACACATCCATAACGTGAGCGGAAACCATATTGCATACCAGAGAGAATACTATAGACATACCAGAGAGAATACTATAGACATACCAGAGAGAATACTATAGACATACCAGAGAGAACACTATAGACATACCAGAGAGAATACTATAGACATACCAGAGAGAATACTATAGACATACCAGAGAGAATACTATAGACATACCAGAGAGAATACTATAGACATACCAGAGAGAATACTATAGACATACCAGAGAGAATACTATAGACATACCAGAGAGAATACTATAGACATACCAGAGAGAATACTATAGACATACCAGAGAGAATACTATAGACATACCAGAGAGAATACTATAGACATACCAGAGAGAATACTATAGACATACCAGAGAGAATACTATAGACATACCAGAGAGAACACTATAGACATACCAGAGAGAATACTATAGACATACCAGAGAGAATACTATAGACATACCAGAGAGAATACTATAGACATACCAGAGAGAATACTATAGACATACCAGAGAGAATACTATAGACATACCAGAGAGAATACTATAGACATACCAGAGAGAATACTATAGACATACCAGAGAGAATACTATAGACATACCAGAGAGAATACTATAGACATACCAGAGAGAATACTATAGACATACCAGAGAGAATACTATAGACATACCAGAGAGAATACTATAGACATACCAGAGAGAATACTATAGACATACCAGAGAGAATACTATAGACATACCAGAGAGAATACTATAGACATACCAGAGAGAATACTATAGACATACCAGAGAGAACACTATAGACATACCAGAGAGAATACTATAGACATACCAGAGAGAATACTATAGACATACCAGAGAGAATACTATAGACATACCAGAGAGAATACTATAGACATACCAGAGAGAATACTATAGACATACCAGAGAGAATACTATAGACATACCAGAGAGAATACTATAGACATACCAGAGAGAATACTATAGACATCAAGAAAGCCAGTCAGTTGATTACTGAACAGAAAATTAAAACACTTTTGATAAACAGGGCAAAATATAAATTGGCCTATAACAGTTAGGATCAGCTTGGTTTCACCCTTTACATAGTTCAGATTTGGGGTGGCAGGTGGCCTAGTAGTTCGAGCGTTGGCCCAGTAACTGAAAGGTTGCTGGATTGAATACCCGAGCTGACGAGGTAAAAACCTGTCGTCCTCAACAAGGCAGGTAACCCACTGTTCCCCGGTAAGCCGTCATTGTGAATAATAATTAGTTCATAACTGACTTGCCTAGTTAAATAAAGGTTCAATATTAGAAATAAAGGAAACGATGCAGCATGGCTGCCTTCCAAGCAATGGGAACCTCCCCAGAGAGGAGAGACAGGTTAAAATGGTCAGAGATGGGCTTGGTGATGATCGGAGCTACAACCTTAAAGAAGAGAGGAGAGACAGGATAAAATGGTCAGAGATGGGCTTGGTGATGATCGGAGCTACAACCTTAAAGAAGAGAGGAGAGACAGGATAAAATGGTCAGAGATGGGCTTGGTGATGATCGGAGCTACAACCTTAAAGAAGAGAGGAGAGACAGGTTAAAATGGTCAGAGATAGGCTTGGTGATGATCGGAGCTACAACCTTAAAGAAGAAAGGATCTGACATATGCACTGTATAGATGTTAGATATAATGTACTCTATGACACTAATGCTGGTCTATTACAGATAGTCAAGCTCTGATAGTCAAGCTCTGATAGTCAAGCTCTGATAGTCAAGCTCTGATAGTCAGGCTCTGATAGTCAATCTCTGATAGTCAATCTCTGATAGTCAATCTCTGATAGTCAAGCTCTGATAGTCAATCTCTGATAGTCAAGCTCTGATAGTCAAGCTCTGATAGTCAAGCTCTGATAGTCAATCTCTGATAGTCAATCTCTGATAGTCAAGCTCTGATAGTCAATCTCTGATAACCAAGCTCTGATAACCAGGCTACGGTAAACAAGCTCTGTCAGAGCTTGACAATCAGAGTTTGACTATCAGGATCATGTGAAAAGACAACAGCACAACCATGTGAAAAGGGTATTAGTGCCAATGATAAGCTCTGACAGCCAAGCTAGTTTCCATGGGCAGTTTTTCTTCATCTGCACCCCCAAACCCTCCTCTATCACCGATCAAGGGTTCTGTTCCAAATGGTACCCTAATCACTAGTGCAGTACTTTAGACCAGAGACACTTTAGGTGCAATATAATGGGAACAGGGTACCATTTGGGATGCCGCTGAAACGCATAACCTCTTGACTGAATTCACAGAGAACATTAACTTGTATATTTAATGACTTTCTCTTCTCTTCCTACCCAAGATGACTGCCTAAGAGGTCTAATAAGAAGTAGGTTCCTCTCTCTATCTCCATAAAACAGTGCTCTTATTCATTATGTAAAATGGAGGAGCGAGAGAGCGAGTGCGAGAGAGAGACAGAGAGAGACAATGAAGCAGGAAAGGATAATCCCATAGAAAAACCATTGGTACAGTTGATTGCACTAAAGTACTGTACGATAAAGGCAATTTCATCCATCAGGGAAGCAGGACAGATAGAAAAGGAAAGCAGTAAAGAACATGTTCAAGCTTTTTAATATACATTTTATGCGTCCACTCCATTGTTTATCCACCATTGTTCACCAAGGAGCTGATCGTGGACTTAAGGAGATGGCAGAGAACGTACGCCCCCAACAAACATTGAAATGGTCCATTCACACAGACAGTGGGGTGAAGAAGGCTGAGGAAATTCAGCTTGACCCCTTAGACCCTCACAAATGTCTAAAGATGCACCATTGAGAGCATCCTGTATCACCGCCTGGTATGACAATTGCACCATCCGCAATGGGCTCTCCAGCCCAACGACTCAACGGGGGCCATTTGTTTGCCTTCCAGGACATCTACAGCAACAGGTCTCACAGGAAGGCCAAGAAGATCATCAAGGACCTCAGCCACCCGAGCCACAGCCTGTTCACCCCGTTATCATCCAGAATATCATCAAGGGCCTCAGCCACCTGAGCCACAGCCTGTTCACCCGCTATCATCCAGAAGGAGGAGACAGTACAGGTGCGTCAAATCTCGGACTGAGAGACTGATAAACAGCTTCTATCTCCAGACCATCAGACTGATAAACAGCTTCTATCTCCAGACCATCAGACTGATAAACAGCTTCAATCTAATTGATCATTAGAAAACCCATTTGCAAATGTGTTAGCACAGCTGAAAACTGGCCTTATTTATACTAGTTGAGTATCTGGAGCATCAGCATTTTCGGGTTCAATTACAAGCTCAAAATGGACAGAAACAAATAACTTTCTTCTGAAACTCATCAGTCTATTCTTGTTCTGAGAGATGAAGGCTATTCCATATGAGAAATTGCAAAAGAAACTGAAGATATGGTACAATGCTGTGTACTACTCCCTTCACAGAACTGAGCAAACTGGCTCTAACCAGAATAGAAAGAGGGGTGGGAGGCCCCGGTGCACAACTAAGCAAGAGGACAAGTACATTAGAGTGTCTAGTTTGAAAAACAGATGCCTCACACGCCCTCAACTGGCAGCTTTATTAAATAGCATCCACAAAACACCAGTCTCAACGTCAACAGTGAAGAGGCGACTCCGGGATGCTGGCCTTCTAGGCAGAGTGGCAAAGAATAAGCCATATCTCAGACTGGCCAATAAAAATCAAACATTAAGATGGGCAAAAGAACACAGACACTGGACAGAGAAACCCTGCCTAGAAGGCCAGCATCCCGGAGTCGCCTCATCACTGTTGACGTTGAGACTGGACAGAGAAACCCTGCCTAGAAGGCCAGCATCCAGGAGTCGCCTCGTCAATGTTGACGTTGAGACTGGACAGAGGAACTCTGCCTAGAAGGCCAGCATCCCGGAGTCGCCTCGTCACTGTTGACGTTGAGACTGGACAGAGGCCAATAAAAACTGGCCAATAAAAATCAAACATTAAGATGGGCAAAAGAACACAGACACTGGACAGAGAAACCCTGCCTAGAAGGCCAGCATCCCGGAGTCGCCTCATCACTGTTGACGTTGAGACTGGACAGAGAAACCCTGCCTAGAAGGCCAGCATCCCGGAGTCGCCTCGTCACTCTTGACGTTGAGACTGGACCGAGGAACTCTGCCTAGAAGGCCAGCATCCAGGAGTCGCCTCTTCACTGTTGACATTGAGATTGGACAGAGGAACTCTGCCTAGAAGGCCAGCATCCCGGAGTCGCCTCGTCACTGTTGACGTTGAGACTGGACAGAGGAACTCTGCCTAGAAGGCCAGCATCCCGGAGTCGCCTCGTCACTGTTGACGTTGAGACTGGACAGAGGAACTCTGCCTAGAAGGCCAGCATCCCGGAGTCGCCTCGTCACTCTTGACGTTGAGACTGGACAGAGGAACTCTGCCTAGAAGGCCAGCATCCAGGAGTCGCCTCTTCTCTGTTGACGTTGAGACTGGTGTTCTGTGGGTACTAATTAATGAAGTAACCACAAACATTTGAATCGTAGTGTGTATATATACAGGGCCTTGCAAAAGTATTCAACCCCTTGGCATTTGTTCAATTTTGTTGCATTACAACCTGTAATTTAAATAGATTTTTGTTTTGATTTCATGTAATGGACATGAACAATGCAATAAAACTGCGGGAGATTCAAGATAGAGTGCTGGCTGATAATGATATATTTGAAAATGTTAATTCTGTCACCACAACAACTATTGCTCGAGTCCTAAAGAAACACCAAGTTACAATGAAACAGTTATACACTGTACCGTTCGAGAGAAACAGTGAACGGGTAAAAGAGCAAAGATACCAATATGTCCAGGTAAGACGTCTGAGGTTACGTACACAGCTATACAAAATATTTGTTCTTTTTGGCTCATTTGTACTTAATGGCTCCCTACTACTTAATGGCTCCCCCCTTCTTAATGGCTCCCTCTACTTAATGGCTCTACACTACTTAATGGCCCCTCCTAAATGGCTCTCTCATACTTAATGGCTCTCTGCTACGTAATGGCTCCCTACCTAATTCCCCCCCTCACCCCTACTTAATGCCTCTCCCTACTTAATGGCTCTCACCTACTTAATGGCTCTCCCCTAGTTAATGGCTCTCTCCTACTTAATGGCTCCTCCCTACTTAATGTCTCTCTACTACCTAATGGCTCACCCCTACTTAATGGCTCTCCCCTACTTAATGGCTCTCCCCTACTTAATGGCTCTCTCCTACTTAATGGCTCTACTACTTAATGGCTCGCTCCCACTTAATGGCTCGCTCCAACTTAATGGCCCCCCCTCTACTTAATGGCTCCCCTACTTAATGGCTCTCCCTACTTAACGGCTCTCCCTACTTAATGGCTCTTCCCTACTTAATGGCTCCCTACTTAATGACTATGTCCTACTTAATGGCTCCCTCCTACTTAATGGCTTCCCTACTTAATGGCTTCCCTACTTAATGGCTTCCCTACTTAATGACTATGTCCTACTTAATGGCTTCCTACTTAATGACTATGTCCTACTTAATGGCTTCCCTACTTAATGGCTTCCCTACTTAATGACTATGTCCTACTTAATGGCTTCCCTACTTAATGGCTTCCCTACTTAATGACTATGTGCTACTTAATGGCTTCCCTACTTAATGGCTTCCCTACTTAATGACTATGTCCTACTTAATGGCTTCCCTACTTAATGACTATGTCCTACTTAATGGCTTCCCTACTTAATGGCTTCCCTACTTAATGACTATGTCCTACTTAATGGCTTCCCTACTTAATGCCTCTCTTGCTTAATGGCTCTCCCTACGTAATGGCTCTCCCTACGTAATGGCTCTCCCTACGTAATGGCTCTCCCTACGTAATGGCTCTCCCTACGTAATGGCTCTCCCTACGTAATGGCTCTCCCTACGTAATGGCTCTCCCTACGTAATGGCTCTCCCTACGTAATGGCTCTCCCTACGTAATGGCTCTCCCTACGTAATGGCTCTCCCTACGTAATGGCTCTCCCTACGTAATGGCTCTCCTCTACTTAATGGCCGCCCTACTTAATGGCTGTCCCCTACTTAATGGCTCTTCCCTACTTAATGGCTCTCCCCTACTTAATGCCTCTCTTACTTAATGGCTCTCCCCTACTTAATGGCTCTCCCTGCTTAATGGCTCTCCCTACTTAATGGCTCTCCCTACTTAATGGCTCTCCCCTACTTAATACCCCCCTACCTAATGGCTCCACCCTACTTAATGCCCCCTACCTAATGGCTCCACCCTACTTAATGGCTCTCCCCTACTTAATGGCTCTCCGCTACTTAATGGCTCTCTCTACTTAATGGCTCTTCTTAATGGCTCCCTCCTACTTAATGTTTCTCTTCTACTTAGTGCCCCCTCTACTTAATGACTATGTCCTACTTAATGGCTCTCCCTACTTAATGGCTCTCTCTACTTAATGGCTCTCCCTACTTAATGACCATGTCCTACTTAATGGCTCTCCCCTACTTAATGGCTCTACCCTACTTAATGCCCGCCCCTACTTAATGTATATCCCCTACTTAATTCCCCCCACCTACTTAATGGCTATTTCCTACTTAATGGCTCTCCCCTACTTAATGCCCCCCCCCTACTTAATGCTGGCTGTACTCAAGTTCTGACCCTTGGCAGGATGTCCTATAAGAACATATCTCCTGTCAGGGTTTCTATTCCTTTTTTAGTCACCAGTGCCCAGATGCTCAGTTCCCAAGAGCTCTGATTGGTTGGGAATGGCAGAACTATGATTGGTGAGTGACAACTATGTTAAACTGAGCAGCCAAACTAACGGGACTTAAGGGAAACTGAAGGGACTGTGATGGGAAGTTAGGTAGAGAGGAGAGGAGGGGGACAGCCTCTTTTACAGCCACACCTCCAGCTCATCCAATAGGCTGCAGCCACTGCTACGCAATGTGAATGAGCATCCGGTGTTGAAAGTAATTTAGAAGCTTTCATTCCATTTAAAAAGAATCACAAACATCGCTCAAATTTGTTATTTGATTTCAGACTAATTGAATACAGTAGGTTGAACTAACTGAAGCCTAATTTTGTATCATGCCAATCAGAAAAATTGACTTCAGATGAACAACAATGTCGTCCCACTTCTTTTTTTTTTACAGTGTGCATGCAGGCGTCCGTGCGTTCGTGTGTTCACGTGCATTTACTGGTGTGTGTGATAATTAGCAACCCGAGAAATCATGTTTCGTGGCAGAGAGACAAAATCATAGTTTAGAAGAAATATGCCTATACCAGATTTGGGTAAATCTTTTAAATAGTTCAAATCAAATGTTATTTGTCACATGACCTCACTGTGAAACGTTTACTTATATGCCCTTAACCAACAGTTGTAGACCTCACTGTGAAACGTGGTAATAATTGTAATGAGTGCAGTACATGGTAATGATAATAATGAGTGCAGTACATGGTCATGATAATAATGAGTGCAGTACATGGATAATAATGAGTGCAGTACATGGTAATGATAATAATGAGTGCAGTACATGGATAATAATGAGTGCAGTACATGGATAAGAATGAGTGCAGTACATGGATAAGAATGAGTACAGTACATGGATAATAATGAGTGCAGTACATGGTAATGATAATAATGAGTGCAGTACATGGATGAGAATGAGTGCAGTACATAGTAATGATAGTAATGAGTGCAGTACATTGTAATGATAATGAGTGCAGTACATGGTAATGATAGTAATGAGTGCAGTACATGGTCATGATAATAATGAGTGCAGTACATGGTAATGATAGTAATGAGTGCAGTACATGGTCATGATAATAATGAGTGCAGTACATGGTCATGATAATAATGAGTGCAGTACATGGATAATAATGAGTGCAGTACATGGATAAGAATGAGTGCAGTACATGGATAAGAATGAGTGCAGTACATGGATAAGAATGAGTGCAGTACATGGATAATAATGAGTGCAGTACATGGTAATGATAATAATGAGTGCAGTACATGGATGAGAATGAGTGCAGTACATAGTAATGATAGTAATGAGTGCAGTACATTGTAATGATAGTAATGAGTGCAGTACATTGTAATGATAATAATGAGTGCAGTACATGGTAATGATAGTAATGAGTGCAGTACATGGTCATGATAATAATGAGTGCAGTACATGGTAATGATAGTAATGAGTGCAGTACATGGTCATGATAATAATGAGTGCAGTACATGGTAATGATAATAATGAGTGCAGTACATGGATAATAATGAGTGCAGTACATGGTCATGATAATAATGAGTGCAGTACATGGATAATAATGAGTGCAGTACATGGATAAGAATGAGTGCAGTACATGGATAATAATGAGTGCAGTACATGGTAATGATAATAATGAGTGCAGTACATGGATGAGAATGAGTGCAGTACATAGTAATGATAGTAATGAGTGCAGTACATGGTAATGATAATAATGAGTGCAGTATATGGCAGTGATAGTAATGAGTGCAGTACATGGATAGTAATGAGTGCAGTACATGGATAGTAATGAGTGCAGTACATGGTCATGATGATAATGAGTGCAGTATATGGCAGTGATAATGAGTGCAGTATATGGCAGTGATAATGAGTGCAGTACATGGTAATGATAATGAGTGCAGTACATCATATTGATAATAATGAGTGCTGTGCATCGTATTGATAATATTGAGTGCAGTACATGGTAATGATAATAATGAGTGCAGTACATGGTAAAAAAATTATAGATTTTAACTTGACAAAAACAAGTCCTAAATGTCAATAGTTTCACTTTAGCTGTGTTAACGTAGTATATAGACCATGGAGGAGTTAACTGGCGAGGGTACATAGCTCCTGAAGAACAGTTGGCGGCTGATGGCGGATTTAAATTCACCGCTTGACTGAGGAGGAACAATTATCACAGAGTTGAATATCAGAATGGAAACATTTTGAAGAAATTTGCTTCTGAAAAATGTCATGGTTGGCTGCTGTTGGTTGATTTAAATTGACTGAAGACCGATTATCACAGAGTTTAGTATCAATTAAAAGTTTAGAATATTAAAAAGATTTCCCTTAAGGTGCTTTGCCCTATAAATGAACTTCTCTCTGGATGATTGGATTTTCTTTGATGAGTAGTGCCTGTCATACCGAATAGTGTCCCTCTGCCAAAAAGTCCATATCAACTGTGTGATGACCTACTGAGTCTAATTTTGGAGCTCATTAAAGCCTTAATTACGTTCTTTTCTTCCCCTTTTCTTCTCCAAAAAAAAATGATTTCCGCAACAATTTCAGGTTTAAACAAGTTTTGTTTAGCTAATAAGATGAAAACATTACTTCAAACTACTTTGAGACGTTAACATTTCAACAAAACAAAAAAAATCTGTCTTAAAACGATGCTACATTTCGGAAAGAAAAACATGTAATCTGCTTGACACGTTAAAGTTACTTACCTTAGAGATCACAAAGTCAGATCATTTCCCCTCCATCTGCAAATCCCTTTTGATTCATACTGGTTTGTCTGGCTGTCATGTTATTTGAACCTTCCCTGATCTACAGTGAAATGTCATTTCAGTCTTCTTCTATTAGGATTCCTGTTTGTTGTATCTCCCGTAGCTCGTTAGCACCCCCTTGTGGTTGAATATAGATGTACCTATTCTAGGTCCTAGGATACAATAATGAACAATGTTGAACTAACAAATACCATCAAGGGATATGTTACAATTTACAACAATGAGCTCCTTGTGAAACAGATGTGAAAACCAACTGCTATTTAACATAAAAATATTTTAACTTTGACATTTTTTGGTTCAGGTGTTTCATTAACTTATTTTCACAGATTGTTTTTGTATACTGGCAATGGCAATCATAGACTAAAATACTGAATGCTGGTGTGTGGAATATAGATGAGGTGGTTGCTGTGTGGGTGGGAGGTTCTGCCTGTCACTTGTTCTCAACAGGCAGCTAGTCTCAGAAGGGGGACTTGAAGAGGGAGACGGTGAAGTCCAGGCACTGCTGCTCTCTTTGTTCTGAGTGTTGGCAGTGCTCATGTTTTTAGTTCATCTGTTTATCTCACATATTATGTGCCCAGTATGACAGAATAAGAAAACTTTATCAGATAATGACAACATGACAATAACAGTAGGTGTAGATGATGTACTGAAAAGTTGTATTGTGGTTTGTAATGGAGGACATCGGGTGGATCCAGGTCTGGGTGTTGGGAAGCACCCCTAGGTCCTGGAGAACAGGAAAAGGAGGACATCAGGTGGATCCAGGTCTGGGTGTTGGGAAGCACCCCTAGGTCCTGGAGAACAGGAAAAGGAGGACATCAGGTGGATCCAGGTCTGGGTGTTGGGCAGAACCACTAGGTCCTGGAGGACAGGTAATGGAGGACATCAGGTGGTTCTGGGTCTGGGTGTTGGGCAGAACCCCTAGGTCCTGGAGGACAGGTAATGGAGGACATCAGGTGGTTCTGGGTCTGGGTGTTGGGCAGAACCCCTAGGTCCTGGAGAACAGGTAACGGAGGACATCAGGTGGATCCAAGTCTGGGTGTTGGGCAGAACCACTAGGTCCTGGAGGACAGGTAATGGAGGACATCAGGTGGTTCTGGGTCTGGGTGTTGGGCAGAACCACTAGGTCCTGGAGAACAGGGACAGAGTTAAAGGGAACTGGGTTGGAGACAGAGACGTAAACAAGAAAACACAGGTTACAGGTAGATCAGGTATGTAAAAATACAGTTATTGATGGATTTAATTTAAACTAAACGTTTGATCAGACAAGCAATAATGTTAATGGCAGACAGAAAAGAAAGGACACCTGACTGTAATGGTTTGTATCAGTGGGGTGGATGAGGGAGGTGAGGAATTGCCCTGGAGAAGATGAGAGCGGTGAGTTGTGAGAGAAACTCTGGGCTGGTGTCATGACCACTGTAGTCATACACCTTGACAGTACCTACCTGGCAGCAAAGGTTACTTACCGTGATCCAGCGATTAGCCTTGAGATTGACTATCTGGACAAAGTGGGCCAGTGTTGGTACTGCTGACAGCATCCCGATGCCGCCCACCTCCAGTCCGACACAAGCCACCTATGAGAACATTTGATGGATTAGAGCAGTGTTATAAATGGGAGATACATACTTTAACGGTTTTGAAGCTGGTCCCCCTCCGACTCAGAGCATAGAGAATCAGACAGATCTGAACTCACTGGCTGTGGTGTACCTCCTGGGTGGTTCGGACAGTTGATGTCATTTGGAGAGGGAAGTGTAACAACCGTTTCTTGCTTTCTCAAACGTCAACCAAAGCTTAATATACTTTGTCTCATGGTCTTCACTGAAGTGTAGGACGTCAGGACTTTCAGTGGTTGACTGTCCAACTGGAGAAGATCGTTGTCTTCCACCGAGGTAACCCTTATGAAGACAAAGGGAAAAATATCAGCGTTAGGGAAACTAAAACTAGCTTCAGGTTATTTTGTGTGCAAATTCAAATAGTTATGAGGGACTTGCAAATCAAGGGACTTGCCCGTGGCTGTCTCGAGGGTCTGGTTGGTCCGTTCATCCAAAACTGGAGGGGGGATAAGAAAAGGGATATCTATTGACAATGGAAGATATTGAAATATGTCTTATTATGTATCATGGAAAAACTAACTAGATCCACACCTTGTTCCAGATTTCACAACCGTTGACCTTTGGTTTACACAAGATGAGCTCAGGAGAACCGTGGGCTTTGAAGTCGTCCATCATTGCCTTGGCTTGACCAGTCTTATCCTTGATGAACTCAGGAGAACAGTGGGCTTTGAAGTCGTCCATCATTGCCTTGGACCAGTCTTATCCTTGATGGGCTCAGGAGAACAGTGGGCTTTGAAGTCGTCCATCATTGCCTTGGACCAGTCTTATCCTTGATGGGCTCAGGAGAACAGTGGGCTTTGAAGTCATCCATCATTGCCTTGGCTTGACCAGTCTTATCCTTGATGGGTATCACAACTAAAATCATATTAGCTTCCTTTTAAATGGGTTATAGAAAATACTTCGAGTCATGCACGTTATTTTCCTTTACTGACCTTAGTGGGTGTTGCCTCCACCCACTTGGTAAAGTAACCTGTCGCCGTCTGACATCAGCTGTATGCAGATGAGGTTCACCAATAACATTTAAAGCGTTAAGAGAACATTACTTTATTCTGATCCATTTCTGTGTCATACAGTTTACAGATTTTCATATTTTTAGGGATACTGACACACACACACACACACACTCACTCTATAATATTGAACTCTGCTGTGGTCAAATAAAGCAACCATTACAAAAACTTATCAGGGCGAAACTTGAATTGTGACACACGTACCGATCATGTTCCGGTAGTGAAACAACTTTGATGGGCTTCAACTCCTACGCCACAGTCTTCACCTTCTCAAACTTCTGGCAGGCTAGACAGGGTACGGACCTTAACGCGCAGTGACAAATAATTGAAACAATGTGTGCTGCCTGACATGACATTAATTGATAGATTTAATAGAATGTGATTGAAAAACAAAAGGTTATTTCACTTACCCAGCTGTCCACATCCTTGACAATCCCACTCCAGATTAAAGCATAGGTTGATTTTGGCAAATCATGCGCTTCACTCCGAAATGTCCAGCATACACCTCTGTCAGCACGACCTCTTTCTCCTCCTTAGTGAAAATCCCTCTCCTCTGTGGCTGGCCATCCTTTCCCCAGTAGGTAGATGTGATTTTAACTCACAAGTTGGAAGATAAGAGTTGTTGATGACTAATGTCTACATTTTATTGCTTAGTTTTTGTAAGCCATTTAACAAACTATAACAGATTAAACATTGAAATTTGAGTTGATTCCAAGACAATACATGAAAAACCGTAAACACACAACTTGAAGCAACCACATTTTTTTGTCATGGAACGTGTTCTGATTGGCCAGTGAGGGGACAAGCCTCGACACACCAAACAAATTGTTTATTTATCAAACCAGGCCCTTTTGCTCCAACGACAGCAAGTACACCGATAATTGTGACAAAAAAAACAAAAATGTAATCAATAGGCCTATAAATATATCTAACACACCCATGAACAATATAGCCCTACTGCCTGTGCTTAGATGTACCATTGTGTTGGGTTAGTTAAAATAGAACCCTTAATATTAAACAGCTGCAAATTATTGATATATCAAAGTGTCACCAACAAAAAATGTAAACAGGCCTATAACAAATTCAGCATATGACATTTTTCACATGTAAACAGCACTTTTCGGCAGTGCTCAAAGCCATTTCTTTTTCAACTCAATGAGCCAAATCAGTCGTCCATGACAACGAAATCATAAACAGAGTACACTAATTACTCCTTTGTTTTTGGACTAATTACGCCATTGTTTTTGGAGTTATACTCAGCTAAAACTATTTGGCTAATCTATTTTTCCTATTGTCACGAACCGGCTCAAAGCCCGTAACAAAAGGGAGACAACGTGGAGATAAGGAGTAACAAAAATATATATTTATTAAATAAGCAACTAAGTATAATATACAATGGTGTGTGTAATCAGTAGTGTAAGTGAGTGTTTTGCATGAATGCAGTGTGTTGAAAGATGCTAAAGCAAACAAACAAAAAACCACCAAGAAACACAACAAAATCTATAAAGGTGTCTGCATGGAGAGAGTCTCCTCCATGAATGGGGAAGTGGTGTATTTATCCTGGGAGACACTGGGCCCAGGTGCGTCTGCATGGAGAGTCTCCTCCATGAATGGGGAAGTGGTGTATTTATCCTGGGAGACACTGGGCCCAGGTGTGTCTGCATGGAGAGAGTCTCCTCGGTGGAAGTGGTGTATTTATCCTGGGAGACACTGGGCCCAGGTGTGTCTGCATGGAGAGAGTCTCCTCGGTGGAAGTGGTGTATTTATCCTGGGAGACACTGGGCCCAGGTGTGTCTGCATGGAGAGAGTCTCCTCGGTGGAAGTGGTGTATTTATCCTGGGAGACACTGGGCCCAGGTGTGTCTGCATGGAGAGAGTCTCCTCGGTGGAAGTGGTGTATTTATCCTGGGAGACACCTGGCCCAGGTGTTTCCCATGAAGCTGACGACCCTCCCAACTCCGCCCACCGGCATCCTAATAAGGAAACAAGAACAAAGACAGAATACGGCAGACAGAGTGGGAGGGTCGTCACACTATATTTCCAAGTCATATTCTTGAAGACCAAGGGGTGTTCAATAAACTTGAAATCTTTGTTTTTTTTATGTAAAGATATAGCCTGATCTTATTATTATCTATAGTAAAAAAGGAATTGGTTAGAAGAAGCCGACATAACCAACCCAGTAATTCAAATACCACATCCATGAATGGCCGACAATGTAAACTCTGACGTTGAATTGATCCCACTTGGCACTGGTTGAATCGAAGTTGTTCCCCACGTCATTTCAATTAACTTTTAAAGTTGTACCAACGTGGAATAGACGTCGAATTGATGTCTGTGTCCAGCAGGATGTTGTTCAGTTGGTATTAAAAATGTTCTCTTCTAATGCCTCTTAAACCAGTTTAAGTTTATTGGGATGAGTCTTGTCCTTGAGGTAGAACTGAGCGATTTCCACTAGATGGAAGTAAGTTGTGTAAACTTGACAGAAATAGCAAAAAGTGGGTGTTGAACTTTTGTTGCACACATATTCAGATTTTTTTTTTGAAAAAGTTTGACTGCAGTATTTTATTACGCAGCATTGATGCAATGATGCTATTGGCCGAGGCGTTACGGGTAGCAGTTTAAAAATCAGATTTGATGACTTTGTGGCTGTGCTAGCTAGTGACCACTCTGCAGAGATGCTTCCAGAACAAGATTCATGACTAAAAACCGCTAACCTGTACCTCTTACATGCTGACCACACCAGCCGTGTTACGAGCATTGCAAAATAAGGGTACACATACATGTTATTCAATCATTTCATCCAAACTGCTCGCTCACGTCAACGAGCGTCTGCATAGCCAGGCGCTAAAAATAGAACTGCTTCCGACTCCTCATTGGTTGTTTGGAGCATAAATCCACGTGGCTGATTGAAAGATGAACTGAGGTCCACACTCCAGTCCAGTTGGTTGTGGTAGTATGGCGGTGGCGGAACGGGTTATTTTGGCGCTGGTGGATGGGTTATTTTGGCGCTGGGGGGAACGGGTTATTTTGGCGCTGGGGGAACGGGTTATTTTGGCGGTGGCGGCAGTAAAGCAATTCCACCACCGTGAAATGATGACCTCTTAAAAAGTATTTGGTCACATATGTATGGTTTCCTAAAAACAAGATGTGGCTCAACTAACCCTTCGGCTAAACTTACCCCACTTTCACATAAAGACAAAATACATTGGGAAAGGGATATTTAAAGACAACAAATGTAGCTAGCCGACTAGAAATGTAGCTAGCCCTCGACTAGAGAAACATTCAAAACAAAAAGCTTTTACTGAACAGTGGCTGAATTGGTACCCTGTTCCCTTAAAACAGAATTTAAA
The DNA here is from genome assembly GCF_018296145.1 of Oncorhynchus tshawytscha. Classification (NCBI taxonomy): domain Eukaryota; kingdom Metazoa; phylum Chordata; class Actinopteri; order Salmoniformes; family Salmonidae; genus Oncorhynchus; species Oncorhynchus tshawytscha. Next base: position 43,227,213 of record NC_056450.1, read on the forward strand.
CTATTTCCTGGGATTGATCCTGCAATCCTCAGAGCCGTAGTTTACGGTTTAAGGCCTTCCTATACACCAATCCACAACACTCTAGAATGCCGCAAGCCTACTAGACGGTAATACTAGAAGGTAATTGTTACGAATCCCTTTTGGCCCGACAGTCTAGGGGGGGGATGGTAATGAGACCTGTAACAACTCATGCAAATTATAATTGTGACAAAGTAAAAGTGTGAACGAAATAACCACGATAACTGAAAGTATACCGTCAAACTCAGGGTTTATTGTAAAACACACGGTAATGGGGGGAGCAGGAAAAGGGGCTGAGCTGGACCCAAGGAAAGAAACAATAAGCATCCAAAACACCCCTAAGCCAGAATAGCCTACTTTAACAGCTAACTAACTAACCAAAAATACAGTGGGTGGTCCGCCCAGTTCTAACTAGTGTATTTAACAAAGTTTACCTACGGGTAGTGTATGCCCATGGGCGACTTGTCTTGGTTTCTCCTTTTCCCACCAGCAATCAAACAAACACCATAACCAAAAACAATACTCACAGGAGATGACAAAGTGATTTGGAGGTGTTCAAACAAAAGAGAGGTTAAGACACAAAGAGAGTGAAACACAGAGATATACAGACATGGCATTTACAGAGAGATTGAGCTCTAGAGCAAACAACTGATAGGGTTTTTAAACCAAGGGAAAGGAACTGTGATTGGGTAGGAAACAGGAGGAGGTGTGTCTTCTGATTGATGATTGATTGTTGACTGATTGGGGAGTGATGATGTTCACCTGTGAGGGGAGAAGGAGAGAAAAGAAACACACACAGGATACTTGTATCCGTAACAGTAATACTAGAAGGTAATACTAGAAGGTAATACTAGAAGGTAATACTAGATGGTAATACTAAATGGTAATACTAGATGGTAATACTAGATGGTAATACTAGACGGTAATACTAGAAGGTAATACTAGATGGTAATACTAGAAGGTAATACTAGATGGTAATACTAGAAGGTAATACTAGATGGTAATAATACATGGTAATACTAGATGGTAATACTATAGGTAATACTAGAAGGTAATACTAGACAGTAATACTAGAAGGTAATACTAGATGGTAATACTAGATGGTAATACTATAGGTAATACTAGAAGGTAATATTAGATGGTAATACTAGATGGTAATACTATAGGTAATACTAGAAGGTAATATTATTTGTAATACTAGAAGGTAATACTAGAAGGTAATACTATATGTTATACTAGAAGGTAATACTATATGTAATACTAGATGGTAATACTAGAAGGTAATACTAGATGGTAATACTATATGTAATTCTAGAGGGTAATACTAGAAGGTAATACTAGATGGTAATACTAAATGGTAATACTAGATGGTAATACTAGATGGTAATACTAGACGGTAATACTAGAAGGTAATACTAGATGGTAATACTAGATTGGTAATACTAGACGATAATACTAGAAGGGAATACTAGAAGGTAATACTAGATGGTAATACTAGATGGAAATACTAGATGGTAAGACTAGAAGGTAATACTAGAAGTTAATACTAGATTGTAATACTAGATGGTAATACTATAGGTAATACTAGAAGGTAATACTAGATGGTAATACTAGAAGGTAATACTAGATGGTAATACTAGATGGTAATACTATAGGTAATACTATAGGTAATACTAGAATGTAATACTATTTGTAATACTATACGGTAATACTAGAAGGTAATACTATATGGTAATACTATATTTTATACTAGAAGGTAATACTACATGTAATACTAGATGGTAATACTAGAAGGTAATACTAGATGGTAATACTAGAAGGTAATACTAGATGGTAATACTAGAAGGTAATACTATATGTAATACTATAAGGTAATACAGCTTTGCATTGCTCCTAGTGGACAGTATTGTAATTCTATACATACACAAGGCATCTCCCACATCCTGGGGACCTTAACAAGCATCTAATACTGTTGTTTGACCTGGCTGGAATAGGGAGCCAGTTAGGGGGCCAGTTAGGGAGCCACTTAGGGGGCCAGTTAGGGAGCCAGTCAGGGTACCAGTTAGGGAGCCAGTTAGGGGGCCAGTTAGGGGGCCATTTAGGGAGCCAGTTAGGGGGCCAGTTAGGGAGCCAGTTAGGGGGCCAGTTAGGGAGCCAGATAGGGTACCAGTTAGGGAGCCAGTTAGGGTGCCAGTTAGGGAGCCAGTTAGGGAGCCAGTTAGGGTGCCAGTTAGGGAGCCAGTTAGGGAGCCAGTTAGGGAGCCAGTTATGGAGCCTGTTAGGGAGCCAGTTAGGGGGCCAGTTAGGGAGGCAGTTAGGGAGCCAGTTTGGGAGCCAGTTAGGGAGTGAGTTAGGGAGTGAGTTAGGGAGCCAGTTAGGGAGCCAGTTAGGGAGCCAGTTAGGGGGCCAGTTAGGGGGCCAGTTAGGTGAGCCAGTTAGGGCAGAGAAAGGTCAAAATGGCTGCCCTTTAGGACTCACTTCTAAAGCTGGTAATTGCTTGACATTCAGGAGATCTATTCCGGATCACACTGCCTGAACACCCACCCACCCTCGCTCCCAGGCTCTACCACCTGCAGTCTGAAGCACGAGCCTATCTGTGGGCCTGCCAGGGTCAAACTACAGGTAGTGTGTGTGTGTGTGTGTGTGTGTGTGTGTGTGTGTGTGTGTGTGTGTGTGTGTGTGTGTGTGTGTGTGTGTGTGTATAGCATAGCAGAGCAGCAGGGTCTGGTCTCTGAAGTTCCCACGTCAGTCAACAGAGCAATTAAAGACTGAAGAACCTTATTAAATGTACCAGACAGACACACACACACACACACACACACACACACACACACACACACACACTGATACAGACACTGATACTTTACTAGAACATCCTGACAGGTGAGGCAGGTTGGAACTCCATTGTTTTAAGTGTTTCCGGTTACTCTGTTAAGTCATTTTAATCTTTCATCTGCAGCTTGCTAATGCCTAAGTCTGCGTTCAATATCAAATTGGCTGTCTGGGGTCTGACGGAGTCTGACGGAAGGGAGGGAGGGAGGGAGGGAGGGAGGGAGGGAGGGAGGGAGGGAGGGAGGGAGGGAGGGAGGGAGGGAGGGAGGGAGGGAGGGAGGGAGAATTTCACACCAATAACTATCGTGGGATATGCGTCAACAGCAACCTTGGGAAAATCCTCTGCATTATCACTAACAGCAGCAGACTTGTACATTTCCTCAATGAAAACAATGTACTGAGCAAATGTCAAATTGGCTTTTTACCAAATTACCGCACAACAGACCATGTATTCACCCTGCACACCCTAATTGACAACCAAACAAACAAAGGTAAAGTCTTCTCATGCTTTGTTGATTTTTTAAAAAAGCCTTCGACTTAATTTGGCATGAGGGTCTGCTATACAAATGGATGGAAAGGTGGGTTGGGGGTAAAACATACGACAGTATAAAATCCATGTACACAAACAAAGTGTGCAGTTAAAATAGGCAAAAAACACACAAATTTCTTCCCACAGGGCCGTGGGGTGAGACAGGGATGCAGCTTAAGCCCCACTCTCTGCAACATATATATCAACGAATTGGCGCGGTCAATAGAAAAGTCTGCAACACCCGGCCTCACCCTACTAGAATCTGAAGTCAAATGTCTACTGTTTGCTGATGATCTGGTGCTTCTGTCACCAACCAAGGAGGGCCTACAGCAGAACCTAGATATTCTGCACAGATTCTGCCAGACCTGGGCCCTGACAGTAAATCTCAGTTAGACCAAAATAATGGTGTTCCAAAAAAGGTCCAGTCGCCAGGACCACAAATACAAATTCCATCTAGACACCATTGCCCGAGAGCACACAAAAAACTACACATACCTTGGCCTAAACATCAGTGCCACAGAATACCTGACCACTGTGACTGACCCAAACTTAAGGAAAGCTTTGACTATGTAGACTCAGTGAGCATAGCCTTGCTATTGAGAAAGGCCGCCGTAGGCAGACCTGGCTCTCAAGAGAAGACAGGCTATGTGCACACTGCCCACAAAATGAGGTGGAAACTGAGCTGCACTTCCTAACCTCCTGTCCAATGTATGACCATATTAGAGACATATATTTCCCTCAGATTACCCAGATCCACAAAGAATTCGAAAACAAATCCAATTTTGATAAACTCCCATATCTGCTGGGTGAAATTCCACAGTGTGCCATCACAGCAGCAAGATTTGTGACCTATTGCCACAAGAAAAGGGCAACCAGGTTCTCCCACCACCAAGTTCTCCCACCACTTAAAAAGATGAGAGAGGCCTGTAATTTTCGTCATTGGTACACTTCAACTATGACAGACAAAATGAGAAAACGAATTCCAGAAAATCACATTGTAGGATTTTTAATTTATTTATTTGCAAATTATGGTGGAAAATAAGTATTTGGTCACCTACAAACAAGCAAGATTTCTGGCTCTCACATACCTGTAACTTCTTCTTTAAGAGGCTCCTCTGTCCTCCACTCGTTACCTGTATTAATGGCACCTGTTTGAACTTGTTATCAGTATAAAAGACACCTGTCCACAACCTCAAACAGTCACACTCCAAACTCCACTATGGCCAAGACCAAAGAGCTGTCAAAGGACACCAGAAACAAAATTGTAGACCTGCACCAGGCTGGGAAGACTGAATCTGCAATAGGTAAGTAGCTTGGTTTGAAGAAATCAACTGTGGGAGCAATTATTAGGAAATGGAAGACATACAAGACCACTGATAATCTCCCTCGATCTGGGGCTCCACGCAAGATCTCACCCTGTGGGTTCAAAATGATCACAAGAACGGTCAGCAAAAATCCCAGAACCACAAGGGGGGACCTAGTGAATGACCTGCAGAGAGCTGGGACCAAAGTAACAAAGCCTACCGTCAGTAACACCCTACGCCGCCAGGGACTCAAATCCTGCAGTGCCAGACGTGTCCCCCTGCTTAGGCCAGTACATGTCCAGGCCCGTCTGAAGTTTGCTAGAGAGCATTTGGATGATCCAGAGGAAGATTGGGAGAATGTCATATGGTCAGATGAAACCAAAATATTACTTTTTGGTAAACACTCAACTCGTCGTGTTTGGAGTTGCCTCTTCACTGGTTGCCCAAAGAACACCATACCTACTGTGAAGCATGGGGGTGGAAACATCATGCTTTGGGGCTGTTTTTCTGCAAAGGGACCAGGATGACTGATCCGTGTAAAGGAAAGAATGAATGGGGCCATGCATCGTGAGATTTTGAGTGAAAACCTCCTTCCATCAGCAAGGGCATTGAATATGAAACGTGGCTGGGTCTTTCAGCATGACAATGATCCCAAACACACCGCCCGGGCAACGAAGGAGTGGCTTCGTAAGAAGCATTTCAAGGTCCTGGAGTGGCCTAGCCAGTCTCCAGATCTCAGCCCCATAGAAAATCTTTGGAGGGAGTTGAAAGCCCGTGTTGCCCAGCAACAGCCCCAAAATATTATTTTCCTGTCACGCCCTGGCCTTAGTTATCTTTGTTTTCTTTATTATCTTGGTTTAGGTCAGGGTGTGACATGGGGGATTTATGTGTTTTGTCTGGTCTAGGGGTTTTTTCGTATGTGTATGGGGCTGTTTCCTTTCTAGGTAGTGTGTATGTCTATGGTTGCCTAGATTGGTTCTCAATTAGAGGCAGCTGTCTATCGTTGTCTCTGATTGGGACCCATATTTAGGCAGCCATATTCTGTGGGTACTTTGTGTGTGATTGTTTCCGTGTCTGTGTTTTTTTTACCACACGGTACTGTTTCGGTTTTTCACGTTTCGTTTATTGTTTTGTACTGTTTCGGTTTGTTCATTAAAATCTACTACGAACACTTACCACGCTGCATTTTGGTCTGATCCCTGCTACACCTCCTCTTCAGACGAAGAGGAGAAAATCAGCCGTGTCATGGAGTGGCCACAGCAACAGCCCCAAAACATCACTGCTCTAGAGGAGATCTGCATGGAGGAATGGGCCAACATACCAGCAACAGTGTGTGAAAACCTTGTGAAGACTTACAGAAAATGTTTGACCTCTGTCATTGCCAACAAAGGGTATATAACAAAGTATTGAGATAAACTTTTGTTATTGACTAAATACTTATTTTCCACCATAATTTACAAATAAATTAATAAAAAATCCTACAATGTGATTTTCTGGATTTCTTTTCTCATTTTGTCTGTCATAGTTGAAGTGTACCTATGATGAAAATTACAGGCCTCTCTCATCTTTTTAAGTGGGAGAACTTGCACAATTGGTGGCTGACTAAATACTTTTTTGCCCCACTGTATACAGTATATATATAATATGACATTTGTAATGTCTTTATTGTTTTGAAACTTCAGTATGTGTAATGTTTACTGTAAATTTGTATTGTTTATTTCACTTTAATGTATTATCTACCTCACTTGCTTTGGCAATGTTAACACATGTTTCCCATGCCAATAAAGCCCCTTGAATTGAGTTGAATTGAATTGAATTGAGAGAGAGAAAGAGAGAGACAGGTCTGACAGAGGAGAGAGAGAGCGAGAGAGTCTGGGGTCTCACAGAGGAGAGAGAGAGAGAGAGAGAGTCTGGGGTCTGACAGAGGAGAGAGAGTCTGGGGTCTGACAGAGAAAAGAGAGAGAGTGTCTAGAGTCTGACAGAGGGGAGAGAGAGAGATTCGGGTCTGAAAGAGGAGAGAGAGAGAGTCTGGGGTCTGACAGAGGAGAGAGAGAGAGTCTGGGGTCTGACAGAGGGGAGAGAGAGAGTCTGGGGTCTGACAGAGGGAGAGAGAGGGAGAGTCAGGTTTGACAGAGGAGAGAGACAGAGAGAGAGTCTTGGGTCTGACAGAGGAGAGAGAGAGAGTCTGGGGTCTGACAGAGGGGAGAGAGAGAGTCTGGGGTCTGACAGAGGGGAGAGAGAGGGAGAGTCAGGTTTGACAGAGGAGAGAGACAGAGAGAGAGTCTTGGGTCTGACAGAAGAGAGAGAGAGAGAGAGAGAGAGAGAGTCTGGGGTCTGACAGAGAGAGAGAGAGAGAGAGAGTATGAGGTCTGACAGAGGAGAGAGAGAGAGAGAGTCTGAGGTCTGACAGAGGAGAGAGAGAGATAGAGAGAGAGAGAGTCTGGGGTCTGACAGAGGGGGAGAGAGAGAGAGAGAGAGAGAGAGTCTGAGGTCTGACAGAGGAGAGAGAGAGATAGAGAGAGAGAGAGTCTGGGGTCTGACAGAGGGGAGAGCGAGAGAGAGTCTGGGGTCTGACAGAAGAGAGAGAGAGAGAGAGAGTGAGAGAGAGAGAGAGAGAGAGAGAGAGAGAGAGAGATAGAAAGAGTCTGGGGTCTGACAGAGGAGAGAGATAGAAAGAGTCTGGGGTCTGACAGAGAACAACATTGACGAATACGCTGATTCGGTGTCTGGAGTCTGGAGGAGAGAGAGAGAGAGTCTGGGGTCTGACAGAGAGAATTAGAAAGAGTCTGGGGTCTGACAGAGGAGAGAGAGAGAGAGTCTGGGGTCTGACAGAGGAGAGAGAGAGAGAGAGAGAGAGAGAGAGTCTGGGGTCTGACAGAAGGGAGAGAGAGAGAGAGAGAGAGTCTGGAGTCAGGGGTCTGACAGAGGAGAGAGAGAGAGAGTCTGGGGTCTGACAGAGGAGAGAGAGAGAGAGTCTGGGGTCTGACAGAGAGAATTAGAAAGAGTCTGGGGTCTGACAGAGGAGAGAGATAGAAAGTCTGGGGTCTGACAGGAGAGAGAGAGAGAGAGAGAGAGAGAGATAGAAAGAGTCTGGGGTCTGACAGACGAGAGAGAGAGAGAGAGAGAGAGTCTGGGGTCTGACAGAAGGGAGAGAGAGAGAGTCAGGTCTAACAGAAGAGAGAGAGAGAGAGAGTCTGGGGTCTGACAGAAGAGAGAGAGAGAGAGAGAGAGAGAGAGAGAGAGAGAGATAGAGAGAGAGAGAGTCTGAGGTCTAACAGAAGAGAGAGATAGAAAGAGTCTGGGGTCTGACAGAAGAGAGAGATAGAAAGAGTCTGGGGTCTGACAGAGAACAACATTGACGAATACGCTGATTCGGTGAGCGAGTTCTTTAGAAAGTACATTGAATATGTCGTTCCCATAGCAACGATTAAAACATTCCCAAACCAGAAAGTGTGGAAGGAGGGCAGCATTCGAGTGAAACTGAAAGCGCAAACCACTGCTTTTAATCAGGGCAAGGTGACCGGAAACATGACCGAATACAGTGTAGCTATTCCCTCCGCAAGGCAATCAAACAAGCTAAGCGTCAGTATAGAGACAAAGTAGAGTCGCAATTCAACGGCTCAGACACAAGAGGTATGCGGCAGGGTCTACAGTCAATCACGGATTACAAAAAGAAATTCAGCCCAGTCACGGACCAGGATGTCTTGCTCCCAGGCAGACTAAATCACTTTTTTTGCCCGCTTTGAGGACAATACAGTGCCACTGGCACGGCCCTCAACCAAAACATGCGGACTCTCCTTCACTGCAGCCGACTTGAGGAAAACATTTAAACGTGTTAACCCTTGCAAAGCTGCAGGCCTACCCCCCTATCCACATCGATGGGACAGTAGTGGAGAGGGTAGTAAGTTTTAAGTTCCTCGGTGTACACATTAACGGACAAACTGAATTGGTCCACTCACACAGACAGCATCGTGAAGAAGGCGCAGCAGAGCCTCTTCAACCACAGGAGGCTGAAGAAATTTGGCTTGTCACCAAAAGCACTCACAAACTTCTACAGATGCACAATCGAGAGCATCCTGTTGGGCTGTATCACCGCCTGGTACGGCAACTGCTCCGCCCACAACCTTAAGGCTCTCCAGAGGGTAGTGAGGTCTGCACAACGCATCACCGGGGGCAAACTACCTGCCCTCCAGGACACCTACACCACCCGATGTCACAGGAAGGCCATAAAGGTCATCAAGGACAACAACCACCCGAGCCACTGCCTGTTCACCCCGCTATCATCCAGAAGGCGAGGTCAGTACAGGTGCATCAAAGCTGGGACCGAGAGACTGAAAAACAGCTTCTATCTCAAGGCCATCAGACTGTTAAACAGCCACCACTAACATTGAGTGGCTGCTGCCGACACACTGACTCAACTCCAGCCACTTTAATAATGGGAATTGATGGGAAATTATGTAAAATATATCACTAGCCACTTTAAACAATGCTACCTTATATAATGTTACTTACCCTACATTGTTCATCTCATATGCATACGTTGATACTGTACTCTATATCATCTACTGCATCTTTATGTAATACATGTATCACTAGCCACTTTAAACTATGCCACTTTGTTTACATACTCATCTCATATGTATATACTGTACTCTATACCATCTACTGTATCTTGCCTATGCCGTTCTGTACCATCACTCATTCATATATCTTTATGTACATATTATTTATCCCTTTACACTTGTGTGTATAAGGTAGTAGTTGTGGAATTGTTAGGTTAGATTACTCATTGGTTATTACTGCAATGTCGGAACTAGAAGCACAAGCATTTCGCTACACTTGCATTAACATCTGCTAACCATGTGACAAATACATTTGATTTGATTTGATTTGAATAGAGAGAGAGAGTCTGGGGTCTGACAGAAGAGAGAGAGAGAGAGAGAGAGAGAGAGAGAGAGAGAGAGAGAGAGTCTGGGGTCTGACAGAAAACAGTGAACTGCTGAAGAAGCTTCAGTTTATTTTTTCCACATTTCTTTCTCCTCTTTCCATTTCCTGTGGTTCACCATTCTCTCACTCTTTCTCTTTCTTTCTTACTCTGTTTTTTCTCTCTCATTCTCCAACCCTTCCCTCTGTCTTTCTCTCTCCCCCCGTTGTCCCTCTGTCTTTCTCTCTCCCCCCGTTGTCCCTCTGTCTTTCTCTCTCCCCCGTTGTCCCTCTGTCTTTCTCTCCCCCGTTGTCCCTCTGTCTTTCTCTCTCCCCCCGTTGTCCCTCTGTCTTTCTCTCTCCCCCCGTTGTCCCTCTGTCTTTCTCTCCCCCCCGTTGTCCCTCTGTCTTTCTCTCCCCCCGTTGTCCCTCTGTCTTTCTCTCTCCTCCCCCCGTTGTCCCTCTGTCTTTCTCTCCCCCCGTTGTCCCTCTGTCTTTCTCTCTCCCCCCGTTGTCCCTCTGTCTTTTCTCTCCCCCCCGTTGTCCCTCTGTCTTTCTCTCTCCCCCCGTTGTCCCTCTGTCTTTTCTCTCCCCCGTTGTCCCCTGTCCTCTCCCCCCGTTGTCCCTCTGTCTTTCTCTCTCTCCCCCGTTGTTGTCCCTCTGTCTTTCTCTCTCCCCCGTTGTCCCTCTGTCTTTCTCTCTCCCCCCGTTGTCCCTCTGTCTTTCTCTCTCCCCCCGTTGTCCCTCTGTCGTTGTTTCTGTCTCTCCCCCCGTTGTCCCTCTGTCTTTTCTCTCCCCCGTTGTCCCTCTGTCTTTCTCTCTCCCCCGTTGTCCCTCTGTCTCTCTCCCCCCCGTTGTCCCTCTGTCTTTTTCTCTCTCCCCCCCGTTGTCCCTCTGTCTTTTCTCTCTCCCCCCCGTTGTCCCTCTGTCTTTCTCTCTCCCCCCGTTGTCCCTCTGTCTTTCTCTCCCCCCGTTGTCCCTCTGTCTTTCTCTCTCCCCCCCGTTGTCCCTCTGTCTTTCTGTCTCTCTCCCCCCGTTGTCCCTCTGTCTTTCTCTCTCCCCCCCCGTTGTCGCTCTGTCTTTCTCTCTCCCCCCGTTGTCCCTCTGTCTTTCTCTCTCCCCCCGTTGTCCCTCTGTCTCTCTCTCTCTTTCTCTCTCCCCCCGTTGTCCCTCTGTCTTTTCTCTCTCTCCCCCCGTTGTCCCTCTGTCTTTCTCTCCCCCCCGTTGTCCCTCTGTCTTTCTCTCTCCCCCGTTGTCCCTCTGTCTTTTCTCTCTCCCCCGTTGTCCCTCTGTCTTTCTCTCTCCCCCCCCGTTGTCCCTCTGTCTTTTCTCTCCCCCCCGTTGTCCCTCTGTCTTTCTCTCTCCCCCCGTTGTCCCTCTGTCTTTCTCTCTCCCCCCGTTGTCCCTCTGTCTTTCCCTCTCTCCCCCCGTTGTCCCTCTGTCTTTTCTCTCCCCCCGTTGTCCCTCTGTCTTTTCTCTCTCCCCCCGTTGTCCCTCTGTCTTTCTCTCCCCCCGTTGTCCCTCTGTCTTTCTCTCTCCCCCCGTTGTCCCTCTGTCTTTCTCTCCCCCCCGTTGTCCCTCTGTCTTTCTCTCTCCCCCCGTTGTCCCTCTGTCTTTCTCTCTCCCCCCGTTGTCCCTCTGTCTTTCTCTCCCCCCGTTGTCCCTCTGTCTTTTCTCTCCCCCCGTTGTCCCTCTGTCTTTCTCTCCCCCCGTTGTCCCTCTGTCTCTCTCTCCCCCCGTTGTCCCTCTGTCTTTCTCTCTCCCCCCGTTGTCCCTCTGTCTTTCTCTCTCCCCCCGTTGTCGCTCTGTCTTTCTCTCTCCCCCCGTTGTCCCTCTGTCTTTCTCTCTCCCCCCGTTGTCCCTCTGTCTTTCTCTCTCCCCCCCGTTGTCCCTCTGTCTTTCTCTCTCCCCCCGTTGTCCCTCTGTCTTTCTCTCCCCCCGTTGTCCCTCTGTCTTTCTCTCTCCCCCCGTTGTCCCTCTGTCTTTCTCTCCCCCCGTTGTCCCTCTGTCTTTCTCTCTCCCCCCCGTTGTCCCTCTGTCTTTCTCTCTTCTCTTGATTGCTTAAAAGCACTATTCACAAATGCCTGGTGCTTTTTCAAGTTGTCCTGTGTGTGTCCTACAGCATGGCAGACCTCTCATACGTATAACTGATTGCACGCATCACTGCAAGTTGCTTTGGATAAAAGCGTCTGCTAAAGGTTATGTATTCTGCTATTAAATTACGATCTCAATCTTAACCAAGGCACGACTGTGGATAGAAGACCGTGGATAGAAGACCGTGGATAGAAGACCGTGGATAGAAGACCGTGGATAGAAGACCGTGGATAGAAGACCGTGGATAGAAGACCGTGGATAGGAGTGTGGATAGAAGAGAAGACCGTGGATAGAAGACCGTGGATAGAAGACCGTGGATAGAAGACCGTGGATAGGAGACCGTGGATAGGAGACCGTGGATAGAAGACCGTGGATAGAAGACCGTGGATAAAAGACCGTGGATAGGAGACCGTGGATAGGAGACCGTGGATAGAAGACCGTGGATAGGAGACCGTGGATAGAAGACCGTGGATAGAAGACCGTGGATAGAACACCGTGGATAGAAGGCCATGGATAGAAGACCGTGGATAGAAGACCGTGAATAGAAGACCGTGGATAGGAGACCGTGGATAGGAGACCGTGGATAGAAGACCGTGGATAGAAGACCGTGGATAGAAGACCGTGGATAGAAGACCGTGGATAGAAGACCGTGGATAGAAGACCGTGGATAGAAGACCGTGGATAGAGGACCGTGGATAGAAGACCGTGGATAGAAGACCGTGGATAGAAGACCGTGAATAGAAGACCATGGATAGAAGACCGTGAATAGAAGACCGTGGATAGAAGACCGTGGATAGAAGACCGTGGATAGAAGACCGTGGATAGAAGACCTTGAATAGAAGACCGTGGATAGAAGACCGTGGATAGAAGGCCATGGATAGAAGACCGTGGATAGAAGACCGTGAATAGAAGACCGTGGATAGAAGACCGTGGATAGGAGACCGTGGATAGAAGACTGTGGATAGAAGACCGTGAATAGAAGACCGTGGATAGAAGACCGTGGATAGAAGACCGTGGATAGAACACCGTGGATAGAACACCGTGGATAGAAGACCGTGGATAGAAGACCGTGGACAGAAGACCGTGGACAGAAGACCGTGGATAGAAGACCGTAGATAAAAGACCATGGATAGAAGACCGTGGATAGAAGACCGTGGATAGAAGACCGTGGATAGAAGACCGTGGATAGAAGGCCGTGGATAGAAGACCGTGGATAGAAGACCGTGAATAGAAGACCGTGGATAGAAGACCGTGGATAGGAGACCGTGGATAGAAGACCGTGGATAGAAGACTGTGAATAGAACACCGTGGATAGAAGACCGTGGATAGAAGACCGTGGATAGAAGACCGTGGACAGAAGACCGTGGACAGAAGACCGTGGATAGAAGACCGTAGACAGAAGACCGTAGACAGAAGACCGTGGATAGAAGACCGTAGACAGAAGACCGTAGACAGAAGACCGTGGACAGAAGACCGTGGATAGATGAGCCTTTCTGAAATGAATGCTTTAGATACAGTGTTTTTGCCTTTTTGAGATTTTAGAGATTTGGCATCCTATTCCCTAGCGCTCTAGGCAAATGTACTGCACTATGTAGGGGATAGGGTTCCATAGGGCTCTGGTTTAAAGTAGTGCACTATGTAGGGGATAGGGTTCCATAGGACTCTGGTCAAAAATAGTGCACTATATAGGGAATAGGGTTCTTTCGGGTCCTGGTCTAAAGTAGTGCACTATATAGGGAATAGGGTTCCATAGGGCTCTAGTCTAAAGTAGTGCACTATATACAGTGGGGCAAAAACGTATTTAGTCAGCCACCAATTGTGCAAGTTCTCCTACTTAAAAAGATGAGAGAGGCCTGTAATTTTCGTCATAGGTACACTTCAACTATGACAGACAAAATGAGAAAAAAATATCAAAAGTTCAAACAGGTGCCATTAATACAGGTAATGAGTGGAGGACAGAGGAGCCTCTTAAAGAAGAAGTTACAGGTCTGTGAGAGCCAGAAATCTTGCTTGTTTATAGGTGACCAAATACTTATTTTCCACCATAATTTGCAAATAAATTCATTAAAATTCCTACAATGTGATTTTCTGGATTTTCTTTCTCATTTTGTCTGTCATAGTTGAAGTGTACCTCTGATGAAAATTACAGGCCTCTCTCATCTTTTTAAGTGGGAGAACTTGCACAATTGGTGGCTGACTAAATACTTTTTTGCCCCACTGTATAGGGAATAGGGTGCCATAGGGCTCTGGTCTAAAGTAGTGCACTATATAGGGAATAGGGTGCTATAGAGCTCTGGTCTAAAGTAGTGCACTATATAAGGAATAGGGTGCCATTTGGGATGTAAGATGACGTGGGTGGATAGGGAGAGGGATAAGGAGATAAGGAGAGGGTTCTAGCGTCACATTTAATAGCGTCACATTTAATTTATTGAAATCAAGGTAAAGGTGTTCACTGCTGATGTGTTCTGCCTGACAATGATAAGAGGTGATGTTTCGGACATTTTAATCTTCTTCTGTGGTTGTGACGACATTGATTCGGGGGGAGAGAGAGAGAGAGAGAGAGAGAGAGAGAGAGAGAGAGAGAGAGAGAGCTCTTTGTGTGGCTTAATGACATCCTAAGGACAAGGCATGACCGGCACATAACCTATTCATCAACATAGACTCAATGTCCTCTTTGTTACGGAGTCTCAATGTCCTCAGAGTTACAGAGTCTCAATGTCCTCAGAGTTACAGAGTCTCAATGTCCTCAGAGTTACAGAGTCTCAATGTCCTCAGAGTTACAGAGTCTCAATGTCCTCAGAGTTACAGAGTCTCAACGGCCTCAAGAGTTACAGAGTCTCAACGGCCTCAAGAGTTACAGTCTCAACGGCCTCAAGAGTTACAGAGTCTCAATGTCCTCAGAGTTACAGAGTCTCAATGGCCTCAAGAGTTACAGAGTCTCAATGTCCTCAGAGTTACAGAGTCTCAATGTCCTCAGAGTTACAGAGTCTCAACGGCCTCAAGAGTTACAGAGTCTCAATGTCCTCAGAGTTACAGAGTCTCAATGTCCTCAGAGTTACAGAGTCTCAATGTCCTCAGAGTTACAGAGTCTCAATGTCCTCAGAGTTACAGAGTCTCAACGGCCTCAAGAGTTACAGAGTCTCAACGGCCTCAAGAGTTACAGTCTCAACGGCCTCAAGAGTTACAGTCTCAATGTCCTCAGAGTTACAGAGTCTCAATGGCCTCAAGAGTTACAGAGTCTCAATGTCCTCAGAGTTACAGAGTCTCAATGTCCTCAGAGTTACAGAGTCTCAACGGCCTCAAGAGTTACAGAGTCTAAATGTCCTCAGAGTTACAGAGTCTCAACGGCCTCAAGAGTTACAGAGTCTCAATGTCCTCAGAGTTACAGAGTCTCAACGGCCTCAAGAGTTACAGAGTCTCAATGTCCTCAGAGTTACAGAGTCTCAATGTCCTCAGAGTTAGAGTCTCAATGTCCTCAGAGTTACAGAGTCTCAATGTCCTCAGAGTTACAGAGTCTCAACGGCCTCAAGAGTTACAGAGTCTCAACGGCCTCAAGAGTTACAGTCTCAATGTCCTCAGAGTTACAGAGTCTCAATGTCCTCAGAGTTACAGAGTCTCAATGTCCTCAGAGTTACAGCCTCAATGGCCTCAGAGTTACACATGTTTGTAATCACAGTAAGGATACACACACATGCGTGCATGAATGCACACACACACACACATGCACACTCAAGCGCGCTCACACACACACACACACACACACAAAAACAGACTTGTTTTCATTTCCGGTGGTATTATTCTCTTATCACAACAATCTGTTATTATGGATTCAGTCTGGCTGGCTGAGCTAGAGGCTTGTGTTTGTTTCTAAAGCATCAACATCACTAAACATTACCAGTGACTCTTAAACTGACATCGCGCCTCCCAAATGGCACCCTTGTCTATCACAAGTAATGTACTTTATAGGGAAGAAGGGTGCCTATTCGGTCAAAAGTAGTTCACCTCATAGGGAATAGGATGCCGTTAGGGACCAATTCCATTGTTGTTTTCTGGTTTTGTTGTTGTTGTTGTTGTTGTTGAGTGTCCTGATAAATGTTTACGAGGTATTAAGTTGCGGGGATGTTACAGCTCTCTAGACAGTATTGTTACAGCGGTATATTATGGAATCATTCACGTTAAACAAATTGTGTATCTTCTCTTGGGTGAGCTCCTCCTATTGGTGCATCGTAATGTGATAAAGCTCCTCCTATTGGTGCATCGTAATGTGATAAAGCTCCTCCTATTGGTGCATCGTAATGTGATAAAGCTCCTCCTATTGGTGCATCGTAATGTGATAAAGCTCCTCCTATTGGTGCATCGTAATGTGATAAAGCTCCTCCTATTGGTGCATCGTAATGTGATAAAGCTCCTCCTATTGGTGCATCGTAATGTGATAAAGCTCCTCCTATTGGTGCATCGTAATGTGATAAAGCTCCTCCTATTGGTGCATCGTAATGTGATAAAGCTCCTCCTATTGGTGCATCGTAATGTGATAAAGCTCCTCCTATTGGTGCATCGTAATGTGATAAAGTTCCTCCTATTGGTGCATTGTAATGTGATAAAGCTCCTCCTATTGGTGCATCGTAATGTGATAAAGCTCCTCCTATTGGTGCATCGTAATGTGATAAAGCTCCTCCTATTGGTGCATCGTAATGTGATAAAGCTCCTCCTATTGGTGCATCGTAATGTGATAAAGCTCCTCCTATTGGTGCATCGTAATGTGATAAAGCTTCTCCTATTGGTGCATCGTAATGTGATAAAGCTCCTCCTATTGGTGCATCGTAATGTGAAAAAGCTCCTCCTATTGGTGCAACGTAATGTGATAAAGCTCCTCCTATTGGTGCATCGTAATGTGATAAAGCTCCTCCTATTGGTGCATCGTAATGTGATAAAGCTCCTCCTATTGGTGCATCGTAATGTGATAAAGCTCCTCCTATTGGTGCATCGTAATGTGATAAAGCTCCTCCTATTGGTGCATCGTAATGTGATAAAGCTCCTCCTATTGGTGCATTGTAATGTGATAAAGCTCTTCCTATTGGTGCATCGTAATGTGATAAAGCTCCTCCTATTGGTGCATCGTAATGTGATAAAGCTCTTCCTATTGGTGCATCGTAATGTGATAAAGCTCCTCCTATTGGTGCATCGTAATGTGATAAAGCTCTTCCTATTGGTGCATCATAATGTGATAAAGCTCCTCCTATTGGTGCATCGTAATGTGATAAAGCTCTTCCTAAAGCTCTTCCTATTGGTGCATCATAATGTGATAAAGCTCCTCCTATTGGTGCATTGTAATGTAATAAAGCTCCTCCTATTTGTGCATCTTCCTGGGGTTTATTATGGACCCTCATTAGTTCTTGTCAAGGCAGCAGCTATTCTTCCTGGGGTTTATTATGGATCCCCATTATTTCCTGCCAAGACAGCAGCTACTCTTCCTGGGGTTTATTATGGATCCCCATTAGTTCCTGCCAAGGCAGCGGCTACTCTTCCTGGGGTTTATTATGGATCCCCATTAGTTCCTGCCAAGGCAGCAGCTACTCTTCCTGGGGTTTATTATGGATCCCCATTAGTTCCTGCCAAGACAGCAGCTACTCTTCCTGGGGTTTATTATGGATCCCCATTAGTTCCTGCCAAGGCAGCAGCTACTCTTCCTGGGGTTTATTATGGATCCCCATTAGTTCCTGTCAAGGCAGCAGCTACTCTTCCTGGGGTTTATTATGGATCCCCATTAGTTCCTGCCAAGGCAGCAGCTACTCTTCCTGGGGTTTATTATTATATTATTATTTTAATTTTATTTTTTTGCAATGAAATGTGTGGTTTGTTTGTGCTACTCCTCACCATTTCCATATGAAATAGCCATTGGGTGCTGTTCAGGGGAGGGCAGGCCCACAACAATGGCCGGAGTTGAATGGAACAGCACTTCACCTTAGTGACTGTTCCCTCTGCTCTATACCATACATATCTGTTTATTTTATGTGATGATAAAAGGCTCATACAATACAAATATTTTTTTTATGTTTTCTTTCACAGTGATAGCGACTCCGACTGGGAGCCCCCGGTGCCAAGCTGCCCGCTCTACCTGTGCCCCCAGTGGTGTTCATATGCCAGAGTTCATTACTGCAGGCATGACTGTGCCTCAGGGCCAAAAGGGCACAGCATGGAGGCGTCGTTGTGTTCTGTGTCGCATGAAATGCACCACTTGTTCAGTTTGCCTCTGCTTTACATCAGAAAGAGACTGCTATGGGACATGGCACAGGCAGCAAAATATTGAGTCGGCACTTTGTTTTTAAAAATATTTATTGTCTAATATTTTTTTAAACCTTTTGTGTGTGTGTGTTAGAATTGCTTTTTTATATGTTGTATATAGTTATTTGCACTGTTGTATATAGTTATAGGTCATTTCACCAATTCGGCCACTTGGGTACATTTGGGCAACTTGTGTGGGACACCTGGGTGACTTCATGCTAAATGTCATGTAGCTCACCCATTCCTGAAGTTATCAGTCTGAAACTTTGCACACCTACAGTTGCCCTCTTGTGTTATCCATCAAAATGATCTCCAGCCTCCTATCTGACTGTGTGGCTCTTCTAGTACATGTGACAGATGATGCTACAACAATAAAAAACAGAAAACGTATGCTCTTTCTTTCTCTTTTCTTCCACCAGATCTACTGTGTTATATTCTCCTACATTCAATTAACATTTCCACAAACTTCACAATGTTTCCATTCAAATGATACCAAGAATATGCATATCCTTGCCTCTGGGGCTGAGCTACAGGCCGTTAGATGAGGGTATGTCTTCTGCCTCTGGGGCTGAGCTACAGGCAGTTAGATTTGGGTATGTCTTCTGCCTCTGGGGCTGAGCTTCAGGCAGTTAGATTAGGGTATGTCTTCTGCCTCTGGGGCTGAGCTACAGGCAGTTAGATTAGGGTATGTCTTCTGCCTCTGGGGCTGAGCTACAGGCAGTTAGATTAGGGTATGTCTTCTGCCTCTGGGGCTGAGCTACAGGCAGTTAGATTTGGGTATGTCTTCTGCCTCTGGGGCTGAGCTTCAGGCAGTTAGATTAGGGTATGTCTTCTGCCTCTGGGGCTGAGCTACAGGCAGTTAGATTAGGGTATGTCTTCTGCCTCTGGGGCTGAGCTACAGGCAGTTAGATTAGGGTATGTCTTCTGCCTCTGGGGCTGAGCTACAGGCAGTTAGATTAGGGTATGTCTTCTGCCTCTGGGGCTGAGCTACAGGCAGTTAGATTAGGGTATGTCTTCTGCCTCTGGGGCTGAGCTACAGGCAGTTAGATTAGGGTATGTCTTCTGCCTCTGGGGCTGAGCTACAGGCAGTTAGATTAGGGTATGTCTTCTGCCTCTGGGGCTGAGCTACAGGCAGTTAGATTAGGGTATGTCTTCTGCCTCTGGGGCTGAGCTACAGGCAGTTAGATTAGGGTATGTCTTCTGCCTCTGGGGCTGAGCTACAGGCAGTTAGATTAGGGTATGTCTTCTGCCTCTGGGGCTGAGCTACAGGCAGTTAGATTAGGGTATGTCTTCTGCCTCTGGGGCTGAGCTTCAGGCAGTTAGATTAGGGTATGTCTTCTGCCTCTGGGGCTGAGCTACAGGCAGTTAGATTAGGGTATGTCTTCTGCCTCTGAGGCTGAGCTACAGGCAGTTAGATTAGGGTATGTCTTCTGCCTCTGGGGCTGAGCTACAGGCAGTTAGATTAGGTATGTCTTCTGCCTCTGGGGCTGAGCTACAGGCAGTTAGATTAGGGTATGTCTTCTGCCTCTGGGGCTGAGCTACAGGCAGTTAGATTAGGTATGTCTTCTGCCTCTGGGGCTGAGCTACAGGCAGTTAGATTAGGGTATGTCTTCTGCCTCTGGGGCTGAGCTTCAGGCAGTTAGATTAGGGTATGTCTTCTGCCTCTGGGGCTGAGCTACAGGCAGTTAGATTAGGGTATGTCTTCTGCCTCTGAGGCTGAGCTACAGGCAGTTAGATTAGGGTATGTCTTCTGCCTCTGGGGCTGAGCTACAGGCAGTTAGATTAGGGTATGTCTTCTGCCTCTGAGGCTGAGCTACAGGCAGTTAGATTAGGGTATGTCTTCTGCCTCTGGGGCTGAGCTACAGGCAGTTAGATTAGGGTATGTCTTCTGCCTCTGGGGCTGAGCTACAGGCAGTTAGATTAGGGTCTTCAGGCGGAAATTGAGAACAAAGGGTTGCAGCCATAACAGGTTAAACTAAAAATACAGCATAAAGTATAAAGTATATAAAGTACTAAGTATAAAGTATATAAAGTATATAAAGTACAGAGTATAAAGTATATAAAGTATATAAAGTACAGAGTATAAAGTATATAACGTACTGAGTATAAAGTATATAGAGTACTGAGTATAAAGTATATAAAGTATATAAAGTACAGAGTATAAAGTATATAAAGTACTGAGTATAAAGTATATAAAGTATATAAAGTACAGAGTATAAAGTATATAAAGTACTGAGTATAAAGTATATAAAGTACTGAGTATAAAGTATGTAAAGTACTGAGTATAAAGAATATAAAGTACTGAGTATAAAGTATATAAAGTACTGAGTATAAAGTATATAACGTACTGAGTATAAAGTATATAAAGTACTGAGTATAAAGTATATAAAGTATATAAAGTACTGAGTATAAAGTATATAAAGTAGGTAAAGTAGGTAAAGTATATAAAGTACTGAGTATAAAGTATATAAAGTACTGAGTATAAAGTATATAAAGTACTGAGTATAAAGTATATAAAGGGGAGGAGGGGAGAGGAGAGGAAAGGGGAGGGGAGGAGAGGAGAGGGGACAGGAGAGGGGAGGGGAGGGGAGGGGAGGGGAGGGGAGGGGAGGGGAGGGGAGGGGAGGGGAGGGGAGAGGTTTATGAAGCAGTATAGTACAGCACATCAGAGGTCAGTGATCTTGGACATTATCTAATCATTGGAGGGAAAAACAATACCACACACACACACACACACACACACACACACACACACACACACACACACACACACACACACACACACACACACACACACACACACACACACACACACACACACACACAACAAGCAGATAGGGCCCTATGGTGGTCTGATGATGAACCAGGGAGAGAGGGAAGGAGGGCAGGGTACTCCAGGTGAACAGGCTCTGTAGTACTGTGAAACCCAAGCCTCTCTTTAATACAATTTAAAGCTATAATCTGCAATTCTATTTCCACCAAAACAGCAGCCACATCACGAAGGAGTAAAAACAAATGTATATGTTGGGTTATAATATGTTAGTACAGTTGTGTTAAACTCATGACGCATTTTTTTTTTTAAATGATTCCATAATAACTGGATATTAAATATTGAAAAGAGCAATGAAGATAATCCCAGATCACAGATTGCACCTTTAAAACAGGCATCATGGAAATCACCTTTTTATCCAGGCCCTCTTCAAGCTTTTCAATATGTCTCTCTGTTCTCTCAACGTGGCAGATATCTCTGAGGGGTTCGCCAGCTAGCCATCTTGTTTGAAGTGGCTTTTCAAAAACAACATCATTGCACATAGCTCTCACATAGCTCTCTCTCTCTCTCTCATAGCTCTCTCTCTCTCTCTCTCTCTCTCTCTCTGTCTCTCTCTCTCTCTCTCTCTCTCTCTCTCTCTCTGTCTCTCTCTCTCTGTCTCTCTCTCTCTCTTTCTCTCTCTCTCTGTCTCTCTCTCTCTCTCGTTTCCCTGTAAAAAAAAAAAAAAAAAGGTTTTGTAGAGGTTCACAATACAGATGCTTCTGTGTGTTCTGAGTTTCTGTGTATCTAGGTTTGGAAAGGTACACGGTTCAAAATTAACCAAATGCTTCTGATTTGTATGTTTCTGCCTCCTACGTGTGTTGTGTGTGTGTGTGTGTGTGTGTGTGTGTGTGTGTGTGTTGTGTGTGTGTGTGTGTTGTGTGTGTGTGTGTGTGTGTGTGTGTGTAGCTCTGTAATTTCCTACATTGTGTGTATGTGTGTGTGTGTGTGTGTGTGTGTGTAGCTCTGCAATTTCCTACATGTGTGTGTGTGTGTGTGTGTGTTTGTGTGTGTGTGTAGCTCTGCAATCTCCTACATTGTGTGTGTGTGTGTGTGTGTGTGTGTGTGTGTGTGTGTGTGTGTGTGTGTGTGTGTGTGTGTGTGTGTGTGTGTGTGTGTGTGTGTGTGTGTGTGTGTGTGTGTGTGTGTGTGTGTGTGTGTGTAGCTCTGCAATCTCCTACATGTGTGTGTGTGTGTGTGTGGGTGTGTGTGTGTGTGTGTTTCATTAAATAAGCCAGGTGAAAGCCTGAGGCACTGCACACCTGGAGTTGTTGAAAGGCATCAACATCACACAGGTAGAGCTGCCAGGGAGATAAAGCCACCGTTTCCATCAGCTGTCCTCTCTGTTCTGTGATGACAACGTATCAATAGCGGGTTTAGCTTCCTATAAATCCATGCTAATAGCTGTCCTTCATCTGTCTCTGTCTCTCTCTCTCTATATATATATACAGTGTTGTAACAATGTACAAATAGTTAAAGTACACAAGGGAAAATAAATAAGCATAGATATGGGTTGTATTTACAATGGTGTTTGTTCTACACTGGTTGCAATTTTCTCGTGGCAACAGGTCACAAATCTTGCTGCTGTGATGGTACACTGTGGAATTTCACCCAGTAGATATGGGAGTTTTTCAAAATTGGATTTGTTTTTGAATTCTTTGTAGATCTGTGTAATCTGAGGGAAATATGTATCTCTAATATGGTCATATGTTGGACAGGAGGTTAGGAAGTGCAGCTCAGTTTCCACCTCATTTTGTGGGCAGTGAGCACATAGCCTGCCTTCTCTTGAGAGCCAGGTCTGTCTACGGCGGCCTTTCTCAATAGCAAGGCTATGCTCACTGAGTCTGTACATAGTCAAAGCTTTCCTTAATTTTGGGTCAGTCACAGTGGTCAGGTATTCTGCCGCTGTGTACTCTCTGTGTAGGGCCAAATAGCATTCTAGTTTGCTCTGTTTTTTTGTTAATTCTTTCCAATGTGTCAAGTAGTTATCTTTTTGTTTTCTCATGATTTGGTTGGGTCTAATTGTGCTGCTGTCCTGGGACTCTGTAGGGTGTGTTTGTGAACAGAGCCCCAGGACCAGCTTGCTTAGGGACTCTTCTCCAGGTTCATCTCTCTGTAGGTGATGGCTTTGTTGTGGAAGGTTTGGGAATCGCTTCCTTTTAGGTGGTTATAGAATTTAACAGCTCTTTTCTGGATTTTGATAATTAGTGGGTATCGGCCTAATTCTGCTCTGCATGCATTATTTGGTGTTCTACGTTGTACACGGAGGATATTTTTGCAGAATTCTGCGTGCAGAGTCTCAATTTGGTGTTTGTCCCATTTTGTGAAGTCTTGGTTGGTGAGCGGACCCCAGACCTCACAACCA
Source organism: Oncorhynchus tshawytscha (assembly GCF_018296145.1). NCBI lineage: Eukaryota > Metazoa > Chordata > Actinopteri > Salmoniformes > Salmonidae > Oncorhynchus > Oncorhynchus tshawytscha. The sequence continues at coordinate 43,250,369 of NC_056450.1, forward strand.
TAAAGGGCAATGGGCTCTATGACTGATTCAAGTATTTTTAGCCAGATCCTAATTGGTATGTTGAAATGTATGTTCCTTTTGATGGCATAGAAGGCCCTTCTTGCTTTGTCTCTCAGATCGTTCACAGCTTTGTGGAAGTTACCTGTGGCGCTGATGTTTAGGCCAAGGTATGTATAGTTTTTTGTGTGCTCTAGGGAAACAGTGTCTAGATGGAATTTGTATTTGTGGTCCTGGTGACTGGACCTTTTTTGGAACACCATTATTTTGGTCTTACTGAGATTTACTGTCAGGGCCCAGGTCTGACAGAATCTGTGCATAATATCTAGGTGCTGCTGTAGGCCCTCCTTGGTTGGTGACAGAAGTACCAGATCATCAGCAAACAGCAGACATTTGACTTCGGATTCTAGTAGGGTGAGGCCGGGTGCTGCAGACTTTTCTAGTGCCCGCACCAGTTCGTTGATATATATGTTGAAGAGGGTGGGGCCTACTCTCTCTCTCTCTTTCTCTGTCTCTGTCTCTGTCTCTGTCTCTGTCTCTCTCTCTCTTTCTCTGTCTCTCTCTCTCTCTCTCTCTCTCTCTCTCTCTCTCTCTCTCTCCCTCTCTCTCTCTCTCTCTCTCTCTCTCTCTCTCTGTCTCTCTCTCTCTTTCTCTGTCTCTCTCTCTCTCTCTCTCTCTCTCTCTCTCTCTGTCTCTGTCTCTGTCTCTCTCTCTCTCTTTCTCTGTCTCTGTCTCTGTCTCTCTCTCTCTCTTTCTCTGTCTGTCTCTCTCTCTCTCTCTCTCTCTGTCTCTGTCTCTCTCTCTCTTTCTCTGTCTCTGTCTCTGTCTCTCTCTCTCTCTTTCTCTGTCTGTCTCTCTCTCTCTCTCTCTCTCTGTCTCTGTCTCTGTCTCTCTCTCTCTCTTTCTCTGTCTCTGTCTCTGTCTCTCTGTCTGTCTCTCTCTCTCTCTCTCTGTCTCTGTCTCTCTCTCTCTTTCTCTGTCTCTCTCTCTCTCTCTCTCTCTCTCTCTCTCTCTCTCTCTCTCTCTGTCTCTGTCTCTGTCTCTCTTTCTCTTTCTCTTTCTCTGTCTCTCTCTCTCTCTCTCTCTCTCTCTCTCTCTCTCTCTCTCTCTCTCTCTCTCTCTCTCTCTCTCTCTCTCTCTGTCTCTGTCTCTCTCAATGTATCAATAGTGGGCTTAGCGTCCTATAAATCCACCTGACCTCTTACCTCTGCACCACAGCATTCAATTCAATTCAATTCAAGGGCTTTATTGGCATGGGAAACATGTGTTAACATTGCCAAAGCAAGTGAGGTAGATAATATATAAAGTGAATATATAAAGTGAAATAAACAATAAAAATTAACAGTAAACATCACACATACAGAAGTTTCAAAACAATAAAGACATTACAAATGTCATATTATATATATATATATATACAGTGTTTCTCTCTCTCTCTCTCTCTCTCTCTCTCTGTCTCTCTATCTCTCTCTGTCTCTCTCTGTTGCAAATCAAATCAAATCAAAGTTTATTGGTCACGTGTGCCGAATACAACAGGTGTAGTAGACCTTACAGTGAAATGCTTACTTACAGGCTCTAACATGTGTGTGTGTGTGTGTGTGTGTGTGTGTGTAGGTAAGTAAAGAAATAAAACAACAGTAAAAAGGCATTTGAAAAAAGAGTAGCAAGGCACCTGTCAGGCTGATTGAGGTAGTATGTACATGTAGATATGGTTAAAGTGACTATGCATATATGGTGAACAGAGAGTAGCAGTAGCGTAAAAGAGGGGTTGGCGGGTGGAGATAGCCCAGTTAGCCAATGTGTGGGAGCACTGGTTGGTCGGGCCAATTTAGGTTATGTACATTAATGTATAGTTAAAGTGACTATGCATATATGATAAACAGAGAGTAGCAGCAGTGTAAAAGAGGGGTTGGGTGGGCACACAATGTAAATAGTCTGGGTAACCATTGGTTACCTGTTCAGGAGTCTTATGGCTTGGGAGTAAAAACTGTTGAGAAGCCTTTTTGTCCTAGACTTGGCACTCCGGTACCGCTTGCCATGCGGTAGTAAAGAGAACAGTCCATGACCATTTTTAGGGCCTTCCTCTGACACCGCCTGGTGTAGAGGTCCTGGATGGCATGCAGCTTTGCCCCAGTGATGTACTAGGCCGTACGCACTACCCTCTGAAGTTCCTTGCGGTCGGAAGCCGAGCAATTGCCGTACCAGGCAGTGATGCAACCGGTCAGGATGCTCTCGATGTTGCAGCTGTAGAACCTTTTGAGGAATCTTTTTAGTTTCCTGAGGGGGAATAGACTTTGTCCTGCCCTCTTCACGACTGTCTTGGTGTGTTTGGACCAATCTAGTTTGTTGTTGATGTGGACACCAAGGAATTTGAAGCTCTCAACCTGCTCCACTACAGCCCCTTTGATGAGAATGGGGGCGTGCTCGGTGCTCCTGTAGTCCCCAATAATCTCCTTAGTCTTGGTTACGTTGAGGGATAGGTTGTTATTCTGGCACCACCCGGCCAGGTCTCTGACCTCCTCCCTATAGGCTGTCTCGTCGTTGTCGATGATCAGGTCTACCACTGTTGTGTCGTCAGCAAATCAAAGTTTATTGGTCACAGGGTAGCCTAGTGGTTAGAGCGGTGGACTAGTAACCAGAAGGTTGCGAGTTCAAACCCCCGAGCTGACAAGGTACAAATCTGTCATTCTGCCCCTGAACAGGCAGTTAACTCACTGTTCCTAGGGCGTCATTGAAAATAAGAATTTGTTCTTAACTGACTTGCCTTGTAAAATAAAAAATAAAAAATGATGGTGTTGGAGTCGTGTCTGGCCATACAGTTGTGGGTGAACAGGGAGTACAGGAGGGGACTAAGCACGTACCCCTGGGGCGGCCTGTTAGGAAGTCCAGGATCCAGTTGCAGAGGGAGGGACTTAGTCCCAGGATCCTTAGCTTAGTGATGAGCTTTGAGGGTGCTATGGTGTTGAACGCTGAGCTGTAGTCAATGAACAGCATTCTCACATAGGTGTTCCTGTTGTACAGGTGGGAAAGGGCAGTGTGGAGTGCAATTGAGATTGCATCATCTGTGGATCTGTTTGGGCGGTATGCAAATTGGAGTGGGTCTACAGTTTCCGGGATAATGTTGTTGATGTGAGCCCTTACCAGGCTTTCAAAGCACTTCATGGTTACGGACGTGAGTGCTACGGGTCTGTAGTCATTTAGGCAGGTTACCTTTGTGTTCTTGGACACAGGGACTATGGTGGTCTGCTTGATGCATGTTGGTATTACAGACTCACTCAGGGACATGTTGAAAATGTCAGTGAAGACACCTGCCAGTTGGTCAGCACATGCCCGGAGCACACGTCCTGGTAATCCGTCTGGCCCTGCAGACTTGTGTATGTTGACCTGTTTAAAGGTCTTACTCACGTCGGCTACGGAGAGCGTGATCACACAGTCGTCCGGAACAGATGATGCGGAGCCTCCAGCGACGGTCCCCAGTCCGGAGCCTCCAGCGAGGGTCCCCAGTCCGGAGCCTCCAGTGGGAGTTCCCAGTCCAGGGGGGGTACTGTCACACCCTGACCTTAGAGATCCTTGTTATTCTCTATGTTTGGTTAGGTCAGGGTGTGATTTGCGTGGGCATTCTATGTTCTCTATTTCTATGTGCTTGGCCGCGTGTGGTTCCCAATCAGAGCTGTCTTTCATTTCAGCCCTTTTTCCCTCCTTCAGAGTGGGATCTTGTCTTTGTTTGAGTGCATGTAGTTTTAGTTCGTTGTATTGTTTATTGTTTTTCTTGGTGGACATTTAAATAAAAGACGCCTACGACACCATGGTCTCCTTCCGATGACAAATGTTTCAGTGACTGTTTCATGATGTTTAGGTTTATTATACGTAGAGGCATATGTGTCAGTAGCTCAATACGGCTGAATCCCAAATGACACTCTATTTCCTTTATAGGGCACTACTTTGACCACACACCTCTGGTACATTCAGTACTCAGAAGGACGGTTTTCAATTCAGAGCTGGGTGATGATGAAACATTGGTAGCAGATATTTGTGTGGTTCTCTCTCTCTCTCTGTGTGTGTGTGTGTGTGTGTGTGTGTGTGTGTGTGTGTGTGTGTGTGTCGCCATGGGTTTTGATTTGATTCACAGGGAGGGAAAAGGAGACTTTAATTAAAGAAAGAGAACATATTGAAGATACAGGAGAGATGAACTCTCCATCCGTCCGTCTCTCCATCCCTCCGTCTCTCCGTCCAACTCTCTCCAGTTCTCTATCCCTCCGTCTCTCCGTCCAACTCTCTCCCTCTCTCCCTCCCTCCCTCCGTCTCTCCGTCTCTCCATCTTTCCCTCTCTCCGTCTCTCCCTCCGTCTCTCTGTCCCTCCGTCTCTCTCTCTCTCTCCCTCTGTCTCTCCGTCTCTCCGTCCCTCTCTCCGTCTCTCCCTCTGTCTCTCTGTCCCTCCGTCTCTCTCTCCCTCCATCCCTCCGTCTCTCTGTCCCTCCGTCTCTCTGTCCCTCCTTCTCTCCGTCTCTCCGTCTCTCCATCTCTCCCTCTCTCAGTCTCTCCGTCCATCCCTCCGTCTCTCCCTCTCTCCCTCTCTCTCTCTCCGTCTCTCCGTCTCTCCCTCTCTCCCTCTCTCCCTCTCTCCCTCTCTCCCTCTCTCCGTCTCTCCCTCTCTCCCTCTCTCTGTCTCTCTGTCTCTCCGTCCCTCCATCCCTCCGTCTCTCCCTCTCTCCCTCTCTCCGTCTCTCCCTCTCTCCCTCTCTCCCTCTCTCCGTCTCTCCGTCTCTCTGTCTCTCCGTCCCTCCGTCCCTCCGTCTCTCCCTCCCTCTCCCTCTCCTCTCTCTCTCTCTCTCTCCGTCTCTCCGTCTCTCCCTCTCTCCCTCTCTCCCTCTCTCCCTCTCTCCGTCTCTCCGTCTCTCCCTCTCTCCCTCTCTCCGTCTCTCTGTCTCTCCGTCCCTCCGTCCCTCCGTCTCTCCCTCTCTCCTCTCTCCGTCTCTCCCTCTCTCCCTCTCTCCCTCTCTCCGTCTCTCTGTCTCTCTGTCTCTCCGTCCCTCCGTCCCTCCGTCTCTCCCTCTCCCTCTCCCTCTCTCTCTCTCTCTCTCCGTCTCTCCGTCCCTCCCTCTCTCCGTCTCTCCATCCCTCTCTCCCTCCGTCTCTCCGTTCCTCCCTCTCTCCGTCCCTCCGTTCCTCCCTCTCTCCATCCCTCCGTCTCTCCCCTCTCCCCGCTCTCCGTCTCTCCGTCCCTCCCTCTCTCCATCTCTCCGTCCTTCCTCTCTCCGTCCCTCCCTCTCTCCGTCTCTCCGTCCCTCCCCTCTCTCCGTCTCTAAGTCCCTCCGTCTCTCCGTCCCTCCGTCTCTCCATCCCTCCCTCTCTCCCTCCGTGTCTCCATCCCTCCCTCTCGCCCTCCTTCTCTCCATCCCTCCCTCTCTCCCTCCGTCTCTCCGTCTCTCCGTCCCTCCCTCTCTCCCTCCGTCTCTCCGTCCCTCCCTCTCTCCCTCCGTCTCTCCGTCTCTCCGTCCCTCCGTCTCTCCGTCCCTCCCTCTCTCCCTCCTCTCTCCGTCCTCTCCCTCTCTCCCTCCGTCTCTCCGTCCCTCCCTCTCTCCCTCCGTCTCTCCGTCTCTCCGTCCCTCTCTCTCTCCCTCCGTCTCTCCGTCCCTCCCTCTCTCCCTCCGTCTCTCCGTCCCTCCCTCTCTCCCTCCGTCTCTCCGTCTCTCCGTCCCTCCCTCTCTCTCTCCGTCTCTCCGTCCCTCCTCTCTCCCTCCGTCTCTCCGTCCCTCCCTCTCTCCCTCCGTCTCTCCGTCTCTCCGTCCCTCCTCCCTCTCGTCTCCTCCGTCTCTCCGTCCCTCCGTCTCTCCGTCTCTCCGTCTCTCCGTCCCTCCCTCTCTCCCTCCGTGTCTCCATCCCTCCCTCTCGCCCTCCTTCTCTCCATCCCTCCCTCTCTCCCTCCGTCTCTCCGTCTCTCCGTCCCTCCCTCTCTCCCTCCGTCTCTCCGTCCCTCCCTCTCTCCCTCCGTCTCTCCGTCTCTCCGTCCCTCCCTCTCTCCCTCCGTCTCTCCGTCCCTCCTCTCTCCCTCCGTCTCTCCGTCCCTCCCTCTCTCCCTCCGTCTCTCCGTCCCTCCCTCTCTCCCCGTCTCCTCCGTCTCTCCGTCCCTCCCTCTCTCCCTCCGTCTCTCCGTCCCTCCCTCTCTCCCTCCGTCTCTCCGTCTCTCCGTCCCTCCCTCTCTCTCTCCGTCTCTCCGTCCCTCCCTCTCTCCCTCCGTCTCTCCGTCCCTCCCTCTCTCCCTCCGTCTCTCCGTCTCTCCGTCCCTCCCTCTCTCCCTCCGTCTCTCCGTCTCTCCGTCCCTCCGTCTCTCCGTCTCTCCGTCTCTCCGTCCCTCCCTCTCTCCCTCCGTCTCTCCGTCTCTCCCTCTCTCTCTCCGTCTCTCCGTCTCTCCTCCCTCCCTCTCTCCCTCCGTCTCTCCGTCCCTCCCTCTCTCCCTCCGTCTCTCCGTCTCTCCGTCCCTCCCTCTCTCTCTCCGTCTCTCCCTCTCTCCCTCTCTCTCTCTCCGTCTCTCCGTCTCTCCCTCTCTCCCTCTCTCCTCTCTCCCTCTCTCCGTCTCTCCGTCTCTCCCTCTCTCCCTCTCTCCGTCTCTCTGTCTCTCCGTCCCTCCATCCCTCCGTCTCTCCCTCTCTCCTCTCTCCGTCTCTCCCTCTCTCCCTCTCTCCCTCTCTCCGTCTCTCTGTCTCTCTGTCTCTCCGTCCCTCCGTCCCTCCGTCTCTCCCTCTCCCTCTCCTCTCTCTCTCTCTCTCTCCGTCTCTCCGTCCCTCCCTCTCTCCGTCTCTCCATCCCTCTCTCCCTCCGTCTCTCCGTTCCTCCCTCTCTCCGTCCCTCCGTTCCTCCCTCTCTCCATCCCTCCGTCTCTCCCCCTCTCCCACTCTCCGTCTCTCCGTCCCTCCCTCTCTCCATCTCTCCGTCCTTCCCTCTCTCCGTCCCTCCCTCTCTCCGTCTCTCCGTCCCTCCCTCTCTCCGTCTCTAAGTCCCTCCGTCTCTCCGTCCCTCCGTCTCTCCATCCCTCCCTCTCTCCCTCCGTGTCTCCATCCCTCCCTCTCGCCCTCCGTCTCTCCATCCCTCCCTCTCTCCCTCTGTCTCTCCGTCTCTCCGTCCCTCTCTCTCTCCCTCCGTCTCTCCGTCCCTCCGTCTCTCCCTTCCTCCGTCCCACCGTCTCTCCGTCTCTCCATCCCTCCGTCTCTCCATCTCTCCATTTAGCAGACGCTCTTATCCAGAGCGATTTACAGTTAGTGCATCCTTCTCCACCTTAACTCTTCTCTGGATGAGGTTGTTGTCTCAGTGATGCGTATTTCAACTCACTTCCCTGGATGTCATATATCTGCTGGTTTATGTTAAACACGCCTTGTGCTCTAAAGCCATTCTTATTATGGAAATAACTGTATATGATACAAATGTATTACTACGCTCCAAACGGCTTCTTTGGCTGTCCCCATAGGAGAACCCTTTTTGGATCCAGGTAGAACCCCCAGTGGAAACTGTTCTACATGGACCACTAAAGGGTTCTACATGGATCCCTAAAGGGTTCTATCAGGAACCAAAAGGGTTCTACATGAATCCCTAAAGGGTTCTGCATGGACCCCTAAAGGGTTCTACATGGACCCCTAAAGGGTTCTACGTGGACCGCTAAAGGGTTCTACATGGACTCCTAAAAGGTTCTATCAGGAACCAAAAGGGTTCTACATGGATCCCTAAAGGGTTCTATCAGGAACCACAAGGGTTCTACATGGATCCCTAAAGGGTTCTATCAGGAACCACAAGGGTTCTACATGGATCCCTAAAGGGTTCTATCAGGAACCACAAGGGTTCTACATGGATCTCTAAAGGGTTCTATCAGGAACCACATGGGTTCTACATGGACCCCTAAAGGGTTACCTGGAACCAAAAATGGTTCTTCAAAGAGTTATCCTATGGGGAGAGCTGAAGAAGACCATTTTCTTTCTAAGAGTGTAGAGTTGTGTTTGGTTGATTTAGTCTATCTGTGTCCCATATGTCCTTGAAGATGTTATGTAAGGTTCAGTAGATGGTTAAGTCTCCCGAGTGGCGCAGTGATCTAAGGCACGGCATCTCAGTGCAAGTAGGCATCACTACAGTCCCTTGGTTCTAATCCAGGGACTGTATCACGTCCAGCCGTGATTGGGTGTCCCATATGTACCAGTGTGTCCAGGTTTGGCTGGTGTAGGCAGTCATTGTAAATAAGAATTTGTTCTTAACTTACTTGCCTAGTTAAATAAAGGTTAAAATAAATGAAAATAAAAATGTAATGATGGTGCTGTAGTTGAGAAACAGACCCTGCTGTGCAAATCTCCCTCTTTCCTTCACCTGCCGCCCTCTCTCTCCCTCCCTTGCTTTCTCCACCTTGGTTGTTGTCTTGGCGATGCGTATCACTTTCCTGGACTGTAAATGTAAAGTGTTGGTCCCATGTTTTATGAGCTGAAATAAAAGATCCCAGAAATGTTTCAAATGCACAAAAAGCTAATTTCTCTTCAATTCTGAGCACACATTTGTTTATATCCCTGTTAGTGAGAATATCTCTTTTGCCAAGATGTTTTTATTTATTTTTTATTTTACCTTTATTTAACCAGGCAAGTCAGTTAAGAACAAATTCTTATTTACAATGACAGCCTACCAAAAGTCAAAAGGACTGCGGGGACGGGGCCTGGGATTAAAAATAAAATAAATAGAAATACAGGACAAAACACACCTCACGACAACAAGGGGGCCTCCCGGGTGGCGCAGTGGTCCAGAGCACTGCAGCGCTATCTGTGCCACCAGAGGCTCTGGGTTCACGCCTAGGCTCTGCCGCAGCCGGCTGCGACCGGGAGGTCCATGGGGCAACAATAATTGGCCTAGCGTCATCCGGGTTAGGGAGGGAGTGCGGCTTGGTTGGGTTGTGTATTGGAGGATGCATGGCTTTTGACCTTCGTCTCTCCCGAGCCCGTACGGGAGTTGTAGCGATGAGACAAGATAGTAACTACTAACAATTGGATACCACGAAAAAGGAGATAAACACAAGATAATCCATCCACCTGACAGATGGGGCTGATTAAACTGCATGTATCATTACACATGTGCACCTTGTGCTGGGGGCAATAATTGCCACTCGGAAATGTGCAGTTTTGCCACACAACACGATACCATAGATGTCTCAAGTTTTGAGGGAGTCTGCAATTGGCATCCTGACTACAGCAATGTCCACTAGAGCTGCTGACAGAGAATGTAATGTTTGTTTCTCTACCATAAGCCACCTCCAACGTCGTGTTATAGAATTTAGCAGTAGGTCCAACCATCCTCACAACTGCAGACCACGTGTCAACACGCCAGACCAGGACCTCCACATCCAGCTTCTTCACATGCGGGATCGTCTGAGAGGCATATTTCTGTCTGTAATAAAGACCTTTTGTGGGGAAAAACCTGGCTGGGCCTGACTCCCCAGCGGATGGCTGGAACCCATGGCTCCACCCTTGCCCAGTCATGTGAAATCCATAGATTATGGCCTAATTTATTTATTTTCTTTAACTGATTTCCTCAAATGAACTGTAAATCAATGAAATATTTAAAAGTTTTGCATGTTGCATTTACATATTTTTGTTCATTATAGATTTGTTATGCTGGAAAGCTTTTATAAAGCCATTATTAGGGAAATAATAATAAATAACAGTAAATTATCCTTATACAGTAGCCTATGTGGTGTTTGGTTGGCAGCCTCCCATCCCACATGTTTAACATGTTATCTGGTTCGATAGATATATCTACTGAACTCTCTGCATTGACAGGGCTGTACGTAGATATCTCTGTAATGACAGGGCTGTACGTAGATATCTCTGTAATGACAGGGCTGTACGTAGATATCTCTGCATTGACAGGGCTGTACGTAGATATCTCTGTAATGACAGGGCTGTACGTAGATATCTCTGCATTGACAGGGCTGTACGTAGATATCTCTGTAATGACAGGGCTGTACGTAGATATCTCTGCATTGACAGGGCTGTACGTAGATATCTCTGCATTGACAGGGCTGTACGTAGATATCTCTGTAATGACAGGGCTGTACGTAGATATCTCTGCATTGACAGGGCTGTACGTAGATATCTCTGTAATGACAGGGCTGTACGTAGATATCTCTGCATTGACAGGGCTGTACGTAGATATCTCTGTAATGACAGGGCTGTATGTAGATATCTCTGTAATGACAGGGCTGCACGTAGATATCTCTGTAATGACAGGGCTGTACGTAGATATCTCTGCATTGACAGGGCTGTACGTAGATATCTCTGTAATGACAGGGCTGTACGTAGATATCTCTGCATTGACAGGGCTGTACGTAGATATCTCTGTAATGACAGGGCTGTACGTAGATATCTCTGTAATGACAGGGCTGTACGTAGATATCTCTGTAATTACAGGGCTGTAGGTAGATATCTCTGTATTGACAGGGTTGTAGGTAGATATCTCTGTAATGACAGGGCTGTAGGTAGATATCTCTGCATTGACAGGGCTGTACGTAGATATCTCTGTATTGACAGGTTTGTAGGTAGATATCTCTGTATTGACAGGGCTGTACGTAGATATCTCTGTAATGACAGGGCTGTAGGTAGATATCTCTGCATTGACAGGGCTGTACGTAGATATCTCTGTAATGACAGGGCTGTACGTAGATATCTCTGTAATGACAGGGCTGTACGTAGATATCTCTGCATTGACAGGGCTGTACGTAGATATCTCTGTAATGACAGGGCTGTATGTAGATATCTCTGTAATGACAGGGCTGTAGGTAGATATCTCTGCATTGACAGGGCTGTACGTAGATATCTCTGTAATGACAGGGCTGTACGTAGATATCTCTGTAATGACAGGGCTGTAGGTAGATATCTCTGTATTGACAGGGTTGTAGGTAGATATCTCTGTAATGACAGGGCTGTAGGTAGATATCTCTGCATTGACAGGGCTGTACGTAGATATCTCTGTAATGACAGGGCTGTACGTAGATATCTCTGTATTGACAGGGTTTTAGGTAGATATCTCTGTATTGACAGGGCTGTACGTAGATATCTCTGTAATGACAGGGCTGTACGTAGATATCTCTGTAATGACAGGGCTGTAGGTAGATATCTCTGTATTGACAGGGTTGTAGGTAGATATCTCTGTAATGACAGGGCTGTAGGTAGATATCTCTGCATTGACAGGGCTGTACGTAGATATCTCTGTAATGACAGGGCTGTACGTAGATATCTCTGTATTGACAGGGTTTTAGGTAGATATCTCTGTATTGACAGGGCTGTACGTAGATATCTCTGTAATGACAGGGCTGTACGTAGATATCTCTGTAATGACAGGGCTGTAGGTAGATATCTCTGTATTGACAGGGTTGTAGGTAGATATCTCTGTATTGACAGGGCTGTACGTAGATATCTCTGTAATGACAGGGCTGTACGTAGATATCTCTGTAATGACAGGGCTGTAGGTAGATATCTCTGTAATGACAGGGCTGTAGGTAGATATCTCTGTAATGACAGGGCTGTAGGTAGATATCTCTGTAATGACAGGGCTGTAGGTAGATATCTCTGTCTTGACAGGGTTGTAGGTAGATATCTCTGTATTGACAGGGCTGTAGGTAGATATCTCTGTAATGACAGGGCTGTAGGTAGATATCTCTGTAATGACAGGGCTGTAGGTAGATATCCCTGTATTGACAGGGCTGTAGGTAGATATCTCTGTATTGACAGGGTTGTAGGTAAATATATCTGTAATGACAAGCCTGTAGTTGAGTTTAAATTGCTCCCTGAAATGTTTTGAAACCAGAGGCTGAGCTCGATCCTCTTTCTGCGTCATTATGTCTAAGTGTGTCCTGATGTCTGGGACTGAGTCCTGATGTCTGGGACTGAGTCCCAAATGGCATCCTATTCCCCTGTATCGTGCTTTTTCCTATTTACCAGAGCCCTATGTCACGCAATAGGGAACAGGGTGCAATTTGGAACACATAGCGACAATAATTATAGAAGCGGTGACTCAATGCCTTGTGCAGCCCTGTGCAACAATGTGTGGTGAGTGGAAGTGTCAGCGGTGATATCTGGGAGAGAACATACGGAGCTAAGCATACTGTAAGAACATACGGGTCTGTTACAGAGCTGGTGTTTGGTGTCGAGTGAAGGAGTTTCAGGGATCTATTCAATCAGATCCACTTCGGCCAACATCTGCCTAGCAGTTTTAGGGATCTATTCAATCAGATCCACTTCAGCCAACATCTGCATAGCAGTTTCAGGGATCTATTCAATCAGATCCACTTCAGCCAACATCTGCATAGCAGTTTTAGGGATCTATTCAATCAGATCCACTTCAGCCAACATCTGCATAGCAGTTTTAGGGATCTATTCAATCAGATCCACTTCGGCCAACATCTGCCTAGCAGTTTTAGGGATCTATTCAATCAGATCCACTTCAGCCAACATCTGCCTAGCAGTTTTAGGGATCTATTCAATCAGATCCACTTCAGCCAACATCTGCATAGCAGTTTTAGGGATCTATTCAATCAGATCCACTTCAGCCAACATCTGCATAGCAGTTTTAGGGATCTATTCAATCAGATCCACTTCGGCCAACATCTGCCTAGCAGTTTTAGGGATCTATTCAATCAGATCCACTTCAGCCAACATCTGCATAGCAGTTTCAGGGATCTATTCAATCAGATACACTTCAGCCAACATCTGCATAGCAGTTTCAGGGATCTATTCAATCAGATCCACTTTGGCCAACATCTGCATAGCAGTTTTAGGGATCTATTCAATCAGATCAACTTCAGCCAACATCTGCATAGCAGTTATAGGGATCTATTCAATCAGATCCACTTCAGCCAACATCTGCATAGCAGTTTCAGGGATCTATTCAATCAGATCCACTTCAGCCAAAGTGGCTGGAGTTGAGTCAGTGGCTCGGGTGGTTGATGTCCTTGATGATCTTTATGGCCTTCCTGTAACATCGGGTGGTGTAGGTGTCCTGGAGGGCAGGTAGTTTGCCCCCGGTGATGCGTTGTGCAGACCTCACTACCCTCTGGAGAGCCTTATGGTTGAGGGCGGAGCAGTTGCCGTACCAGGCGGTGATACAGCCCGCCAGGATGCTCTCGATTGTGCATCTGTAGAAGTTTGTGAGTGCTTTTGGTGACAAGCCGAATTTCTTCAGCCTCCTGAGGTTGAAGAGGCGCTGCTGCGCCTTCTTCACGATGCTGTCTGTGTGAGTGGACCAATTCAGTTTGTCTGTGATGTGTATGCCGAGGAACTTAAAACTTGCTACCCTCTCCACTACTGTTCCATCGATGTGGATAGGGGGGTGTTCCCTCTGCTGTTTCCTGAAGTCCACAATCATCTCCTTAGTTTTGTTGATGTTGAGTGTGAGGTTATTTTCCTGACACCACACTCCGAGGGCCCTCACCTCCTCCCTGTAGGCCGTCTCGTCATTGTTGGTAATCAAGCCTACCACTGTTGTGTCGTCCGCAAACTTGATGATTGAGTTGGAGGCGTGCGTGGCCACGCAGTCGTGGGTGAACAGGGAGTACAGGAGAGGGCTCAGAACGCACCCTTGTGGGGCCCCAGTGTTGAGGATCAGCGGGGAGGAGATGTTGTTGCCTACCCTCACCACCTGGGGGCGGCCCGTCAGGAAGTCCAGTACCCAGTTGCACAGGGCGGGGTCGAGACCCAGGGTCTCGAGCTTGATGACGAGCTTGGAGGGTACTATGGTGTTGAATGCCGAGCTGTAGTCGATGAACAGCATTCTCACATAGGTATTCCTCTTGTCCAGATGGGTTAGGGCAGTGTGCAGTGTGGTTGAGATTGCATCGTCTGTGGACCTATTTGGGCGGTAAGCAAATTGGAGTGGGTCTAGGGTGTCAGGTAGGGTGGAGGTGATATGGTCCTTGACTAGTCTCTCAAAGCACTTCATGATGACGGATGTGAGTGCTACGGGGCGGTAGTCGTTTAGCTCAGTTACCTTAGCTTTCTTGGGAACAGGAACAATGGTGGCCCTCTTGAAGCATGTGGGAACAGCAGACTGGTATAGGGATTGATTGAATATGTCCGTAAACACACCGGCCAGCTGGTCTGCGCATGCTCTGAGGGCGCGGCTGGGGATGCCGTCTGGGCCTGCAGCCTTGCGAGGGTTAACACGTTTAAATGTCTTACTCACCTCGGCTGCAGTGAAGGAGAGACCGCATGTTTTCATTGCAGGCCGTGTCAGTGGCACTGTATTGTCCTCAAAGCGGGCAAAAAAGTTATTTAGTCTGCCTGGGAGCAAGACATCCTGGTCCGTGACTGGGCTGGATTTCTTCCTGTAGTCCGTGATTGACTGTAGACCCTGCCACATGCCTCTTGTGTCTGAGCCGTTGATTTGAGATTCTACTTTGTCTCTGTACTGTCGCTTAGCTTGTTTAAGAGCCTTGCGGAGGGAATAGCTGCACTGTTTGTATTCAGTCATGTCACCAGACACCTTGCCCTGATTAAAAGCAGTGGTTCGCGCTTTCAGTTTCACACGAATGCTGCCATCAATCCACGGTTTCTGGTTAGGGAATGTTTTAATCGTTGCTATGGGAACGACATCTTCAACGCACGTTCTAATGAATTCGCACACCGAATCAGCGTATTCGTCAATATTGTTATCTGACGCAATACGAAACATCTCCCAGTCCACGTGATGGAAGCAGTCTTGGAGTGTGGAGTCAGCTTGGTCAAGCCAGCGTTGAACAGACCTCAGCGTGGGAGCTTCTTGTTTTAGTCTCTGTCTGTAGGCAGGGATCAACAAAATGGAGACGTGGTCAGCTTTTCCGAAAGGGGGGCGGGGCAGGGCCTTATATGTGTCGCGGAATAGCGTCTCTCCAGTGAGCCATGTTTCCGTGAAGCATAGAACGTTACAGTCTCTGATGTCCCTCTGGAATGCTACCCTTGCTCGGATTTCATCAACCTTGTTGTCAAGAGACTGGACATTGGCAAGAAGAATGCTAGGGAGTGGGGATCTATCCAATCAGATCCACTTCAGCCAGCATCTGCATAGCAGTTATAGGGATGTATTCAATCAGATCCACTTCAGCCAACATCTGCATAGCAGTTTTTTTGGTGGTGTCGGAGGTGGAGGACATTGGAGGACATAAAGAGGAGATTGCCATTGGCTGCACAGAGTCGCATGAAGGGAAATTCCATGCAGCCTTGTTTACAAATTTGAAATTCTACACCTCCATTAGGATGATAGATGTAATCTACACCTCCATTAGGATGACAGATGTAATCTACACCTCCATTAGCATGCTAGATGTAATCTACACCTCCATTAGGATGATAGATGTAATCTACACCTCCATTAGGATGACAGATGTAATCTACACCTCCATTAGCATGCTAGATGTAATCTACACCTCCATTAGGATGATAGATGTAATCTACACCTCCATTAGGATGAGATATGTAATCTACACCTCCATTAGGATGACAGATGTAGTCTACACCTCCATTAGGATGACAGATATAGTCTACACCTCCATTAGCATGCTAGATGTAATCTACACCTCCATTAGGATGATAGATGTAATCTACACCTCCATTAGGATGATAGATGTAATCTACACCTCCATTAGGATGATAGATGTAATCTACTCCTCCATTGGGATGATAGATGTAATCTACAGGATGATAGATGTAATCTACACCTCCACTAGGATAATAGATGTAATCTACTCCGTTAGGATGAGAGATGTAATATACTCCTCCATTAGGATGATAGATATAATCTATAAATCTGAAATGTCTTGAGAATAAAATCAGGATTAAAAATTTGCTTAACAAGTCACACAGAAATTGTGTGGAATAATAGTGTTTAACATGACTTTTGAATGACCACCTGTTTTCTGTACCCACACATACAATTATCTGTAAGGTCCCTCAGTCCAGCAGGGAATTTCAAAGATTCACAGATTCAACCACAAAGACCTGAGAGGTTTTCCAATGCCTCGCAAAGAAGGGCACATACAGTGGGGCAAAAAAAGTATTTAGTCAGCCACCGATTGTGCAAGTTCTCCCACTTAAAAAGATGAGAGGGGCCTGTAATTTTCTCACAAAGAAGGGCACATATGGGTACAAATAAATACAAGCAGACATGAAATATCCCTTTGACCATGGTGAAGTTATAAAATTACACTTTGGATGGTGTATCAATACACCCAATCACTACAAAGATCCATCCTAACTCAGTTGCCGGAGAGGAAGGAAACTGCTCAGGGATTTTCACCATGAAGCCAACGGTGACTTTAAAACAGTTACAGAGTTTAATGGCTGTGATAGGTGAAAACTGAGGATAAAAGAAGTGAGTTTGTACAGAATAAAACATTTGCCTAGTTACAGTTTTAACTTAAATCAACTAGAAAATCTATTGCATGACTTTAAATTCAGGCTGTAAATAAACCAAATGTAGATTTAGTGCACTTTCTCATTCTGAACAGCTAACTCTATTGGGACAGGTGTTTGTCACAAGAGCAGGATTTCACCAATTTGACAGCTCGAATGCAGTTCCACCTCCCCCCACCCAAAACATCAGCTATGTGGGTGTCAGCTATTGCTGGTCAACACTTGATTGAATCTTATTCTCTGTGTGCTTCAGGCAGTGGCAGATGGCAGATGGCAGATGGCAGGGAATCTAAAAGTTTCATCATGCTTGCTTGTGATGTTTTGATGCAATTGCATTTTCTTTTTTTTTATCTCTAAGTTTTGAGAAATGAAAAACCATGAACCAGTGAGTCGTCTGATTGTTTGCGGTTGTGCCCTGAAGCAAACACTTACCCTCTATGATGTTGTCTCTCCAGCTGTTCAACATAGAGATTGTAAGATGTCAAATAAGACGCTAAGCATACAGTAAACTGAATCATATAGCTGTCTCTCCAGAAATTGTTAGATCAGGTTTGTCGTGACTTTACTTCCATTAATCTGAATTTTTTTTATTTATTTCATCAACTAACTATGTTTAATTGTTACCCGATTAAATGAATCACTTAACAATTAACTCATTAGGAATTTGGGGCACCACGAGAGCATGGTGCTCTGAGCGTTACAATCTCCCAAAATAAACTCTAGAAGTCTTTACCTATCACATCCATGAAACAGTCAACTTATTAAATCATAACCTCTTATCAAATCATCATTCGGAACAGTCGTAAATTATTGGATCTGCAGAAATCCCAGCCTAACTCATGGTTCAGTAATACACATATTGGTTTAATTATTTATTTTCCTGCTAACTAAATAATAACACAGAATAAACATACACGCTTAATGCATGAGAAAAAAGGTCCCTAGCGGACTGACACAATATGGTAGCTTTTTACACAATGACATGGAGAGGGAGAGAGAGAGAGAGAGAGAGAGAGAGAAAGAGAGACATGTATCATAGAAACTACTCACACAGTAATCATATACTTTGCACAAGTACAGCCACCCGTTTGGAGTAAGAAATCATGAATGAATTTGCGTGTGCATGCCTTCGTTCCCCCGTGGATCTCTGTCGGAACCAGCCCTGCTTAGGAAGGATGATGAGTTGGCCGTTCAGCAGGATGCTTGTAAGGCTCTGATTGTCCAAAAGAGGTCTCCCCTTTCCCATCTTCTACTGTTGTTCACTCTGGAAGATGCTCCTCACCAACCGTGTTGACGGTTCCTATTGGTGACGAGAGTAGAAGGACACGGTGGTTCGAGAAGAGTAGTATGATGGTCACACTTAAATCCGCTTTTCTAGAGATCTGATTTAGGACAGCTAATCCGCCATTCCAGTGATTGTCTGGAAGGCTTCTTGCTTCTTCCTGGTGTTAATATTCAAGGTTCAAACCACTCTGGACGTGAGCTGCAGCTCTGCACGCCTGTCTGGTCTGCGAGGTGTGTTATTTAGGGATAGGCGTCCCGTCAACGGGACAGTTTTAAATCATGCAGCACCGTGTGTCACGATCGCAGATTTTAGAGAAACAACAAATGTCGGTACATATAAGTGTCTTATATCACCTGAAAGCTTAAATTCTTATTAATATAACTGCACTGTCCAATTTACAGTAGCTATTACTGCCATGCTATTGTTTGAAGAGAGCTCTCTAACAACAAAACACTTTTTTCACTGCGCTAGGTTTGATAAATTCACCTCTGAAGGTAAATGTGTACTTACATTCTAAAATCTTGCTCTGATTTATCATCCAAAGGGTCCCAGAGATAACATGACGTGTCGTTTTGTTAGATAAAATCATTTTTCATATCCTGAAAAGGTCCATATAGCATGCACGATCGATTATGTATTTCCACTCATTCAAATTGCAAATCACATTCGTAGTTATTCCTCAGAGATCCTACAACGCAACCAGAATTCACTATATCATTAGAGGTGTAGTTTAACCTATACGACACCAAATTTGGTCAGAGAGTGGCGCATTCATGGCACGCCAATGACGCGGCCGGTCTTCACTTGATTGACTAACTTTGTCAAATAAGCACCAATCGGGGTCAAACAAAGCTAGCTAGTTAGCCAATGAGCAGGGCCAGTATCTGTTGCAAAAAGTTACTGCTAACCTTGTGCGACATCAAGCCTTTTCCTTTTGGACAAAAATTATAAGAATATGGAGAGTTATTAAAACTGGGTATTTTGCAAATGCTGAACTTATAATATGGCTACTAATACTGGAAAAGCTAAATCAAAGTCCAAGTTCACAGATTTGACAATATTCTTGCATAAAAATGTAATGTAAATGTCTCCTTCACGATTTGCCCAATTGTACCTGGTTGACTTCACACTAAATGTCATGTAGTTTGCTCGTACTTCAAGTTATCCGTCTGAAACTTTGCACATACACTGCTGCCATCTTGTGGACACCATCGGAACAACCAGAGTGATGGCTAGATTTGGGACCTTTCTGTTGTGTTTCAAAGATGGTGGTAGAAGGAAAAAAAGTGTTTTTTTTCTTTGTGTTTTCTTCTACCAGATCTATTGTGTTATATTCTCCTACATTCAATTCACATTTCCACAAACTTCAAAGTGTTTCCTTTCAAATGGTACCAAGACTATGCATTTCCTTGCTTCAGGGCCTGCGCTACAGGCAGTTAGATTTGGGTATGTCATTTTAGGCAACAATTTTAAAAAAGGGGGCTATCCCTAATCCTAATTTTCTTCCCCTCTTGTTGAGGTTCAATGTTCCAACCATTTCAAACGTATAGCTACTGCTCCACGCTTTTCTCATCTGTTAATTTCTTAGCAATCCTTTCATTCTGGTTGAAGGGGACGGTTCCGTTAGTCTGACACGCTCTCTAACCTCACTTGGGGTATAGCTACTTATTCTGCACAGTTTATAGAAGCTGAATTCTCTTATGGCTACAAAAATCACAGTCCTACCTTAACAAAAATACTTTCATAATGTTTTATATTTCATATAGAACGTTAAGAATGGAAACTTGACAGACAAAGTTAAAGTATTTCCTTTATAACCTTTTTAATGACATCACAAAATAAAAAAACAATGTAGTTTTCTATATCTCTGACCACACTTTAGGAACTGTTAGAGTTTCGGCGGGAAGACTGTCTGTGTAGACAAAGGAACATTCCTGTGTGGATTTTTGGAGAGGGATGTCTCTCTGGATCTCCTCTCCTTTAATTTACCACCAGCTCCCTCCTATCCTCTTCTGTGGGTGAGAGAGGTCTGGTTACTGTCAGCCATTGACAAGCTGATCTGACCCATTCTGATCCTCACAGGACAGTCAGGAATCTATGGAGATGATGATGTGACCACCATGCATCACCACAGGAACGGTGCCAGGTTTCCTCCACATGTGATGCTTGGCATTCAGGCCAAAGAGTTCAATCTTGGTTTCATCAGACCAGAGAATCTTGTTTCTCATGATGTGAGAGTCCTTTAGGTGCTCTTTGATAAACTCCAAGTGGGTTGTCATCTGCCTTTTACTGAGGAGTGGCTTCAGTCTGGCCACTCTACCATAAAAGGCCTGATTGGTGGAGTGCTGCAGCGATGGTTATCCTCCTGGAAGGTTCTTCCATCTCCACAGAGGAACTCTGGAGCTCTGTCAGATTGACCATTGGGTTCTTGGTCACCTCCCTGACCAAGGCCCTTCTCCCCGACTACTCAGTTTGGCCGGGTGGCCAGCTCTTGGAAGAGTCTTGGTGGTTCCAAACTTCTTCCATTTAAGAATGATGAAGGCCACTGTGTTCTTGGGGACCTTCAATGCTGCATAAATGTTTTAGTACCCTTCCCCAGATCTGTGCCTTGACACAATATTGTCTCTGTGCTCTACGGACAATTAATTTGACCTCATGGCTTGGTTTTTGCTCTGACATTGGTTTGGTTTTTATTGGTTTGCTCTGATATTTCTGTATTTCTTTTTTATAAATTAGCAAACATTTTGCTTTGTCATTATGGGGTATTGTGTGTAGATTGATGAGGATTTTGTTTTATTTAATCCATTTTAGAATAAAGCTGTAATGTAACAAAATGTGGAAAAAGTCAAGGGGTCTGAATACATTCCGAATGCACTATATACCCGAGACGGCTCAAAGCTGTAATCGCTGCCAAAGGTCAAGAAAGTGAGCGAGAAACCTCTACAGGATTATAAACTCAGATCAAATGTGTTGGAATCAGAATCATTGACATTCATCATTTAGCTTTCAGTTTGTCAGAAGGTGACAGTGAATTAATCAAAAGCATTGAGCCAATTGAGAAGTTAATGAGACTATGAATTACCTATTAATTATTCACGCACGTCTTCTAATCTCTGTCTTCACAGTGATCTCTGTGGTGCATAAGAGATTGCCTCATTTTACATGAAAGATTTAGTTCATTAGATTACTACAGCCTATCTGGTAACATCTCTCTGCAGAGGGGAAGGCATTGTCTTATTTTACATGAAAGGCTGCAGTAATCTAATGAACTAAATCTATCTGGTAACATCTCTCTGCAGAGGGGAAGGCATTGCCTTCTTTATCCTATTAATTGGCCTTAATGCTTTGTCTTTGTTTAATACAGGACAACAACCTTTCCCTCAACGTGATCAAGACAAAGGAGATGATTGTGGACAACTGGAAAAGGAGGACCGAGCACACCCCCATTCACATTGACGGGGCTGTAGTGGAGCAGGTTGAGAGCTTCAAGTTCCTTGGTGTCCACATCAACAACAAACTAACATGGTCCGAACACACTAAGACAGTCGTGAAGAGGGCATGACAAAACCTATTCCCCCTCAGGAGACTGAAAAGATTCGGCATGGGTCCTCAGATCCTCAAAATGTTCTACAGCTACACCATCGAGAGCATCCTGACTGTTTGCATCACTGCCTGGTATGGCAACTGCTCAGCCTCCGACTGCAAGGAAATACAGAGGGTAGTGCGTACGGCCCAGTACATCACTGGGCCCAAGCTTCCTGCCATCTAGGACCTCTATACCAGGCGGTGTCAGAGGAAGGCCCTAAAAATTGTCAAAGATTCCAGACACCCTAGTTATAGACGGTTCTCTCTGCTACCACACGGCAAGCGGTACCGGAGCACCAAGTCTAGGTCCAAAAGGCTTCTGAACAGCTTCTAACCAAAGCCATAAGATTCCTGAACAGATAATCAAATGTCTACCCAGACTATTTACATTGACCACCCCCCCTCCTCTTTTATGCTGCTGCTACTCTCTGTTTATTATCTATGCATAGTCACTTTAACTCTACCTACATGTACATATTAACTCAATTACCTCGACTAACTGGTGCACCCACACGTTGACTCTGTACCAGTACCCCCTGTATATAGCCTCCACATTGACTCTGTACCAGTACCCCCTGTATATAGCCTCCACATTGACTCTGTACCAGTACCCCCTGTATATAGCCTCCACATTGACTCTGTACCAGTACCCCCTGTATATAGCCTCCTCATTGACTCTGTACCAGTACCCCCTGTATATAGCCTCCACATTGACTCTGTACCGGTACCCCCTGTATATAGCCTTCACATTGACTCTGTACCGGTACCCCCTGTATATAGCCTCCACATTGACTCTGTACCAGTACCCCTGTATATAGCCTCCACATTGACTCTGTACCGGTATCCCCTGTGTATAGCCTCCACATTGACTCTGTACCGGTATCCCCTGTATATAGCCTCCACATTGACTCTGTACCGGTACCCCCTGTATATAGCCTCCACATTGACTCTGTACCGGTACCCCCTGTATATAGCCTCCACATTGACTCTGTACCGGTACCCCCTGTATATAGCCTCCACATTGACTCTGTACCGGTACCCCCTGTATATAGCCTCCACATTGACTCCGGAACCCCTCGTTTGTTATTTTACTTCTATTTTCACTTATCTATTTTTTGCTTTATACAGTTTTTTTTAAGCATTGTTGGTTAAGGGCTTGTCAGTCAGCATTTCACTGTAAGGTTGTATTCGGCGCATGTGACAAATAAAATGAGATTTGATACCATATCAGTTTAAACAGGAAGCTGAACATAAAAGCTCAGGGTCACATAATTTTAAGGCCATGAACCTGCCAGGCTCAGAGACAGGTGTCTAGGTTAACACCTTCATATAGTAACACCATGGGTGCAATCACATGCTGAAGAAAACTGAACGGAAAACATTTTGCAATGAAAACAAGATTATCTATTTGACAAATGTAGGTATATCCCTTATATACGTTTCCATCCATTTGGTTGAATACTTGTGACAGGTTGAGGTGAAGACACACAGAGAAAGAGGGTTTCCTTTAACACACGTTTGGCCTTTTTTGGGAGCGTGTCATGCCTGGTTTGTTCTGTCTTAATTGAGGTTGAGTTGATTTGCTTTGCCTTATCACCTGTTTGGTCCTTATACAGCAACCCACCACACACACAGAGAGAAACACAGACAGACACAGACAAAGACAAAGACACAGAGACAGAGACACATACACAGGCACAGACACAGACACAGGCACAGACACAGGCACAGACAGACACAAAGACAGACACAGGCACAGACAGAGACAGAGACAGACACAGACACAGACACAGACACAGACACAGACACAGGCACAGACAGACACAGAGACAGAGAGACACAGAGACACAGAGACACAGAGACACAGAGACAGAGAGAGAGAGTCTCTCTGCAGAAGCAGTTGAGACATGTTGACCTTTTTCTCTCTCTCTCTCAGCGGGGGCTGTGTTTCAGGGTGGTCAAGGAGGTGTGTGCGTGTGCCTACACATCACACACACACACACACACACACACACACACACACACACATGCTCATACACGGTAGTAAACCTGCGGTTGTTTAATAATGACCAGAAGGTATCATCTTCTGTCTCTCCTCTCCCTCCCTCCCCTCCTCTCTCTCTCTGCCTCTCTCTCTCAGAGACTTGTTTGTGCGTTGCAGTTTTTAAACAGTCACACTCAAGCCATAAACCCGCTTCAATCACTCAGGGCATCATGGGAAAAAACTGGAAGACTGGCCAATAGTTTCTACCTCCCCCGCCAGATCATCAGGCTGTTGAGTAACCAGCACCACTAGTAAGCTACCTGATCCATTCATTCATCACTGCTACAGATGTTATGCTGTTTTATGGTGCTATTTCTATCAGTGTTTTTTATTACCATTTTCATCATTTTAATTTCACTTAGTCTTGGATTTCCAAGGTTATGTGTGTCCGTGTGTGTGTGTGTGTGTGGCAGAGCTGTGCCACTTGCTGAGATTCAGGGGGCGCTTAGCAGAACACAACAGTTGCTAAGCTATGCAGGATCACCTTGTCTCTATGTGGATAATGACCAGGATCTCAGGACTAAATGGTCTACACACACACACACGTTTAACTAACCTTGAGGGGACACAATTGATTCCCTCTCAAAATCCTAAAATCCTAACTCTAAACCTAACCCTAACTCTAAACCTAACCCTTACTCTAAACCTAACCCTAATCCTTACTCTAAACCTAACCCAAACTCTAAAGCTAACCTTAATCTGAACCTTAACCTGAAAACCTGGCCCTAACTTAAACTCCTAAAAGGTCCCCAGTTTGTACATTTTTACTTGGTTTACTATTCTGGTGGGGACTTCTGGTTAAACACGTCCACACACACAGAGACAGACACAGCCTGTCTTCAAGTGGATAATGACAAGGTATCTCAGAGCCAGAAATGCGTGAAGAAGTGGCCTTGGTGAAGGTGGGTAGTGGTGGTGGTGGTGTGGGTAGTGGTGGGGGTAGTGGTGGTAGTGGTGGTGGTGGTGGTAGTGGTAGTGGTGGTGGTAGTGGGGGTGGTAGTAGTGGTGGTGTGGGTAGTGGTGGGGGTAGTGGTGGTGGTGGTGGTAGTGGGGGTGGTAGTAGTGGTGGTGGTGGTAGTGGGGGTGGTAGTAGTAGTGGTGGTGATAGTGGTGGTAGTAGTGGTGGTGGTGGTGGTGATAGTGGTGGTAGTGGTGGTGGTGGTGATGGTGGTAGTAGTAGTAGTGGTGGTGATAGTGGTGGTAGTAGTGGTGGTGGTGGTGGTGGTGGTGGTTGTAGTGATGATGGTGGTGGTAGTAGTGGTAGTAGTGGTAGTAGTGGTGGTAGTAGTGGTGGTGGTAGTGGTGGTAGTGGTGGTGGTGGTTGTAGTGATGATGGCGGTGGTAGTGATGGTGGTGGTGGTAGTAGTCGTGGTGGTAGTGGTGGTAGTGATGGTGGTGGTGGTAGTGATGGTGGTGGTGGTAGTGGTGGTGGTAGTGGTGGTGGTGGTAGTGGTGGTAGTGGTAGTAGTGGTGGTGGTAGTGATGGTAGTGGTAGTAGTGGTGGTGGTAGTGATGGTGGTAGTAGTAGTAGTTAGTAGTAGTAGTGGTGGTGGTAGTGGTGGTGGTAGTGGTGGTAGTGATGGT
Source organism: Oncorhynchus tshawytscha (assembly GCF_018296145.1). Classification (NCBI taxonomy): domain Eukaryota; kingdom Metazoa; phylum Chordata; class Actinopteri; order Salmoniformes; family Salmonidae; genus Oncorhynchus; species Oncorhynchus tshawytscha. Next base: position 43,275,267 of record NC_056450.1, read on the forward strand.
GGTTGTAGTGATGATGGTGGTGGTAGTGATGGTGGTTGTAGTGATGATGGTGGTGGTAGTGATGATGGTTGTAGTGATGATGGTGGTGGTAGTGATGATGGTGGTGGTAGTGGTTGTGGTGGTGGTGGTAGTAGTGGTGATGGTGGTGATGGTGGTGGTGGTAGTAGTGGTGGTGGTGGTGGTAGTAGTGGTGGTAGTAGTGGTAGTGGTGGTAGTAGTGGTGGTGGTAGTAGTGGTAGTGATGGTGGTGGTAGTGGTTGTGATCTAAGGGTGCCTAAGGAGGTATAGGCGATTCCCATCAGGCTTTAGGTGCACCAAATAGAGTCTTAGACAGGCCAGGTTTAAAGATGCAGCAGGGGTTTAAAGGGGTTGAGAAGGCAGCCAACCGTCCCCTGATGCTGGCTGACAGCTCAGGAGTCCAGCCCACCCTGAGGACAGAGGGACACTGATCTAGGAGATGCTTCTAGCCCGCCCTGGGGACAGAGGGACACAGGTCGAGGGGAAGCGTCCAGCCTACCCTGAGGACAGAAGGACACGGATCTAGGAGATGCTTCCAGCCCGCTCTGGGGACAGAGGGACACGGATCTAGGAGATGCTTCCAGCCCGCTCTGAGGACAGAGGGACACGGATCTAGGAGATGCTTCCAGCCCACTCTGGGGACAGAGGGACACGGATCTAGGAGATGCTTCCAGCCCGCTCTGAGGACAGAGGGACACGGATCTAGGAGATGATTCCAGCCCTCCCTGAGGACAGAGGGACACGGATCTAGGAGATGATTCCAGCCCGCCCTGAGGACAGAGGGACACGGATCTAGGAGATGATTCCAGCCCGCTCTGGGGACAGAGGGACACGTGACAAGAGGTCTGATAGGTTGGAGGACGTCCTCTGGAAGTTGTCATAATTACTGTGTAAGTCTACGGAAGGGGGTGAGAACCATGAGCCTCATAGGTTTTGTATTGAAGTATGATTCATTTGCATGGGGTGGCAGGTAGCCTAATGGTTAGCGCGTTGGGCAAGTAACCAAAAGGTTTCTAGATCGAATCCCCGAGCTGACAAGGTAAAAATCTGTCATTCTGCCCCTGAACAAGGCAGTTAACCCACTGTTCCTAGGCTGTCATTGTAAATAAGAATTTGAACTTAACTGACTTGCCTAGTTAAATTTTAAAAAGTCAATGTACCCAGAGGAGGATGGAAGCTAGCTGTCCTCCGGCTACACCATGTTGCTACCCTACAGAGTGCTGTTGAGGCTACTGTAGACCTTCATCACCATGTTTTAGTCAATTATTTGGTGCATTTAAATATATTTTGCATAGTTTTATCTAAACGTTTTATTTGAATGTTTCACTATTTTAATATTTCTGAAATTCACTTTCGTCCTCTGAGGAGCCTCTCCTGACACACACACACACACACACACTGTCGACCATACCAGACAGAGAGCAACCTAATGGAATTGAAAGTGTTCCAAACAAACCTCACCTCGCCAGACCTCTGTCTCATCCTCTCTTCTTCCTGTTTCCTTCCTGTCTGCTGCGGTAATGGGATTCTGGGTAAGTTCAACAGTATTCTGGATAGTTCAAGTCCCAAGTGTGAATTGCAAATGGCACCCTATTCCCTATGTAGTGCATTACTTTTGACCCTATGTAGGGGAATAGGGTGCCACTTAAGACGCACACTGGGTCGTTCAAGTCTTGCAGAAGTACCAGACGGAATAGAAATGTATGATTCATTAGCTTGGTTTTTCTTTGATTAATCCTCTCCCACATTGTCAAACTATTGCTGTGTTCACACTTCAAGATTTGCTGGCCATTTGCTGGTTGCTAAAATTCTAATAGTTCACCTAATTTCAGTTGACAAGAGCAAACATTGTTACCATCTAAACCACTGTGATTGTTTCGGGGGAGGTGTTCTACCCCATTTTTCTCCCCAATTGCTATGTTGTCTCAACGCTTCACCTCCCCAACGGGTGGCGAAGGTTGAGTCACGTGTCCTCTGAAGCATGACCCGCCAAACCGAGCTTCTTAACACCCGCCCGCTTAACCCGGAAGCCAGCCGTACCAGCGTGTCGGGGGAAACACCGTTCAGCTGACGACCGAGGTCAGCCTGCTGGTGCCCGATCCACCACAGGTGAGTCGCTAGAGCACGATGAGCCAAGTAAAGCCCGCCAAAACCTCCCCTAACCCGGACGCCACTGGACTCCCGATCACGGCCAAATACAGTCTGGGATCGAACCTGGGTCTGTAGTGCAGTGCCTTAGACCGCTGCGCCACTCGGGAGGCCCTGTGAAATATATTTTCAATAACCAAAAATTATGTATTTTCAGCTGTTTGAAGCTGGTGTACAAAACCAAATGTAAAAGATGCAAAACCAAAACTTAAGAATGGAAAACATAGAAATAGTACACATAGAACACATCTACCACTTCTTAGACTTTCTTTCAATGAGAATGACAGATCTATAACTCACGTTTCCATGTGAATCCAGCCGGGTCGCCCCAAAAAACGTATATACTACAGCTTTAAATACTTGTTGTTCTGGGCCACTTTGTAATGAATTGAGGAGCCTGAATGATTAGTGGCAGGAGGCCATTTTGGAATGAAATGAGGATCCTGAATGATTAGTGGCAGGAGGCCACTTTGCAGATGAATGGTGCTTCTGTCAACATTCTGATTTATAATCTTCTCATTTCAAAACAAATTAGATGTCTGAACTCCAACATTTTTTTATTTATTTTTATTTATTTCACCTTTATTTAACCAGGTAGGCTAGTTGAGAACAAGTTCTCATTTGCAACTGCGACCTGGCCAAGATAGCATAGCAGTGTGAACAGACAACGCAGAGTTACACATGGAGTAAACAATTAACAAGTCAATAACACAGTAGGAAAAAAAAGAAAAAAAAGAGAGAAAAAAGAAGGAAAAAAAAATGGGGGGAGTCTATGGGTAATACTAATTACTAATCAGCAAGCATCTCCAGTGTAAGTGAATTGCTATTCTACTACAGTTAGTGGCCTCTTTAAATGAGCCAGTTGCCTTCAAACCTGGGTTCAAATACTATTTGAAATACTTATTTGAGCGTTTCTGCTGTAAAGAAGCAATGGAATAGTCACAAAACTACAACGCCTATTGGCCTACACAGCACTAGAGTCAAGCTTTAGCGAACGCTTGAAGTCTTTTTAAAGTAGTATACTGGTACCTCGGTAATGTCAAGGTACCAAAAACGTCAAGATACAGTTGAAGTCAGAAGTTTACATACACCTTCGCCAAATACATTTTAACTCAGTTTCTCACAATTCCTGACATTTAATCCTAGTAAAAATTCCTTGTCTTAAGGTCAGTTAGGATCACCACTTTATTTTAAGAATGTGAAATGCCAGAATAATAGTAGAGAGTGATTTATTTCAGCTTTTATTTCTTTCATCACATTCCCAGTGGGTCAGAAGTTTACATACACTCAATTAGTATTTGGTAGCATTACCTATAAATTGTTTAACTTGGGTCAAACATTTCTGGTAGCCTTCCACAAGCTTCCCACAATAAGTTGGGTGAATTTTGGCCCATTCCTCCTGACAGAGCTGGTGTACCTGAATCAGGTTTATAGGCCTCCTTGCTCGCACACGCTTTTTCTGTTCAATTTTCTATGGGTTTGAGGTCAAGGCTTTGTGATGGCCACTCCAATACCTTGACTTTGTTGTCCTTAAGCCATTTTGCCACAACTTTGTTTGGCTTTTTTTAAATGGGGGTTTTGCTTCTTCCTTGATAAACAGCCTTTCAGATTTTGTCGATATAGGACTAGTTTTTAATGTGGATATAGATACTTTTGTACCTGTTTCCTCCAGCATCTTCACAAGGTCCTTTGCTGTTGTTCTGGGATTGATTTGCACTTTTCGCACCAGAGTACGTTCATCTCTAGGAGACAGAACGCGTCTCCTTCCTGAGCAGTATGACGGCTGTGTGGTCCCATGGTGTTTATACTTGCATACTATTGTTTGTACAGATGAACGTGGTACCTTCAGGCTTTTAGAAATTGCTCCCCAGGATGAACCAGACTTATGGAGGTCTACACTTATTTTTCTGAGGACTTGGCTGATCTCTTTTGATTTTCCCATGATGTCAAGCAAAGAGGCACTGAGTTTGAAGGTAGGCCTTGAAATACATCCACAGATACACCTCCAATTGACTCAAATGATGTCAGAAGCTTCTAAATCCATGACATCATTTTCTGGATTTTTCCAAGCTGTTTAAAGGCACAGTCAACTTAGTGTATGTAAACTTCTGACCCACTGGAATTGTGATACAGTGAATTATAAGTGCAATTATCTGTCTGTAAACAATTGTTGGAAAAATTACTTGTGTCATGCACAAAGTAGATGTCCTAACCGAATTGGCAAAAAAACAATTTTTAACAAGAAATTTGTTGTGGTTGAAAAATTAGTTTAATGACTCCAACTGAAGTGTATGTAAACTTCTGAATTCAACTGTACCTATTGTAACAACATTGTAGATTACCATAGTACCATTTCATATGGTACTACCTAATTTATAGGCCCTTCCGATCTAAAGAACCTGCTGGCCCCTGTTCCAAGTCAGTTTTGTTTATTAGTTCAGTTCAATTTCAGCAACAGTCACTAATCTCTTGTGTGCACAAGTCCAATAATATCCACTTCACTTTCATGCGCATATCACGTATAGCAGCTGTAATCAGCCAGCTGTATCCCCTACCACCCCTTTACAGTCCTGCTTCTCTCAGCATCCACCTACCAGCCCTCACTCACCTGCTTCTCTCAGCATCCACTACCAGCCCTCACTCACCTGCTTCTCTCAGCATCCACTACCAGCCCTCACTCACCTGCTTCTCTCAGCATCCACTACCAGCCCTCACTCACCTGCTTCTCTCAGCATCCACTACCAGCCCTCACTCACCTGCTTCTCTCAGCATCCACTACCAGCCCTCACTCACCTGCTTCTCTCAGCATCCACTACCAGCCCTCACTCACCTGCTTCTCTCAGTATCCCTACCACCCCTTTACTCACCTCCTTCTCTCAGCATCCACCTACCAGCCCTCACTCACCTGCTTCTCTCAGCATCCCTACCACCCCTTTACTCATCTGCTTCTCTTTATGCACAGTTATTCCTCCCTCAGTTTAATGAAATACCACATTTGTAAATGTGTTAAATTGGAGAAGAGCGAGCAGTGTTGATACATTGAATCATTTCATTGCTTCTTATAACCAAGAGAACAGGCAAGTCTGAGTACACTTGGAAGTCTGCCATCATGCAGCCTCTGAGTGTCAGAGAGAGAAAATGGAGCACAGCTTCGAGACAGGCATGCAGGTTTACATAAAATAAAACGACTTGTCTCTAGTCTAAACGGTTCAATATAACCCAGAGGTCTGGTCTCTAGTCTAAACGGTTCAATATAACCCAGAGGTCTGGTCTCTAGTCTAAACGGTTCAATATAACCCAGAGGTCTGGTCTCTAGTCTAAACGGTTCAATATGACCCAGAGGTCTGGTCTCTAGTCTAAACGGTTCAATATGACCCAGAGGTCTGGTCTCTAGTCTAAACGGTTCATATATGGTCTGGTCTCAGAGGTCTGGTCTCTAGTCTAAACGGTTCAATATAACCCAGAGGTCTGGTCTCTAGTCTAAACGGTTCAATATAACCCAGAGGTCTGGTCTCTAGTCTAAACGGTTCAATATAACCCAGAGGTCTGGTCTCTAGTCTAAACGGTTCAATATAACCCAGAGGTCTGGTCTCTAGTCTAAACGGTTCAATATAACCCAGAGGTCTGGTCTCTAGTCTAAACGGTTCAATATGACCCAGAGGTCTGGTCTCTAGTCTAAATGGTTCAATATAACCCAGAGGTCTGGTCTCTAGTCTAAACGGTTCAATATAACCCAGAGGTCTGGTCTCTAGTCTAAACGGTTCAATATAACCCAGAGGTCTGGTCTCTAGTCTAAACGGTTCAATATAACCCAGAGGTCTGGTCTCTAGTCTAAACGGTTCAATATAACCCAGAGGTCTGGTCTCTAGTCTAAACGGTTCAATATAACCCAGAGGTCTGGTCTCTAGTCTAAACGGTTCAATATGACCCAGAGGTCTGGTCTCTAGTCTAAATGGTTCAATATAACCCAGAGGTCTGGTCTCTAGTCTAAACGGTTCAATATAACCCAGAGGTCTGGTCTCTAGTCTAAATGGTTCAATATAACCCAGAGGTCTGGTCTCTAATCTAAACGGTTCAATATAACCCAGAGGTCTGGTCTCTAGTCTAAACGGTTCAATATAACCCAGAGGTCTGGTCTCTAGTCTAAACGGTTCAATATAACCCAGAGGTCTGGTCTCTAGTCTAAACGGTTCAATATGACCCAGAGGTCTGGTCTCTAGTCTAAACGGTTCAATATAACCCAGAGGTCTGGTCTCTAGTCTAAACGGTTCAAGATAACCCAGAGGTCTGGTCTCTAGTCTAAACGGTTCAATATAACCCAGAGGTCTGGTCTCTAGTCTAAACGGTTCAATATGACCCAGAGGTCTGGTCTCTAGTCTAAACGGTTCAATATAACCCAGAGGTCTGGTCTCTAGTCTAAACGGTTCAATATAACCCAGAGGTCTGGTCTCTAGTCTAAACGGTTCAATATAACCCAGAGGTCCTCTAGTCTAAACGGTTGCCAGAGGTCTGGTCTCTAGTCTAAACGGTTCAATATAACCCAGAGGTCTGGTCTCTAGTCTAAACGGTTCAATATAACCCAGAGGTCTGGTCTCTAGTCTAAATGGTTCAATATAACCCAGAGGTCTGGTCTCTAGTCTAAACGGTTCAATATAACCCAGAGGTCTGGTCTCTAGTCTAAACGGTTCAATATAACCCAGAGGTCTGGTCTCTAAAGTCTAAAGGTCTGGTTCTAAATCAATAACCCAGAGGTCTGGTCTCTAGTCTAAACGGTTCAATATAACCCAGAGGTCTGGTCTCTAGTCTAAATGGTTCAATATGACCCAGAGGTCTGGTCTCTAGTCTAAATGGTTCAATATAACCCAGAGGTCTGGTCTAGTCTAAACGGTTCTAAATGGTTCAATATGACCCAGAGGTCTGGTCTCTAGTCTAAACGGTTCAATATAACCCAGAGGTCTGGTCTCTAGTCTAAACGGTTCAATATAACCCAGAGGTCTGGTCTCTAGTCTAAACGGTTCAATATAACCCAGAGGTCTGGTCTCTAGTCTAAACGGTTCAATATAACCCAGAGGTCTGGTCTCTAGTCTAAACGGTTCAATATAACCCAGAGGTCTGGTCTCTAGTCTAAACGGTTCAATATAGAGGTCTGGTCCTAGTCTAAACGGGTCTGGTCTCTAGTCTAAACGGTTCAATATAACCCAGAGGTCTGGTCTCTAGTCTAAACGGTTCAATATAACCCAGAGGTCTGGTCTCTAGTCTAAATGGTTCAATATAACCCAGAGGTCTGGTCTCTAGTCTAAACGGTTCAATATAACCCAGAGGTCTGGTCTCTAGTCTAAATGGTTCAATATGACCCAGAGGTCTGGTCTCTAGTCTAAACGGTTCAATATAACCCAGAGGTCTGGTCTCTAGTCTAAATGGTTCAATATGACCCAGAGGTCTGGTCTCTAGTCTAAACGGTTCAATATGACCCAGAGGTCTGGTCTCTAGTCTAAACGGTTCAATATAACCCAGAGGTCTGGTCTCTAGTCTAAATTGTTCAATATGACCCAGAGGTCTGGTCTCTAGTCTAAACGGTTCAATATAACCCAGAGGTCTGGTCTCTAGTCTAAATGGTTCAATATGACCAATATTGCCAGAGGTCTGGTCTCTAGTCTAAACGGTTCAATATAACCCAGAGGTCTGGTCTCTAGTCTAAATGGTTCAATATGACCCATATTGCCAGAGGTCTGGTCTCTAGTCTAAACGGTTCAATATGACCCAGAGGTCTGGTCTCTAGTCTAAATGGTTCAATATAACCCAGAGGTCTGGTCTCTAGTCTAAACGGTTCAATATAACCCAGAGGTCTGGTCTCTAGTCTAAATGGTTCAATATGACCCAGAGGTCTGGTCTCTAGTCTAAATGGTTCAATATGACCCAGAGGTCTGGTCTCTAGTCTAAATGGTTCAATATAACCCAGAGGTCTGGTCTCTAGTCTAAATGGTTCAATATGACCCATATTGCCAGAGGTCTGGTCTCTAGTCTAAACGGTTCAATATAACCCAGAGGTCTGGTCTCTAGTCTAAACGGTTCAATATAACCCAGAGGTCTGGTCTCTAGTCTAAATGGTTCAATATGACCCAGAGGTCTGGTCTCTAGTCTAAATGGTTCAATATAACCCAGAGGTCTGGTCTCTAGTCTAAACGGTTCAATATAACCCAGAGGTCTGGTCTCTAGTCTAAATGGTTCAATATGACCCATATTGCCAGAGGTCTGGTCTCTAGTCTAAACGGTTCAATATAACCCAGAGGTCTGGTCTCTAGTCTAAACGGTTCAATATAACCCAGAGGTCTGGTCTCTAGTCTAAATGGTTCAATATGACCCATATTGCCAGAGGTCTGGTCTCTAGTCTAAACGGTTCAATATAACCCAGAGGTCTGGTGTCTAGTCTAAATGGTTCAATATGACCCATATTGCCAGAGGTCTGGTCTCTAGTCTAAACGGTTCAATATAACCCAGAGGTCTGGTCTCTAGTCTAAATGGTTCAATATGACCCATATTACCAGAGGTCTGGTCTCTAGTCTAAACGGTTCAATATGACCGTTTAGACTATTCCCACTCAGACCCTAAAAAGGTTCTACAGCTGCACCATCGAGAGCCTGACTGGTTGCATCTCTGCCTGGTCTCTGCCTGGTATGGAAACTGCTCGGCCTCCGACCGCAAGGCAGTACAGAGGGTAGTGCGTACGTCCCAGTTCATCACTGGGACCAAGCTTCCTGCTATCCAGGACCTCTATACCAGGCGGTGTCAGAGGAAGGTCCAAAAAATTGTCAAAGACTCCAGCCATCTGAGTCATAGATTGTTCTCTCTGCTACCGCACGGCAAGCGGTACCGGAGCGCCAGGTGTAGGTCCAAAAGGCTTCTTAACAGTTCTACCCCCCCAAGCCATAAGACTCCTGAACAGCTAATCAAATGGCAGACTACCCAGACTATTTACATTGTCCCCCCCCAAGGTAGGGGTGGTATGCAGAAGATAGACCTATTTGACAAAATACCATAAAGTCCACATTATGGCAAGAACAGCTCAAATAAGCAAAGAGAAACAACTGTCCATCATTACTTTAACACATGAAGGTCAGTCAATATAGAACATTCCAAAACCTTTGAAAGTGTCTTCAAGTGCAGTCACAAAAACCATCAAGCGCTATGATGAAACTGGCTCTCATGAGGACCGCCACAAGAAAGGAAGACCCAGAGTTACCTCTGCTGCAGAGGATCAGTTCATTAGAGTTAACTGGCTCTCATGAGGACCGCCACAGGAAAGGAAGACCCAGAGTTACCTCTGCTGCAGAGGATCAGTTCATTAGAGTTAACTGGCTCTCATGAGGACCGCCACAGGAAAGGAAGACCCAGAGTTACCTCTGCTGCAGAGGATAAGTTCATTAGAGTTAACTGAACCTCAGATTGCAGCCCAAATAAATGTTCAAATAACAGACACAGCTTAGCATCAACTCTTCAGAGGAGACTGCGTGAATCAGGTCTTCATGGTCGAATTGCTGCAAAGAAACCACTACTAATGGACACCAATAATAAGAAGAGACTTGCTTGGGCCAAGAAACATGAGCAATGGACATTAGACATTCTGCAGCAATACGCCATCCCATCTGGTTTGTGCTTAGTTGGACAACCATTTGTTTTTCAACAGGACAATGACCCAACGCACCTCCAGGCTGTGTGAGGGCTATTTGACCAAGAAGGAGAGTGATGGAGTGCTGCATCAGATGACCTGGCCTCCATAATCACCCGACCTCAACCCAATTGAGATGGTTTGGGAAGAGTTGGACCACAAAGTGAAGAAAAATCAGCCAACAAATGCTCAGCATATGTGGCAACTACTTCAAAACGGTTGAAAATTGCCTCCTTAGTGGCGTAGTGGTCTAAGGCACTGCATCGCAATACTAGCTATGCTAGTAGAGATCCTGGTTCGAATCCAGGCTCTGTCTCAGCAGGCCGTGATCGGGAGACCCATGGGGCAGCGTACAATTTGCCCAGCTTCATCTGGGTTAGGGGTGTGGTTTGGCCGGCAGGGATGCTTCATCTGGGTTAGGGGTGTGGTTTGGCCGGCAGGGATGCTTCATCTGGGTTAGGGGTGTGGTTTGGCCGGCAGGGATGCTTCATCTGGGTTAGGGGTGTGGTTTGGCCGGCAGGGATGCTTCATCTGGGTTAGGGGTGTGGTTTGGCCGGCAGGGATGTTCTTGTCCCTTTGTGCTCTAGCCACTCCTTTGGCAGGCCGGGCGAAATTCACGCTGACACACCACCAGGTGTGCGGTGTTTCATTTGTGCGGCTGGCTTCCGGGTTCAGTGGGCATTGTGTCAAGAAGCACAGCTTTGCTGAGTTGTGTTTCGGGGGATGCGTGTCTCTTGGCCTTCGCCTCTCCTGAGTCCGTATGGGAGTTGCAGCGCTGAGACAAGACCGTAACTACCAATTGTTTACCACGAAATTGCGGGTAAAAAACAGACTGACTGGTACTGACTGGTACATTTATTTATTTATTTTTATAAATTTGCAGAAATGTCTAAAAACCTATTTTTGCTTTGTCATTATGGGGTATTGTGATGTCATTATGGGGTATTGTGATGTCATTGTGGAGTATTGTGATGTTATTATGGAGTTTTGTGATGTCATTATGAGGTATTGTGATGTCATTGTGGGGTATTGCGTGTAGATTGATGAGAAAGAATAAATCTTCCATTTTTAGAATTAGGCTGTAACATAACAAAATGTGTAAAAAGTTAAGTGGTCTGAATACTTTCTGAATGCCCTGTACCCTGACAAGGGCTGTATCTGCTTCGCGTCGTGGTCAAGAGACGGCCAAAATAACAGACTTCGGCTGCCTGTGTAAACGCAGACACTTAGCTGTTCTAATAAATGAAAAATTAACTATTCATGTTCATTAATCCCACATATTCTTCTATTGAGCTAAAACTGGGGATGTTTTTTGGGGGGTGGAAATATATTCTCTAAACTTTAGTGGTATCAGGATTTTTAGAGCTTCAGTGTAAAGGCTCCAGACAACAACAACAAAAACAAGAACTTTGAGAGAAAGATAGATAATGAGTTGTTTTCAGCCTGAAACATTTCAGGATGAATTACCAGACAATCTTTTTTTTGCACAACTAGCCTTTTTCTGTCTCTATTTTTGGGACATTGTAAGAACTCTTTCATCTCTAGACTGAGATGTCCAACTCAGCAATTGAAAGCCAGATAATGAGAACACGGTGTCTATTTTTCTCCTATTATAAAGTGGAACTGAATCTAGTGAATTTGCCCTTTTAGGACAATGTGCTGGTAATAACTCTTCCACCTCTAGTATGCTTCCGTCATCTTGCTTGGGAAGAGAAAGTCAGTGAATCACTAGGTCACTGCCCTCCCCTCCCCCCCATGTATAACTAAAACAACTGTAATTGGGAATTGAAAGTCAGAGAGAGAATGACGACATCACTGTCAAGTAACATGCAGGGTGATGGGTCTACCAGGTAACATGCTGGGTGATGAGTCTACCAGGTAACATGCTGGGTGATGGGTCTACCAGGTAACATGCTGGGTGATGAGTCTACCAGGTAACATGTTGGGTGATGGGTCTACCAGGTAACATGCTGGGTGATGGGTCTATCAGGTAGCATGCTGGGTCTATCAGGTAACATGCTGGGTCTATCAGGTAAGATGCTGGGTCTATAAGGTAACATACTGGGTCTATCAGGTAACATGCTGGGACTATCAGGTAACATACAGGGTCTACCAGGTAACATGCTGGATCTATCAGGTAACATGCTGGATCTATCAGGTAACATGCTGGGTCTATCAGGTTACCTACTGGGTCTATCAGGTTACCTACTGGGTCTATCAGGTAACATGATGGGTCTATCAGATAACATACTGGGTCTATCAGGTAACATGCTGGGTCTACCAGGTAACATACTGGGTCTACCAGGTAACATGCTGGGTCTATCAGGTAACATGCTGGGTGATGGGTCTACCAGGTAACATGCTGGGTGATGAGTCTACCAGGTAACATGCTGGGTGATGAGTCTACCAGGTAACATGCTGGGTGATGAGTCTACCAGGTAACATGCTGGGTGATGGGTCTACCAGGTAACATGCTGGGTGATGGGTCTACCAGGTAACATGCTGGGTCTATCAGGTAACATGCTGGGTCTATCAGGTAACATGCTGGGTGATGAGTCTACCAGGTAACATGCTGGGTGATGGGTCTACCAAGTAACATGCTGGGTGATGGGTCTATCAGGTAACATGCTGTGTGATGGGTCTACCAGGTAACATGCTGGGTCTATCAGGTAACATGCTGGGTCTACCAGGTAACATGATGGGTCTATCAGGTAACATGCTGGGTGATGGGTCTATCAGGTAACATGCTGGGTGATGGGTCTACCAGGTAACATGCTGGGTCTACCAGGTAACATGATGGGTCTATCAGGTAACATGCTGGGTGATGGGTCTATAAGGTAACATACTGGGTCTATCAGGTAAAATGTTGGTCTATCAGGTAACATACTGGGTCTACCAGGTAACATGCTGGGTCTATCAGGTAACATACTGGGTCTACCAGGTAACATGCTGGATCTATCAGGTTACCTACTGGGTCTATCAGGTAACATGCTGGGTCTATCAGATAACATACTGGGTCTATCAGGTAACATGCTGGGTCTACCAGGTAACATACTGGGTCTACCAGGTAACATGCTGGGTCTATCAGGTAACATGCTGGGTGATGGGTATTTTAGGTAACATGCTGGGTGATGGGTCTATCAGGTAACATGGTGGGTCTATCAGGTAACATGCTGGGTCTACCAGGTAACATGCTGGGTATGTGATGTTGGTAACATGCTGGGTGATGGTCTATCAGGTAACATGCTGGGTCAGGCAACATGCTGGGTGATGGGTCTATCAGGTAACATCGTGGGTGATGGGTCTACCAGGTAACATGCTGGGTCTATCAGGTAATATGCTGGGTCTACCAGGTAACATGCTGGGTCTACCAGGTAACATGCTGGGTGATGAGTCTACCAGGTAACATGCTGGGTGATGGATCTATCAGGTAACATGCTGGGTCTATCAGGCAACATGCAGGGTGATGGGTCTATCAGGTAACATGCTGGGTCTATCAGGTAACATGCTGGTGATTGGTCTATCAGGTAACATGCTGGGTGATACGTCTATCAGGTAACATTATGGGTGATGGGTCTACATGCTGGGTCTATCAGGTAACATGCTTGGTCTATCAGGTAACATGTTGGGTGATGAGTCTACCAGGTAACATGCTGGGTCTATCAGGTAACATGCTGGGACTACCAGGTAACATACTGGGTCTATCAGGTAAAATGTTGGTCTATCAGGTAACATACTGGGTCTACCAGGTAACATGCTGGGTCTATCAGGTAACATGCTGGGTCTATCAGGTAACATGTGGGGTCTATCAGGTAACATGCTGGGTGATGGGTCTATCAGGTAACATGCTGGGTGATGGGTCTATCAGGTAACATGCTGGGTCTATCAGGTAACATGTTGGGTTTACTAGGTAACATGCTGGGTCTATCAGGCAACATGCTGGCTGATGGGTCTATCAGCTAACATGCTGGGTGATGAGTCTACCAGGTAACATGCTGGGTGATGGGTCTACCAGGTAACATGCTGGGTCTATCAGGTAACATGCTATGGGTCTACCAGGTAACATGCTGGGTCTATCAGGTAACATCTGGGTCTATCAGGTAACATGCTGGGTGATGGGTCTACAGGTAACAGGTAACAGGTAACTGGGTCTACCAGGTAACATGATGGGTCTATCAGGTAACATGCTGGGTGATGGGTCTACCAGGTAACATGCTGGGTGATGAGTCTACCAGGTAACATGCTGGGTGATGGGTCTACCAGGTAACATGCTGGGTGGGTCTACCAGGTAACATGTTGGGTGATGGGTCTACCAGGTAACATGCTGGGTGATGGGTCTATCAGGTAACATGCTGGGTCTATCAGGTAACATGGCAGGTAACATGGGTCTATCAGGTAACATGCTGGGTCTATCAGGTAACATGCTGGGTCTATCAGGTAACATGCTCTATCAGGTAACATACTGGGTCTACCAGGTAACATGCTGGATCTATCAGCTAACATGCTGGGTCTATCAGGTTACCTACTGGGTCTATCAGGTAACATGCTGGGTCTATCAGATAACATACTGGGTCTATCAGGTAACATGCTGGGTCTACCAGGTAACATACTGGGTCTACCAGGTAACATGCTGGGTCTATCAGGTAACATGCTGGGTGATGGGTCTACCAGGTAACATGCATGGGTGATGGTCTACCAGGTAATGCATGCTGGGTGATGAGTAACATGCTGGGTGATGAGTCTACCAGGTAACATGCTGGGTGATGGGTCTACCAGGTAACATGCTGGGTGATGGGTCTACCAGGTAACATGCTGGGTGATGGGTCTATCAGGTAACATGCTGGGTCTATCAGGTAACATGCTGGGTGATGGGTCTATCAGGTAACATGCTGGGTGATGGGTCTAGGTAACAGGTAACATGCTGGGTGATGGGTCTATCAGGTAACATGCTGGGTGATGGGTCTACCAGGTAACATGCTGGGTCTATCAGGTAACATGCTGGGTCTATCAGGTAACATGCTGGGTCTATCAGGTAACATGATGGGTCTATCAGGTAACATGCTGGGTGATGGGTCTATCAGGTAACATGCTGGGTGATGGGTCTACCAGGTAACATGCTGGGTCTACCAGGTAACATGATGGGTCTATCAGGTAACATGCTGGGGTCAGGTAACATGGGTCTATCAGGTAACATGCTGGGTCTATAAGGTAACATACTGGGTCTATCAGGTAAAATGTTGGTCTATCAGGTAACATACTGGGTCTACCAGGTAACATGCTGGATCTATCAGGTAACATGCTGGGTCTACCAGGTAACATGCTGGTCTATCAGGTAACATGCTGGGTCTATCAGGTAACATACTGGGTCTACCAGGTAACATGCTGGATCTATCAGGTTACCTACTGGGTCTATCAGGTAACATGCTGGGTCTATCAGATAACATACTGGGTCTATCAGGTAACATGCTGGGTGATCGGTATTTTAGGTAACATGCTGGGTGATGGGTCTATCAGGTAACATGATGGGTCTATCAGGTAGCATGGTGGGTTTATCAGGTAACATGCTGGGTGATGGGTCTATCAGGTAACATCGTGGGTGATGGGTCTACCAGGTAACATGCTGGGTCTATCAGGTAATATGCTGGGTCTACCAGGTAACATGCTGGGTCTACCAGGTAACATGCTGGGTGATGAGTCTACCAGGTAACATGCTGGGTGATGGATCTATCAGGTAACATGCTGGGTCTATCAGGCAACATGCATGGGTGATGGGTCTATCAGGTAACATGCTGGGTCTATCAGGTAACATGCTGGTGATTGGTCTATCAGGTAACATGCTGGGTGATACGTCTATCAGGTAACATTATGGGTGATGGGTCAGGTAACATGCTGGGTCTATCAGGTAACATGCTTGGTCTATCAGGTAACATGTTGGGTGATGAGTCTACCAGGTAACATGCTGGGTCTATCAGGTAACATGCTGGGTCTATCAGGTAAAATGTTGGTCTATCAGGGTAACAGGTACTGGGTCTACCAGGTAACATGCTGGATCTATCAGGTCTACTGGGTCTATCAGGTAACATGCTGGGACTACCAGGTAACATACTGGGTCTATCAGGTAACATGCTGGTCTATCAGGTAACATACTGGGTCTACCAGGTAACATGCTGGGTCAGGTATCAGGTTACCTAACATGCTGGGTCTATCAGGTAACATGTGCTGGGTCTATCAGGTAACATGCTGGGTGATGGGTCTATCAGGTAACATGCTGGGTGATGGGTCTATCAGGTAACATGCTGGGTCTATCAGGTAACATGTTGGGTTTCTCAGGTAACATGCTGGGTCTATCAGGTAACATGCTGGCTGATGGGTCTATCAGCTAACATGCTGGGTGATGGGTCTACCAGGTAACATGCTGGGTGATGGGTCTACCAGGTAACATGCTGGGTGATGGGTCTATCAGGTAACATGCTGTAACATGATGGGTCTACCAGGTAACATGCTGGGTGATGGGTCTACCAGGTAACATGCTGGGTCTATCAGGTAACATGCTGGGTCTACCAGGTAACATGATGGATCTATCAGGTAACATGCTGGGTGATAGGTCTATCAGGTAAAATGCTGGGTGATGGGTCTACCAGGTAACATGCTGGGTCTATCAGGTAACATGATGGGTCTATCAGGTAACATGCTGGGTGGTGGGTCTATCAGGTAACATGCTGGGTCTATCAGGTAACATGCTGGGTCTATCAGGTAACATGCTGGGTCTACCAGGTAACATGATGGATCTATCAGGTAACATGCTGGGTCTATCAGGTAAAGTGCTGGGTGATGGGTCTACCAGGTAACATGCTGGGTCTATCAGGTACCATGCTGGGTGTATCAGGTAACATGCTGGGTCTATCAGGTAACATGCTGGGTCTATCAGGTAACATGCTGGGTCTATCAGGTAACATACTGGGTCTACCAGGTAACATGCTGGATCTATCAGGTTACTATACTGGGTCTATCAGGTAACATGCTGGGTCTATCAGGTAACATACTGGGTCTATCAGGTAACATGCTGGGTCTACCAGGTAACATACTGGGTCTATCAGGTAACATGCTGGGTCTACCAGGTAACATACTGGGTCTACCAGGTAACATGCTGGGTCTATCAGGTAACATGCTGGGTGATGGGTCTATCAGGTAACATGCTGGGTCTACCAGGTAACATGCTGGGTGATGGGTCTATCAGGTAACATGCTGGGTGATGGGTCTACCAGGTAACATGCTGGGTCTATCAGGTAATATGCTGGGTCTATCAGGTAACATGCTGGGTCTACCAGGTAACATGCTGGGTCTACCAGGTAACATGCTGGGTGATGAGTCTACCAGGTAACATGCTGGGTGATGGATCTATCAGGTAACATGCTGGGTCTATCAGGTAACATGCAGGGTGATGGGTCTATCAGGTAACATGCTGGGTCTATCAGGTAACATGCTGGTGATTGGTCTATCAGGTAACATGCTGGGTGATACGTCTATCAGGTAACATGCTGGGTGATGGGTCAGGTAACATGCTGGGTCTATCAGGTAACATGCTTGGTCTATCAGGTAACATGTTGGGTGATGAGTCTACCAGGTAACATGCTGGGTCTATCAGGTAACATGCTGGGACTACCAGGTAACATACTGGGTCTATCAGGTAAAATGTTGGTCTATCAGGTAACATACTGGGTCTACCAGGTAGGTAACATGCTGGATCTATCAGGTTACCTACTGGGTCTATCAGGTAACATGCTGGGTCTATCAGGTAACATGCTGTGATGGGTCTATCAGGTAACATGCTGGGTGATGGGTCTATCAGGTAACATGCTGGGTCTATCAGGTAACATGCTGGGTCTATCAGGTAACATGCTGGGTCTATCAGGTAACATGCTCAGGTAACATGGGTCTATCAGGTAACATGCTGGGTCTACCAGGTAACATGCTGGGGTAACATGGGTCTACCAGGTAACATGCTGGGTCTATCAGGTAACATGATGGGTCTATCAGGTAACATGCTGGGTGATGGGTCTATCAGGTAACATGCTGGGTCTATCAGGTAACATGCTGGGTCAGGTTATCTACCAGGTAACATGCTGGGTCTATCAGGTAACATGCTGGGTCTATCAGGTAACATGCTGGGTGATGAGTCTATCAGGTAACATGCTGGGTCTATCAGGTAACATGTTGGGTCTTCCAGGTAACATGCTGGGTGATGGGTCTATCAGGTAACATGCGTGGTAACATCGTGGGTGATTGGTCTACCAGGTAACATGCTGGGTCTATCAGGTAACATGCTGCTGGGTCTACCAGGTAACATGCTGGGTGATGGTCTACCAGGTAACATGCTGGGTGATGGGTCTATCAGGTAACATGCTGGGTGACTGGGTCTATCAGGTAACATGCTGGGTCTATCAGGTAACATGCTGGGTCTATCAGGTAACATGCTGGGTCTATCAGGTAACATACTGGGTCTATCAGGTAACATGTTGGTCTATCAGGTAACATACTGGGTCTACCAGGTAACATGCTGGGTCTATCAGGTAACCTACTGGGTCTATCAGGTAACATGCTGGGTCTACCAGGTAACATGCTGGGTCTACCAGGTAACATGTGGGTCTATCAGGTAACATGCTGGGTGATGGGTCTATCAGGTAACATGCTGAGTGATGGGTCTATCAGGTAACATGCTGGGTCTATCAGGTAACATGCTGGGTAACATTTACTAGGTAACATGCTGGGTCTATCAGGTAACATGTTGGGTCTTCCAGGTAACATGCTGGGTGATGGGTCTATCAGGTAACATCGTGGGTGATTGGTCTACCAGGTAACATGCTGGGTCTACCAGGTAACATGCTGGGTGATGCTGGGGTCTATCAGGTAACATGCTGGGTGATGGTCTATCAGGTAACATGCTGGGTCTATCAGGTAACATGCTGGGTGATGGGTCTATCAGGTAACATGCTGGGTGATGGGTCTATCAGGTAACATGCTGGGTCTATCAGGTAACATGCTGGGTCTACCAGGTAACATGCTGGGTGATGGGTCTATCAGGTAACATGCTGGGTCTACCAGGTAACATGCTGGGTGATGGGTCTATCAGGTAACATGATGGGTCTATCAGGTAACATGCTGGGTGATGGGTCTATCAGGTAACATGTTGGGTCTATCAGGTAACATGCTGGGTCTATCAGGTAACATGCTGGGTCTATCAGGTAACATGCTGGGTCTATCAGGTAACATGTTGGGTCTATATGGTAACATACTGGGTCTATCAGGTAACATGCTGGGTGATGGGTCTATCAGGTAACATGCTGGGTCTATCAGGTAACATGCTGGGTCTACCAGGTAACCTACTGGGTCTATCAGGTAACATGCTGGGTCTATCAGGTAACATGTTGGGTCTATCATGGTAACATGCTGGGTCTATCAGGTAACATGCTGGGTCTACCAGGTAACATGCTGGGTCTATCAGGTAACATGCTGGGTCTATCAGGTAACATGCTGGGTCTATCAGGTAACATGCTGGGTCTGATGGGTCTCCAGGTAACATGCTGGGTCCAGGTAACATGCTGGGTGATGAGTCTACCAGGCAACATGCTGGGTGATGAGTCTACCAGGAAACATGCTGGGTGATGGGCCTACCAGGTAACATGCTGGGTGATGGGTCTATCAGGTAACATGCTGGGTGATGGGTCTATCAGGTAACATGCTGGGTGATGAGTCTACCAGGTAACATGCTGGGTGATGGGTCTACCAGGTAACATGCTGGGTCTATCAGGTAACATGCTGGGTCTACCAGGTAACATGATGGGTCTATCAGGTAACATGCTGGGTGATGGGTCTATCAGGTAACATGCTGGGTGATGGGTCTATCAGGTAACATGCTGGGTCTATCAGGTAACATGATGGGTCTATCAGGTAACATGATGGTTCTATCAGGTAACATGATGGGTCTATCAGGTTACATGATGGGTCTATCAGGTAACATGCTGGGTCTATCAGGTAACATGCTGGGTCTATCAGGTAACATGCTGGGTCTATCAGGTAACGTGCTGGGTGATGGGTCTACCAGGTAACATGCTGGGTCTATCAGGTAACATGCTGGGTCTATCAGGTAACATGCTGGGTCTATCAGGTAACATGCTGGGGGTCTATCAGGTAACATGCTGGGTCTATCAGGTAACATGCTGGGTGGTGGGTCTATCAGGTAACATGCTGGGTCTATCAGGTAACATCCTGGGTCTATCAGGTAACATGATGGGTCTATCAGGTAACATGCTGGGTCTACCAGGTAACATGCTGGGTCTACCAGGTAACATGCTGGGTCTATCAGGTAACATGCTGGGTCTATCAGGTAACATGCTGGGTCTACCAGGTAACATGCTGGGTCTATCAGGTAACATGCTGGGTCTATCAGGTAACATGCTGGGTCTACCAGGTAACATACTGGGTCTATCAGGTAACATGCTGGGTCTATCAGGTAACATGCTGATGGGTCTACCAGGTAACATGCTGGGTCTATCAGGTAACATGCTGGGTGATGGTCTATCAGGTAACATGCTGGGTCAGGTAACATGCTGGGTCTATCAGGTAACATGCTGGGTGATGGGTCTACCAGGTAACATGCTGGGTCTATCAGGTAACATGCTGGGTCTATCAGGTATGCTGGGTCAGGTAACATGCTGGGTGATGGGTCTACCAGGTAACATGCTGGGTCTATCAGGTAACATGCTGGGTCTATCAGGTAACATACTGGGTGATGGGTCTACCAGGTAACATGCTGGGTCTACCAGGTAACATGCTGGGTCTATCAGGTAACATGCTGGGTCTATCAGGTAACATGCTGGGTCTATCAGGTAACATGCTGGGTCTATCAGGTAACATGCTGGGTCTATCAGGTAACATGCTGGGTCTATCAGGTAACATGCTGGGTCTACCAGGTAACATGCTGGGTCTATCAGGTAACATGCTGGGTCTATCAGGTAACATGCTGGGTCTATCAGGTAACATGCTGGGTCTATCAGGTAACATGCTGGGTCTATCAGGTAACATGCTGGGTGGTGGGTCTATCAGGTAACATGCTGGGTCTATCAGGTAAATGCTGGGTGCTGGGTGCTGGGTCTATCAGGTAACATGCTGGGTCTATCAGGTAACATGCTGGGTCTATCAGGTAACATGCTGGGTCTATCAGGTAACATGCTGGGTCTATGGGTCTAACATGCTGGGTCTATCAGGTAACATGCTGGGTCTATCAGGTAACATGCTGGGTCTATCAGGTAACATGCTGGGTCTATCAGGTAACATGCTGGGTCTATCAGGTAACATGCTGGGTCAGGTAACATGCTGGGTCTATCAGGTAACATGCTGGGTCTATCAGGTAACATGCTGGGTCTATCAGGTAACATGCTGGGTCTATCAGGTGGGTCTATCAGGTAACATGCTGGGTCTATCAGGTAACATGCTGGGTCTATCAGGTAACATGCTGCTGGGTCTATCAGGTAACATGCTGGGTCTATCAGGTAACATGTCTGCCAGCTAAATGCTGGGTCTATCAGGTAACATGCTGGGTCTATCAGGTAACATGCTGGGTCTACCAGGTAACATGCTGGGTCTATCAGGTAACATGCTGGGTCTATCAGGTAACATGCTGGGTCTACCAGGTAACATGCTGGGTCTATCAGGTAACATGCTGGGTCTATCAGGTAACATGCTGGGTCTACCAGGTAACATGCTGGGTCTATCAGGTAACATGCCGGGTGATGTGTCTATCAGAGAGCCATGAGCCTCCTAGGTTTTGTATTGAAGTCAATGTAGCCAGAGGAGGACTGAAGCTAGCTGTCCTCAGGCTACACACCATGGTGCTACCCTACATAGTGCTGCTTTTGAAGCTACTGTATACCTTCTTTGCAAAATAGTCTGTTTTAATCAATTATCTGGTGACGGGAATATATTTAGTATAGTTTTATCTAACTTTTAATTATGACATTTTTCTCCTGATATTCACAGAGATCCTCCCCAGAGTAGCCTCTACTGACAGGGATGCCGGCCCTGTCATGTTCTGACCTTAGTTCTTTTATTATGTCTTTGTTTTAGTATGGTCAGGGCGTGAGTTTGTTGGGTTGTCTATGTTCCTTTTTCTATGTTTAGGCTGGAGAATATCGCCGCCCTAAGTCACAGCTGGAGGCAGCGAAAGCCGAGAGGCGGTGGTATGAGGAGGCAGCACAGCAGCGCGGCTAGAAGCCCGAGAGGCAGCCCCAAAATGTATTGGGAGGAGGAACAAGGGGAGTGTGGCGAAGTCGGGTAGGAGAACTGCGCCAATTCCCCGTGCTTACCGTGGAGAGAGAGGGACCGGAAAGGCACCGTGTTATGCCATGAGGCGCACGGTGTCCCCGGTGCGCAGGCATAGCCCGGTGCAATACATAGCAGCGCCTCGTATCAGCCGGGCTAGAGTGGGCATCGAGACAGGTGCCATGAAGCAGGCTCAGCGCATCTGGTCACCAGTGTGTCTCCTCGGGCCGGGGTACATGGCACCAGCCTTACGCATGGTGACCCCAGTTCGCCAGCACAACCCAGTGCGAGCTATTACACCTCACCGCACTGGCCTGGCTACAGGGAGCATTCAACCAGGTAAGGTTGAGCAGGCTCGGTGCTCGAGAGCTCCAGTGCCTTCACGGTCCAGCCCTTCCGGTGGCAGCCCCCCGCACCAGGCTGTCTCTCCATCTCCTTCCTACAGGTGCTCCCGCCTGTCAGAGTCTTCCTCCTGCCCTGAGCTTCCAGAGTCTCCTGTCTGTCCTGAGCTGCCAGAGTCTCCTGTCTGTCCTGAGCTGCCAGAGTCTCCCGTCTGTCCTGAGCTGCCAGAGCCGCCA